>NW_027363345.1:600000-1017005 GCF_046119375.1 Phyllobates terribilis
CTCCTCTTAGCATGATAAAGAAGATTCAAAGAGAGTGAGATGCCAGCTCCTTTCATTCAGTCAGTTGCTTCAAACATTTCTGGTATATGAATAACATGATGTTTTTCAATGGCAAAAATCAATGAATATTGTAAATGCACAAACAGTAATTTCTCCGCATTGCAAGGTGCAATTCTGAAATTTTTTGCTTTTTCCTGCTCCTCTTAGCATGATAAAGAAGATTCAAAGAGAGTGAGATGCCAGCTCCTTTCATTCAGTAAGTAGCTTCAATCATTTCTGGACGTTTTTCAATGGCAAAAATCAATGAATATTGTAAATGCACAAACAGTAATTTCTCCGCATTGCAAGGTGCAATTCTGAAATTTTTTGCTTTTTCCTGCTCCTCTTAGCATGATAAAGAAGATTCAAAGAGAGTGAGATGCCAGCTTCTTTCATTCAGTCAGTAGCTTCAAACATTTCTGGGATATGAATAACATGATGTTTTTCAATGGCAAAAATTAATGAATATTATAAATGCACAAACAGTAATTTCTCCGCATTGCAAGGTGCAATTCTGAAATTTTTTGCTTTTTCCTGCTCCTCTTAGCATGATAAAGAAGATTCAAAGAGAGTGAGATGCCAGCTCCTTTCATTCAGTCAGTAGCTTCAATCATTTCTGGACGTTTTTCAATGGCAAAAATCAATGAATATTGTAAATGCACAAACAGTAATTTCTCCGCATTGCAAGGTGAAATTCTGAAATTTTTTGCTTTTTCCTGCTCCTCTTAGCATGATAAAGAAGATTCAAAGAGAGTGAGATGCCAGCTCCTTTCATTCAGTCAGTAGCTTCAATCATTTCTGGACGTTTTTCAATGGCAAAAATCAATGAATATTGTAAATGCACAAACAGTAATTTCTCCGCATTGCAAGGTGCAATTCTGAAATTTTTTGCTTTTTCCTGCTCCTCTTAGCATGATAAAGAAGATTCAAAGAGAGTGAGATGCCAGCTCCTTTCATTCAGTCAGTAGCTTCAATCATTTCTGGTATATGAATAACATGATGTTTTTCAATGGCAAAAATCAATGAATATTGTAAATGCACAAACAGTAATTTCTCCGCATTGCAAGTTGCAATTCTGAAATTTTTTGCTTTTTCCTGCTCCTCTTAGCATGATAAAGAAGATTCAAAGAGAGTGAGATTCCAGCTCCTTTCATTCAGTCAGTAGCTTCAATCATTTCTGGACGTTTTTCAATGGCAAAAATCAATGAATATTGTAAATGCACAAACAGTAATTTCTCCGCATTGCAAGGTGCAATTCTGAAATTTTTTGCTTTTTCCTGCTCCTCTTAGCATGATAAAGAAGATTCAAAGAGAGTGAGATGCCAGCTCCTTTCATTCAGTCAGTAGCTTCAATCATTTCTGGACGTTTTTCAATGGCAAAAATCAATGAATATTGTAAATGCACAAACAGTAATTTCTCCGCATTGCAAGATGCAATTCTGAAATTTTTTGCTTTTTCCTGCTCCTCTTAGCATGATAAAGAAGATTCAAAGAGAGTGAGATGCCAGCTCCTTTCATTCAGTCAGTAGCTTCAATCATTTCTGGACGTTTTTCAATGGCAAAAATCAATGAATATTGTAAATGCACAAACAGTAATTTCTCCGCATTGCAAGGTGCAATTCTGAAATTTTTTGCTTTTTCCTGCTCCTCTTAGCATGATAAAGAAGATTCAAAGAGAGTGAGATGCCAGCTCCTTTCATTCAGTCAGTAGCTTCAATCATTTCTGGACGTTTTTCAATGGCAAAAATCAATGAATATTGTAAATGCACAAACAGTAATTTCTCCGCATTGCAAGGTGCAATTCTGAAATTTTTTGCTTTTTCCTGCTCCTCTTAGCAAGATAAAGAAGATTCAAAGAGAGTGAGATGCCAGCTCCTTTCATTCAGTCAGTAGCTTCAATCATTTCTGGTATATGAATAACATGATGTTTTTCAATGGCAAAAATCAATGAATATTGTAAATGCACAAACAGTAATTTCTCCGCATTGCAAGTTGCAATTCTGAAATTTTTGCTTTTTCCTGCTCCTCTTACCATGATAAAGAAGATTCAAAGAGAGTGAGATGCCAGCTCCTTTCATTCAGTCAGTAGCTTCAATCATTTCTGGACGTTTTTCAATGGCAAAAATCAATGAATATTGTAAATGCACAAACAGTAATTTCTCCGCATTGCAAGGTGCAATTCTGAAATTTTTTGCTTTTTCCTGCTCCTCTTAGCATGATAAAGAAGATTCAAAGAGAGTGAGATGCCAGCTCCTTTCATTCAGTCAGTAGCTTCAATCATTTCTGGACGTTTTTCAATGGCAAAAATCAATGAATATTGTAAATGCACAAACAGTAATTTCTCCGCATTGCAAGGTGCAATTCTGAAATTTTTTGCTTTTTCCTGCTCCTCTTAGCATGATAAAGAAGATTCAAAGAGAGTGAGATGCCAGCTCCTTTCATTCAGTCAGTAGCTTCAATCATTTCTGGACGTTTTTCAATGGCAAAAATCAATGAATATTGTAAATGCACAAACAGTAATTTCTCCGCATTGCAAGGTGCAATTCTGAAATTTTTTGCTTTTTCCTGCTCCTCTTAGCATGATAAAGAAGATTCAAAGAGAGTGAGATGCCAGCTCCTTTCATTCAGTCAGTAGCTTCAATCATTTCTGGACGTTTTTCAATGGCAAAAATCAATGAATATTGTAAATGCACAAACAGTAATTTCTCCGCATTGCAAGGTGCAATTCTGAAATTTTTTGCTTTTTCCTGCTCCTCTTAGCATGATAAAGAAGATTCAAAGAGAGTGAGATGCCAGCTCCTTTCATTCAGTCAGTAGCTTCAATCATTTCTGGTATATGAATAACATGATGTTTTTCAATGGCAAAAATCAATGAATATTGTAAATGCACAAACAGTAATTTCTCCGCATTGCAAGTTGCAATTCTGAAATTTTTGCTTTTTCCTGCTCCTCTTAGCATGATAAAGAAGATTCAAAGAGAGTGAGATGCCAGCTCCTTTCATTCAGTCAGTAGCTTCAATCATTTCTGGACGTTTTTCAATGGCAAAAATCAATGAATATTGTAAATGCACAAACAGTAATTTCTCCGCATTGCAAGGTGCAATTCTGAAATTTTTTGCTTTTTCCTGCTCCTCTTAGCATGATAAAGAAGATTCAAAGAGAGTGAGATGCCAGCTCCTTTCATTCAGTCAGTAGCTTCAATCATTTCTGGACGTTTTTCAATGGCAAAAATCAATGAATATTGTAAATGCACAAACAGTAATTTCTCCGCATTGCAAGGTGCAATTCTGAAATTTTTTGCTTTTTCCTGCTCCTCTTAGCATGATAAAGAAGATTCAAAGAGAGTGAGATGCCAGCTCCTTTCATTCAGTCAGTAGCTTCAATCATTTCTGGTATATGAATAACATGATGTTTTTCAATGGCAAAAATCAATGAATATTGTAAATGCACAAACAGTAATTTCTCCGCATTGCAAGGTGCAATTCTGAAATTTTTTGCTTTTTCCTGCTCCTCTTAGCATGATAAAGAAGATTCAAAGAGAGTGAGATGCCAGCTCCTTTCATTCAGTCAGTAGCTTCAATCATTTCTGGATGTTTTTCAATGGCAAAAATCAATGAATATTGTAAATGCACAAACAGTAATTTCTCCGCATTGCAAGGTGCAATTCTGAAATTTCTTGCATTTTCCTGCTCCTCTTAGCATGATAAAGAAGATTCAAAGAGAGTGAGATGCCAGCTCCTTTCATTCAGTCAGTAGCTTCAATCATTTCTGGACGTTTTTCAATGGCAAAAATCAATGAATATTGTAAATGCACAAACAGTAATTTCTCCGCATTGCAAGGTGCAATTCTGAAATTTTTTGCTTTTTCCTGCTCCTCTTAGCATGATAAAGAAGATTCAAAGAGAGTGAGATGCCAGCTCCTTTCATTCAGTCAGTTGCTTCAAACATTTCTGGTATATGAATAACATGATGTTTTTCAATGGCAAAAATCAATGAATATTGTAAATGCACAAACAGTAATTTCTCCGCATTGCAAGGTGCAATTCTGAAATTTTTTGCTTTTTCCTGCTCCTCTTAGCATGATAAAGAAGATTCAAAGAGAGTGAGATGCCAGCTCCTTTCATTCAGTAAGTAGCTTCAATCATTTCTGGACGTTTTTCAATGGCAAAAATCAATGAATATTGTAAATGCACAAACAGTAATTTCTCCGCATTGCAAGGTGCAATTCTGAAATTTTTTGCTTTTTCCTGCTCCTCTTAGCATGATAAAGAAGATTCAAAGAGAGTGAGATGCCAGCTTCTTTCATTCAGTCAGTAGCTTCAAACATTTCTGGGATATGAATAACATGATGTTTTTCAATGGCAAAAATTAATGAATATTGTAAATGCACAAACAGTAATTTCTCCGCATTGCAAGGTGCAATTCTGAAATTTTTTGCTTTTTCCTGCTCCTCTTAGCATGATAAAGAAGATTCAAAGAGAGTGAGATGCCAGCTCCTTTCATTCAGTCAGTAGCTTCAATCATTTCTGGACGTTTTTCAATGGCAAAAATCAATGAATATTGTAAATGCACAAACAGTAATTTCTCCGCATTGCAAGGTGAAATTCTGAAATTTTTTGCTTTTTCCTGCTCCTCTTAGCATGATAAAGAAGATTCAAAGAGAGTGAGATGCCAGCTCCTTTCATTCAGTCAGTAGCTTCAATCATTTCTGGACGTTTTTCAATGGCAAAAATCAATGAATATTGTAAATGCACAAACAGTAATTTCTCCGCATTGCAAGGTGCAATTCTGAAATTTTTTGCTTTTTCCTGCTCCTCTTAGCATGATAAAGAAGATTCAAAGAGAGTGAGATGCCAGCTCCTTTCATTCAGTCAGTAGCTTCAATCATTTCTGGTATATGAATAACATGATGTTTTTCAATGGCAAAAATCAATGAATATTGTAAATGCACAAACAGTAATTTCTCCGCATTGCAAGTTGCAATTCTGAAATTTTTTGCTTTTTCCTGCTCCTCTTAGCATGATAAAGAAGATTCAAAGAGAGTGAGATTCCAGCTCCTTTCATTCAGTCAGTAGCTTCAATCATTTCTGGACGTTTTTCAATGGCAAAAATCAATGAATATTGTAAATGCACAAACAGTAATTTCTCCGCATTGCAAGGAGCAATTCTGAAATTTTTTGCTTTTTCCTGCTCCTCTTAGCATGATAAAGAAGATTCAAAGAGAGTGAGATGCCAGCTCCTTTCATTCAGTCAGTAGCTTCAATCATTTCTGGACGTTTTTCAATGGCAAAAATCAATGAATATTGTAAATGCACAAACAGTAATTTCTCCGCATTGCAAGGTGCAATTCTGAAATTTTTTGCTTTTTCCTGCTCCTCTTAGCATGATAAAGAAGATTCAAAGAGAGTGAGATGCCAGCTCCTTTCATTCAGTCAGTAGCTTCAATCATTTCTGGACGTTTTTCAATGGCAAAAATCAATGAATATTGTAAATGCACAAACAGTAATTTCTCCGCATTGCAAGGTGCAATTCTGAAATTTTTTGCTTTTTCCTGCTCCTCTTAGCATGATAAAGAAGATTCAAAGAGAGTGAGATGCCAGCTCCTTTCATTCAGTCAGTAGCTTCAATCATTTCTGGACGTTTTTCAATGGCAAAAATCAATGAATATTGTAAATGCACAAACAGTAATTTCTCCGCATTGCAAGGTGCAATTCTGAAATTTTTTGCTTTTTCCTGCTCCTCTTAGCATGATAAAGAAGATTCAAAGAGAGTGAGATGCCAGCTCCTTTCATTCAGTCAGTAGCTTCAATCATTTCTGGTATATGAATAACATGATGTTTTTCAATGGCAAAAATCAATGAATATTGTAAATGCACAAACAGTAATTTCTCCGCATTGCAAGTTGCAATTCTGAAATTTTTGCTTTTTCCTGCTCCTCTTAGCATGATAAAGAAGATTCAAAGAGAGTGAGATGCCAGCTCCTTTCATTCAGTCAGTAGCTTCAATCATTTCTGGACGTTTTTCAATGGCAAAAATCAATGAATATTGTAAATGCACAAACAGTAATTTCTCCGCATTGCAAGGTGCAATTCTGAAATTTTTTGCTTTTTCCTGCTCCTCTTAGCATGATAAAGAAGATTCAAAGAGAGTGAGATGCCAGCTCCTTTCATTCAGTCAGTAGCTTCAATCATTTCTGGACGTTTTTCAATGGCAAAAATCAATGAATATTGTAAATGCACAAACAGTAATTTCTCCGCATTGCAAGGTGCAATTCTGAAATTTTTTGCTTTTTCCTGCTCCTCTTAGCATGATAAAGAAGATTCAAAGAGAGTGAGATGCCAGCTCCTTTCATTCAGTCAGTAGCTTCAATCATTTCTGGTATATGAATAACATGATGTTTTTCAATGGCAAAAATCAATGAATATTGTAAATGCACAAACAGTAATTTCTCCGCATTGCAAGGTGCAATTCTGAAATTTTTTGCTTTTTCCTGCTCCTCTTAGCATGATAAAGAAGATTCAAAGAGAGTGAGATGCCAGCTCCTTTCATTCAGTCAGTAGCTTCAATCATTTCTGGATGTTTTTCAATGGCAAAAATCAATGAATATTGTAAATGCACAAACAGTAATTTCTCCGCATTGCAAGGTGCAATTCTGAAATTTCTTGCATTTTCCTGCTCCTCTTAGCATGATAAAGAAGATTCAAAGAGAGTGAGATGCCAGCTCCTTTCATTCAGTCAGTAGCTTCAATCATTTCTGGACGTTTTTCAATGGCAAAAATCAATGAATATTGTAAATGCACAAACAGTAATTTCTCCGCATTGCAAGGTGCAATTCTGAAATTTTTTGCTTTTTCCTGCTCCTCTTAGCATGATAAAGAAGATTCAAAGAGAGTGAGATGCCAGCTCCTTTCATTCAGTCAGTTGCTTCAAACATTTCTGGTATATGAATAACATGATGTTTTTCAATGGCAAAAATCAATGAATATTGTAAATGCACAAACAGTAATTTCTCCGCATTGCAAGGTGCAATTCTGAAATTTTTTGCTTTTTCCTGCTCCTCTTAGCATGATAAAGAAGATTCAAAGAGAGTGAGATGCCAGCTCCTTTCATTCAGTAAGTAGCTTCAATCATTTCTGGACGTTTTTCAATGGCAAAAATCAATGAATATTGTAAATGCACAAACAGTAATTTCTCCGCATTGCAAGGTGCAATTCTGAAATTTTTTGCTTTTTCCTGCTCCTCTTAGCATGATAAAGAAGATTCAAAGAGAGTGAGATGCCAGCTTCTTTCATTCAGTCAGTAGCTTCAAACATTTCTGGGATATGAATAACATGATGTTTTTCAATGGCAAAAATTAATGAATATTGTAAATGCACAAACAGTAATTTCTCCGCATTGCAAGGTGCAATTCTGAAATTTTTTGCTTTTTCCTGCTCCTCTTAGCATGATAAAGAAGATTCAAAGAGAGTGAGATGCCAGCTCCTTTCATTCAGTCAGTAGCTTCAATCATTTCTGGACGTTTTTCAATGGCAAAAATCAATGAATATTGTAAATGCACAAACAGTAATTTCTCCGCATTGCAAGGTGAAATTCTGAAATTTTTTGCTTTTTCCTGCTCCTCTTAGCATGATAAAGAAGATTCAAAGAGAGTGAGATGCCAGCTCCTTTCATTCAGTCAGTAGCTTCAATCATTTCTGGACGTTTTTCAATGGCAAAAATCAATGAATATTGTAAATGCACAAACAGTAATTTCTCCGCATTGCAAGGTGCAATTCTGAAATTTTTTGCTTTTTCCTGCTCCTCTTAGCATGATAAAGAAGATTCAAAGAGAGTGAGATGCCAGCTCCTTTCATTCAGTCAGTAGCTTCAATCATTTCTGGTATATGAATAACATGATGTTTTTCAATGGCAAAAATCAATGAATATTGTAAATGCACAAACAGTAATTTCTCCGCATTGCAAGTTGCAATTCTGAAATTTTTTGCTTTTTCCTGCTCCTCTTAGCATGATAAAGAAGATTCAAAGAGAGTGAGATTCCAGCTCCTTTCATTCAGTCAGTAGCTTCAATCATTTCTGGACGTTTTTCAATGGCAAAAATCAATGAATATTGTAAATGCACAAACAGTAATTTCTCCGCATTGCAAGGTGCAATTCTGAAATTTTTTGCTTTTTCCTGCTCCTCTTAGCATGATAAAGAAGATTCAAAGAGAGTGAGATGCCAGCTCCTTTCATTCAGTCAGTAGCTTCAATCATTTCTGGACGTTTTTCAATGGCAAAAATCAATGAATATTGTAAATGCACAAACAGTAATTTCTCCGCATTGCAAGATGCAATTCTGAAATTTTTTGCTTTTTCCTGCTCCTCTTAGCATGATAAAGAAGATTCAAAGAGAGTGAGATGCCAGCTCCTTTCATTCAGTCAGTAGCTTCAATCATTTCTGGACGTTTTTCAATGGCAAAAATCAATGAATATTGTAAATGCACAAACAGTAATTTCTCCGCATTGCAAGGTGCAATTCTGAAATTTTTTGCTTTTTCCTGCTCCTCTTAGCATGATAAAGAAGATTCAAAGAGATTGAGATGCCAGCTCCTTTCATTCAGTCAGTAGCTTCAATCATTTCTGGACGTTTTTCAATGGCAAAAATCAATGAATATTGTAAATGCACAAACAGTAATTTCTCCGCATTGCAAGGTGCAATTCTGAAATTTTTTGCTTTTTCCTGCTCCTCTTAGCATGATAAAGAAGATTCAAAGAGAGTGAGATGCCAGCTCCTTTCATTCAGTCAGTAGCTTCAATCATTTCTGGTATATGAATAACATGATGTTTTTCAATGGCAAAAATCAATGAATATTGTAAATGCACAAACAGTAATTTCTCCGCATTGCAAGTTGCAATTCTGAAATTTTTTGCTTTTTCCTGCTCCTCTTAGCATGATAAAGAAGATTCAAAGAGAGTGAGATTCCAGCTCCTTTCATTCAGTCAGTAGCTTCAATCATTTCTGGACGTTTTTCAATGGCAAAAATCAATGAATATTGTAAATGCACAAACAGTAATTTCTCCGCATTGCAAGGTGCAATTCTGAAATTTTTTGCTTTTTCCTTCTCCTCTTAGCATGATAAAGAAGATTCAAAGAGAGTGAGATGCCAGCTCCTTTCATTCAGTCAGTAGCTTCAATCATTTCTGGACGTTTTTCAATGGCAAAAATCAATGAATATTGTAAATGCACAAACAGTAATTTCTCCGCATTGCAAGATGCAATTCTGAAATTTTTTGCTTTTTCCTGCTCCTCTTAGCATGATAAAGAAGATTCAAAGAGAGTGAGATGCCAGCTCCTTTCATTCAGTCAGTAGCTTCAATCATTTCTGGACGTTTTTCAATGGCAAAAATCAATGAATATTGTAAATGCACAAACAGTAATTTCTCCGCATTGCAAGGTGCAATTCTGAAATTTTTTGCTTTTTCCTGCTCCTCTTAGCATGATAAAGAAGATTCAAAGAGAGTGAGATGCCAGCTCCTTTCATTCAGTCAGTAGCTTCAATCATTTCTGGTATATGAATAACATGATGTTTTTCAATGGCAAAAATCAATGAATATTGTAAATGCACAAACAGTAATTTCTCCGCATTGCAAGGTGCAATTCTGAAATTTTTTGCTTTTTCCTGCTCCTCTTAGCATGATAAAGAAGATTCAAAGAGACTGAGATGCCAGCTCCTTTCATTCAGTCAGTAGCTTCAGTCATTTCTGGACGTTTTTCAATGGCAAAAATCAATGAATATTGTAAATGCACAAACAGTAATTTCTCCGCATTGCAAGGTGCAATTCTGAAATTTTTTGCTTTTTCCTGCTCCTCTTAGCATGATAAAGAAGATTCAAAGAGAGTGAGATGCCAGCTCCTTTCATTCAGTCAGTAGCTTCAAACATTTCTGGTATAAACATTTCTGGACGTTTTTCAATGGCAAAAATCAATGAATATTGTAAATGCACAAACAGTAATATCTCCACATTGCAAGGTGCAATTCTGAAATTTTTTGCTTTTTCCTGCTAATCCTAGCATGATAAAGAAGATTCAAATAGAGTGAGATGCCAGCTCCTTTCATTCAGTCAGTAGCTTCAAACATTTCTGGACGTTTTTCAATGGCAAAATTCAATGAATATTGTAAATGCACAAACAGTAATATCTCCACATTGCAAGGTGCAATTCTGAAATTTTTTGCTTTTTCCTGCTAATCCTAGCATGATAAAGAAGATTCAAAGAGAGTGAGATGCCAGCTCCTTTCATTCAGTCAGTAGCTTCAATCATTTCTGGACGTTTTTCAATGGCAAAAATCAATGAATATTGTAAATGCACAAACAGTAATTTCTCCGCATTGCAAGGTGCAATTCTGAAATTTTTTGCTTTTTCCTGCTCCTCTTAGCATGATAAAGAAGATTCAAAGAGAGTGAGATGCCAGCTCCTTTCATTCAGTCAGTAGCTTCAATCATTTCTGGACGTTTTTCAATGGCAAAAATCAATGAATATTGTAAATGCACAAACAGTAATTTCTCCGCATTGCAAGGTGCAATTCTGAAATTTTTTGCTTTTTCCTGCTCCTCTTAGCATGATAAAGAAGATTCAAAGAGAGTGAGATGCCAGCTCCTTTCATTCAGTCACTAGCTTCAATCATTTCTGGTATATGAATAACATGATGTTTTTCAATGGCAAAAATCAATGAATATTGTAAATGCACAAACAGTAATTTCTCCGCATTGCAAGGTGCAATTCTGAAATTTTTTGCTTTTTCCTGCTCCTCTTAGCATGATAAAGAAGATTCAAAGAGAGTGAGATGCCAGCTCCTTTCATTCAGTCAGTAGCTTCAATCATTTCTGGATGTTTTTCAATGGCAAAAATCAATGAATATTGTAAATGCACAAACAGTAATTTCTCCGCATTGCAAGGTGCAATTCTGAAATTTCTTGCATTTTCCTGCTCCTCTTAGCATGATAAAGAAGATTCAAAGAGAGTGAGATGCCAGCTCCTTTCATTCAGTCAGTAGCTTCAATCATTTCTGGACGTTTTTCAATGGCAAAAATCAATGAATATTGTAAATGCACAAACAGTAATTTCTCCGCATTGCAAGGTGCAATTCTGAAATTTTTTGCTTTTTCCTGCTCCTCTTAGCATGATAAAGAAGATTCAAAGAGAGTGAGATGCCAGCTCCTTTCATTCAGTCAGTAGCTTCAAACATTTCTGGTATATGAATAACATGATGTTTTTCAATGGCAAAAATCAATGAATATTGTAAATGCACAAACAGTAATTTCTCCGCATTGCAAGGTGCAATTCTGAAATTTTTTGCTTTTTCCTGCTCCTCTTAGCATGATAAAGAAGATTCAAAGAGAGTGAGATGCCAGCTCCTTTCATTCAGTCAGTAGCTTCAATCATTTCTGGACGTTTTTCAATGGCAAAAATCAATGAATATTGTAAATGCACAAACAGTAATTTCTCCGCATTGCAAGGTGCAATTCTGAAATTTTTTGCTTTTTCCTGCTCCTCTTAGCATGATAAAGAAGATTCAAAGAGAGTGAGATGCCAGCTTCTTTCATTCAGTCAGTAGCTTCAAACATTTCTGGGATATGAATAACATGATGTTTTTCAATGGCAAAAATTAATGAATATTGTAAATGCACAAACAGTAATTTCTCCGCATTGCAAGGTGCAATTCTGAAATTTTTTGCTTTTTCCTGCTCCTCTTAGCATGATAAAGAAGATTCAAAGAGAGTGACATGCCAGCTCCTTTCATTCAGTCAGTAGCTTCAATCATTTCTGGACGTTTTTCAATGGCAAAAATCAATGAATATTGTAAATGCACAAACAGTAATTTCTCCGCATTGCAAGGTGCAATTCTGAAATTTTTTGCTTTTTCCTGCTCCTCTTAGCATGATAAAGAAGATTCAAAGAGAGTGAGATGCCAGCTCCTTTCATTCAGTCAGTAGCTTCAATCATTTCTGGATGTTTTTCAATGGCAAAAATCAATGAATATTGTAAATGCACAAACACTAATTTCTCCGCATTGCAAGGTGCAATTCTGAAATTTTTTGCTTTTTCCTGCTCCTCTTAGCATGATAAAGAAGATTCAAAGAGAGTGAGATGCCAGCTTCTTTCATTCAGTCAGTAGCTTCAAACATTTCTGGGATATGAATAACATGATGTTTTTCAATGGCAAAAATTAATAAATATTGTAAATGCACAAACAGTAATTTCTCCGCATTGCAAGGTGCAATTCTGAAATTTTTTGCTTTTTCCTGCTCCTCTTAGCATGATAAAGAAGATTCAAAGAGAGTGAGATGCCAGCTCCTTTCATTCAGTCAGTAGCTTCAATCATTTCTGGACGTTTTTCAATGGCAAAAATCAATGAATATTGTAAATGCACAAACAGTAATTTCTCCGCATTGCAAGGTGCAATTCTGAAATTTTTTGCTTTTTCCTGCTCCTCTTAGCATGATAAAGAAGATTCAAAGAGAGTGAGATGCCAGCTCCTTTCATTCAGTCAGTAGCTTCAATCATTTCTGGTATATGAATAACATGATGTTTTTCAATGGCAAAAATCAATGAATATTGTAAATGCACAAACAGTAATTTCTCCGCATTGCAAGGTGCAATTCTGAAATTTTTTGCTTTTTCCTGCTCCTCTTAGCATGATAAAGAAGATTCAAAGAGACTGAGATGCCAGCTCCTTTCATTCAGTCAGTAGCTTCAGTCATTTCTGGACGTTTTTCAATGGCAAAAATCAATGAATATTGTAAATGCACAAACAGTAATTTCTCCGCATTGCAAGGTGCAATTCTGAAATTTTTTGCTTTTTCCTGCTCCTCTTAGCATGATAAAGAAGATTCAAAGAGAGTGAGATGCCAGCTCCTTTCATTCAGTCAGTAGCTTCAAACATTTCTGGTATAAACATTTCTGGACGTTTTTCAATGGCAAAAATCAATGAATATTGTAAATGCACAAACAGTAATATCTCCACATTGCAAGGTGCAATTCTGAAATTTTTTGCTTTTTCCTGCTAATCCTAGCATGATAAAGAAGATTCAAATAGAGTGAGATGCCAGCTCCTTTCATTCAGTCAGTAGCTTCAAACATTTCTGGACGTTTTTCAATGGCAAAATTCAATGAATATTGTAAATGCACAAACAGTAATATCTCCACATTGCAAGGTGCAATTCTGAAATTTTTTGCTTTTTCCTGCTAATCCTAGCATGATAAAGAAGATTCAAAGAGAGTGAGATGCCAGCTCCTTTCATTCAGTCAGTAGCTTCAATCATTTCTGGACGTTTTTCAATGGCAAAAATCAATGAATATTGTAAATGCACAAACAGTAATTTCTCCGCATTGCAAGGTGCAATTCTGAAATTTTTTGCTTTTTCCTGCTCCTCTTAGCATGATAAAGAAGATTCAAAGAGAGTGAGATGCCAGCTCCTTTCATTCAGTCAGTAGCTTCAATCATTTCTGGACGTTTTTCAATGGCAAAAATCAATGAATATTGTAAATGCACAAACAGTAATTTCTCCGCATTGCAAGGTGCAATTCTGAAATTTTTTGCTTTTTCCTGCTCCTCTTAGCATGATAAAGAAGATTCAAAGAGAGTGAGATGCCAGCTCCTTTCATTCAGTCACTAGCTTCAATCATTTCTGGTATATGAATAACATGATGTTTTTCAATGGCAAAAATCAATGAATATTGTAAATGCACAAACAGTAATTTCTCCGCATTGCAAGGTGCAATTCTGAAATTTTTTGCTTTTTCCTGCTCCTCTTAGCATGATAAAGAAGATTCAAAGAGAGTGAGATGCCAGCTCCTTTCATTCAGTCAGTAGCTTCAATCATTTCTGGATGTTTTTCAATGGCAAAAATCAATGAATATTGTAAATGCACAAACAGTAATTTCTCCGCATTGCAAGGTGCAATTCTGAAATTTCTTGCATTTTCCTGCTCCTCTTAGCATGATAAAGAAGATTCAAAGAGAGTGAGATGCCAGCTCCTTTCATTCAGTCAGTAGCTTCAATCATTTCTGGACGTTTTTCAATGGCAAAAATCAATGAATATTGTAAATGCACAAACAGTAATTTCTCCGCATTGCAAGGTGCAATTCTGAAATTTTTTGCTTTTTCCTGCTCCTCTTAGCATGATAAAGAAGATTCAAAGAGAGTGAGATGCCAGCTCCTTTCATTCAGTCAGTAGCTTCAAACATTTCTGGTATATGAATAACATGATGTTTTTCAATGGCAAAAATCAATGAATATTGTAAATGCACAAACAGTAATTTCTCCGCATTGCAAGGTGCAATTCTGAAATTTTTTGCTTTTTCCTGCTCCTCTTAGCATGATAAAGAAGATTCAAAGAGAGTGAGATGCCAGCTCCTTTCATTCAGTCAGTAGCTTCAATCATTTCTGGACGTTTTTCAATGGCAAAAATCAATGAATATTGTAAATGCACAAACAGTAATTTCTCCGCATTGCAAGGTGCAATTCTGAAATTTTTTGCTTTTTCCTGCTCCTCTTAGCATGATAAAGAAGATTCAAAGAGAGTGAGATGCCAGCTTCTTTCATTCAGTCAGTAGCTTCAAACATTTCTGGGATATGAATAACATGATGTTTTTCAATGGCAAAAATTAATGAATATTGTAAATGCACAAACAGTAATTTCTCCGCATTGCAAGGTGCAATTCTGAAATTTTTTGCTTTTTCCTGCTCCTCTTAGCATGATAAAGAAGATTCAAAGAGAGTGACATGCCAGCTCCTTTCATTCAGTCAGTAGCTTCAATCATTTCTGGACGTTTTTCAATGGCAAAAATCAATGAATATTGTAAATGCACAAACAGTAATTTCTCCGCATTGCAAGGTGCAATTCTGAAATTTTTTGCTTTTTCCTGCTCCTCTTAGCATGATAAAGAAGATTCAAAGAGAGTGAGATGCCAGCTTCTTTCATTCAGTCAGTAGCTTCAAACATTTCTGGGATATGAATAACATGATGTTTTTCAATGGCAAAAATTAATAAATATTGTAAATGCACAAACAGTAATTTCTCCGCATTGCAAGGTGCAATTCTGAAATTTTTTGCTTTTTCCTGCTCCTCTTAGCATGATAAAGAAGATTCAAAGAGAGTGAGATGCCAGCTCCTTTCATTCAGTCAGTAGCTTCAATCATTTCTGGACGTTTTTCAATGGCAAAAATCAATGAATATTGTAAATGCACAAACAGTAATTTCTCCGCATTGCAAGGTGCAATTCTGAAATTTTTTGCTTTTTCCTGCTCCTCTTAGCATGATAAAGAAGATTCAAAGAGAGTGAGATGCCAGCTCCTTTCATTCAGTCAGTAGCTTCAATCATTTCTGGACGTTTTTCAATGGCAAAAATCAATGAATATTGTAAATGCACAAACAGTAATTTCTCCGCATTGCAAGGTGCAATTCTGAAATTTTTTGCTTTTTCCTGCTCCTCTTAGCATGATAAAGAAGATTCAAAGAGAGTGAGATGCCAGCTCCTTTCATTCAGTCAGTAGCTTCAATCATTTCTGGTATATGAATAACATGATGTTTTTCAATGGCAAAAATCAATGAATATTGTAAATGCACAAACAGTAATTTCTCCGCATTGCAAGTTGCAATTCTGAAATTTTTTGCTTTTTCCTGCTCCTCTTAGCATGATAAAGAAGATTCAAAGAGAGTGAGATTCCAGCTCCTTTCATTCAGTCAGTAGCTTCAATCATTTCTGGACGTTTTTCAATGGCAAAAATCAATGAATATTGTAAATGCACAAACAGTAATTTCTCCGCATTGCAAGGTGCAATTCTGAAATTTTTTGCTTTTTCCTGCTCCTCTTAGCATGATAAAGAAGATTCAAAGAGAGTGAGATGCCAGCTCCTTTCATTCAGTCAGTAGCTTCAATCATTTCTGGACGTTTTTCAATGGCAAAAATCAATGAATATTGTAAATGCACAAACAGTAATTTCTCCGCATTGCAAGATGCAATTCTGAAATTTTTTGCTTTTTCCTGCTCCTCTTAGCATGATAAAGAAGATTCAAAGAGAGTGAGATGCCAGCTCCTTTCATTCAGTCAGTAGCTTCAATCATTTCTGGACGTTTTTCAATGGCAAAAATCAATGAATATTGTAAATGCACAAATAGTAATTTCTCCGCATTGCAAGGTGCAATTCTGAAATTTTTTGCTTTTTGCTGCTCCTCTTAGCATGATAAAGAAGATTCAAAGAGAGTGAGATGCCAGCTCCTTTCATTCAGTCAGTAGCTTCAATCATTTCTGGACGTTTTTCAATGGCAAAAATCAATGAATATTGTAAATGCACAAACAGTAATTTCTCCGCATTGCAAGGTGCAATTCTGAAATTTTTTGCTTTTTCCTGCTCCTCTTAGCATGATAAAGAAGATTCAAAGAGAGTGAGATGCCAGCTCCTTTCATTCAGTCAGTAGCTTCAATCATTTCTGGTATATGAATAACATGATGTTTTTCAATGGCAAAAATCAATGAATATTGTAAATGCACAAACAGTAATTTCTCCGCATTGCAAGTTGCAATTCTGAAATTTTTTGCTTTTTCCTGCTCCTCTTAGCATGATAAAGAAGATTCAAAGAGAGTGAGATGCCAGCTTCTTTCATTCAGTCAGTAGCTTCAAACATTTCTGGGATATGAATAACATGATGTTTTTCAATGGCAAAAATTAATAAATATTGTAAATGCACAAACAGTAATTTCTCCGCATTGCAAGGTGCAATTCTGAAATTTTTTGCTTTTTCCTGCTCCTCTTAGCATGATAAAGAAGATTCAAAGAGAGTGAGATGCCAGCTCCTTTCATTCAGTCAGTAGCTTCAATCATTTCTGGACGTTTTTCAATGGCAAAAATCAATGAATATTGTAAATGCACAAACAGTAATTTCTCCGCATTGCAAGGTGCAATTCTGAAATTTTTTGCTTTTTCCTGCTCCTCTTAGCATGATAAAGAAGATTCAAAGAGAGTGAGATGCCAGCTCCTTTCATTCAGTCAGTAGCTTCAATCATTTCTGGACGTTTTTCAATGGCAAAAATCAATGAATATTGTAAATGCACAAACAGTAATTTCTCCGCATTGCAAGGTGCAATTCTGAAATTTTTTGCTTTTTCCTGCTCCTCTTAGCATGATAAAGAAGATTCAAAGAGAGTGAGATGCCTGCTCCTTTCATTCAGTCAGTAGCTTCAATCATTTCTGGTATATGAATAACATGATGTTTTTCAATGGCAAAAATCAATGAATATTGTAAATGCACAAACAGTAATTTCTCCGCATTGCAAGTTGCAATTCTGAAATTTTTTGCTTTTTCCTGCTCCTCTTAGCATGATAAAGAAGATTCAAAGAGAGTGAGATTCCAGCTCCTTTCATTCAGTCAGTAGCTTCAATCATTTCTGGACGTTTTTCAATGGCAAAAATCAATGAATATTGTAAATGCACAAACAGTAATTTCTCCGCATTGCAAGGTGCAATTCTGAAATTTTTTGCTTTTTCCTGCTCCTCTTAGCATGATAAAGAAGATTCAAAGAGAGTGAGATGCCAGCTCCTTTCATTCAGTCAGTAGCTTCAATCATTTCTGGACGTTTTTCAATGGCAAAAATCAATGAATATTGTAAATGCACAAACAGTAATTTCTCCGCATTGCAAGATGCAATTCTGAAATTTTTTGCTTTTTCCTGCTCCTCTTAGCATGATAAAGAAGATTCAAAGAGAGTGAGATGCCAGCTCCTTTCATTCAGTCAGTAGCTTCAATCATTTCTGGACGTTTTTCAATGGCAAAAATCAATGAATATTGTAAATGCACAAATAGTAATTTCTCCGCATTGCAAGGTGCAATTCTGAAATTTTTTGCTTTTTCCTGCTCCTCTTAGCATGATAAAGAAGATTCAAAGAGAGTGAGATGCCAGCTCCTTTCATTCAGTCAGTAGCTTCAATCATTTCTGGACGTTTTTCAATGGCAAAAATCAATGAATATTGTAAATGCACAAACAGTAATTTCTCCGCATTGCAAGGTGCAATTCTGAAATTTTTTGCTTTTTCCTGCTCCTCTTAGCATGATAAAGAAGATTCAAAGAGAGTGAGATGCCAGCTCCTTTCATTCAGTCAGTAGCTTCAATCATTTCTGGTATATGAATAACATGATGTTTTTCAATGGCAAAAATCAATGAATATTGTAAATGCACAAACAGTAATTTCTCCGCATTGCAAGTTGCAATTCTGAAATTTTTTGCTTTTTCCTGCTCCTCTTAGCATGATAAAGAAGATTCAAAGAGAGTGAGATTCCAGCTCCTTTCATTCAGTCAGTAGCTTCAATCATTTCTGGACGTTTTTCAATGGCAAAAATCAATGAATATTGTAAATGCACAAACAGTAATTTCTCCGCATTGCAAGGTGCAATTCTGAAATTTTTTGCTTTTTCCTGCTCCTCTTAGCATGATAAAGAAGATTCAAAGAGAGTGAGATGCCAGCTCCTTTCATTCAGTCAGTAGCTTCAATCATTTCTGGTATATGAATAACATGATGTTTTTCAATGGCAAAAATCAATGAATATTGTAAATGCACAAACAGTAATTTCTCCGCATTGCAAGTTGCAATTCTGAAATTTTTTGCTTTTTCCTGCTCCTCTTAGCATGATAAAGAAGATTCAAAGAGAGTGAGATTCCAGCTCCTTTCATTCAGTCAGTAGCTTCAATCATTTCTGGACGTTTTTCAATGGCAAAAATCAATGAATATTGTAAATGCACAAACAGTAATTTCTCCGCATTGCAAGGTGCAATTCTGAAATTTTTTGCTTTTTCCTGCTCCTCTTAGCATGATAAAGAAGATTCAAAGAGAGTGAGATGCCAGCTCCTTTCATTCAGTCAGTAGCTTCAATCATTTATGGACGTTTTTCAATGGCAAAAATCAATGAATATTGTAAATGCACAAACAGTAATTTCTCCGCATTGCAAGATGCAATTCTGAAATTTTTTGCTTTTTCCTGCTCCTCTTAGCATGATAAAGAAGATTCAAAGAGAGTGAGATGCCAGCTCCTTTCATTCAGTCAGTAGCTTCAATCATTTCTGGACGTTTTTCAATGGCAAAAATCAATGAATATTGTAAATGCACAAACAGTAATTTCTCCGCATTGCAAGGTGCAATTCTGAAATTTTTTGCTTTTTCCTGCTCCTCTTAGCATGATAAAGAAGATTCAAAGAGAGTGAGATGCCAGCTCCTTTCATTCAGTCAGTAGCTTCAATCATTTCTGGTATATGAATAACATGATGTTTTTCAATGGCAAAAATCAATGAATATTGTAAATGCACAAACAGTAATTTCTCCGCATTGCAAGTTGCAATTCTGAAATTTTTTGCTTTTTCCTGCTCCTCTTAGCATGATAAAGAAGATTCAAAGAGAGTGAGATTCCAGCTCCTTTCATTCAGTCAGTAGCTTCAATCATTTCTGGACGTTTTTCAATGGCAAAAATCAATGAATATTGTAAATGCACAAACAGTAATTTCTCCGCATTGCAAGGTGCAATTCTGAAATTTTTTGCTTTTTCCTGCTCCTCTTAGCATGATAAAGAAGATTCAAAGAGAGTGAGATGCCAGCTCCTTTCATTCAGTCAGTAGCTTCAATCATTTCTGGACTTTTTTCAATGGCAAAAATCAATGAATATTGTAAATGCACAAACAGTAATTTCTCCGCATTGCAAGATGCAATTCTGAAATTTTTTGCTTTTTCCTGCTCCTCTTAGCATGATAAAGAAGATTCAAAGAGAGTGAGATGCCAGCTCCTTTCATTCAGTCAGTAGCTTCAATCATTTCTGGACGTTTTTCAATGGCAAAAATCAATGAATATTGTAAATGCACAAATAGTAATTTCTCCGCATTGCAAGGTGCAATTCTGAAATTTTTTGCTTTTTCCTGCTCCTCTTAGCATGATAAAGAAGATTCAAAGAGAGTGAGATGCCAGCTCCTTTCATTCAGTCAGTAGCTTCAATCATTTCTGGACGTTTTTCAATGGCAAAAATCAATGAATATTGTAAATGCACAAACAGTAATTTCTCCGCATTGCAAGGTGCAATTCTGAAATTTTTTGCTTTTTCCTGCTCCTCTTAGCATGATAAAGAAGATTCAAAGAGAGTGAGATGCCAGCTCCTTTCATTCAGTCAGTAGCTTCAATCATTTCTGGTATATGAATAACATGATGTTTTTCAATGGCAAAAATCAATGAATATTGTAAATGCACAAACAGTAATTTCTCCGCATTGCAAGTTGCAATTCTGAAATTTTTTGCTTTTTCCTGCTCCTCTTAGCATGATAAAGAAGATTCAAAGAGAGTGAGATTCCAGCTCCTTTCATTCAGTCAGTAGCTTCAATCATTTCTGGACGTTTTTCAATGGCAAAAATCAATGAATATTGTAAATGCACAAACAGTAATTTCTCCGCATTGCAAGGTGCAATTCTGAAATTTTTTGCTTTTTCCTGCTCCTCTTAGCATGATAAAGAAGATTCAAAGAGAGTGAGATGCCAGCTCCTTTCATTCAGTCAGTAGCTTCAATCATTTCTGGTATATGAATAACATGATGTTTTTCAATGGCAAAAATCAATGAATATTGTAAATGCACAAACAGTAATTTCTCCGCATTGCAAGTTGCAATTCTGAAATTTTTTGCTTTTTCCTGCTCCTCTTAGCATGATAAAGAAGATTCAAAGAGAGTGAGATTCCAGCTCCTTTCATTCAGTCAGTAGCTTCAATCATTTCTGGACGTTTTTCAATGGCAAAAATCAATGAATATTGTAAATGCACAAACAGTAATTTCTCCGCATTGCAAGGTGCAATTCTGAAATTTTTTGCTTTTTCCTGCTCCTCTTAGCATGATAAAGAAGATTCAAAGAGAGTGAGATGCCAGCTCCTTTCATTCAGTCAGTAGCTTCAATCATTTATGGACGTTTTTCAATGGCAAAAATCAATGAATATTGTAAATGCACAAACAGTAATTTCTCCGCATTGCAAGATGCAATTCTGAAATTTTTTGCTTTTTCCTGCTCCTCTTAGCATGATAAAGAAGATTCAAAGAGAGTGAGATGCCAGCTCCTTTCATTCAGTCAGTAGCTTCAATCATTTCTGGACGTTTTTCAATGGCAAAAATCAATGAATATTGTAAATGCACAAACAGTAATTTCTCCGCATTGCAAGGTGCAATTCTGAAATTTTTTGCTTTTTCCTGCTCCTCTTAGCATGATAAAGAAGATTCAAAGAGAGTGAGATGCCAGCTCCTTTCATTCAGTCAGTAGCTTCAATCATTTCTGGACGTTTTTCAATGGCAAAAATCAATGAATATTGTAAATGCACAAACAGTAATTTCTCCGCATTGCAAGGTGCAATTCTGAAATTTTTTGCTTTTTCCTGCTCCTCTTAGCATGATAAAGAAGATTCAAAGAGAGTGAGATGCCAGCTCCTTTCATTCAGTCAGTAGCTTCAATCATTTCTGGTATATGAATAACATGATGTTTTTCAATGGCAAAAATCAATGAATATTGTAAATGCACAAACAGTAATTTCTCCGCATTGCAAGTTGCAATTCTGAAATTTTTTGCTTTTTCCTGCTCCTCTTAGCATGATAAAGAAGATTCAAAGAGAGTGAGATTCCAGCTCCTTTCATTCAGTCAGTAGCTTCAATCATTTCTGGACGTTTTTCAATGGCAAAAATCAATGAATATTGTAAATGCACAAACAGTAATTTCTCCGCATTGCAAGGTGCAATTCTGAAATTTTTTGCATTTTCCTGCTCCTCTTAGCATGATAAAGAAGATTCAAAGAGAGTGAGATGCCAGCTCCTTTCATTCAGTCAGTAGCTTCAATCATTTCTGGACGTTTTTCAATGGCAAAAATCAATGAATATTGTAAATGCACAAACAGTAATTTCTCCGCATTGCAAGATGCAATTCTGAAATTTTTTGCTTTTTCCTGCTCCTCTTAGCATGATAAAGAAGATTCAAAGAGAGTGAGATGCCAGCTCCTTTCATTCAGTCAGTAGCTTCAATCATTTCTGGACGTTTTTCAATGGCAAAAATCAATGAATATTGTAAATGCACAAACAGTAATTTCTCCGCATTGCAAGGTGCAATTCTGAAATTTTTTGCTTTTTCCTGCTCCTCTTAGCATGATAAAGAAGATTCAAAGAGAGTGAGATGCCAGCTCCTTTCATTCAGTCAGTAGCTTCAATCATTTCTGGACGTTTTTCAATGGCAAAAATCAATGAATATTGTAAATGCACAAACAGTAATTTCTCCGCATTGCAAGGTGCAATTCTGAAATTTTTTGCTTTTTCCTGCTCCTCTTAGCATGATAAAGAAGATTCAAAGAGAGTGAGATGCCAGCTCCTTTCATTCAGTCAGTAGCTTCAATCATTTCTGGTATATGAATAACATGATGTTTTTCAATGGCAAAAATCAATGAATATTGTAAATGCACAAACAGTAATTTCTCCGCATTGCAAGTTGCAATTCTGAAATTTTTTGCTTTTTCCTGCTCCTCTTAGCATGATAAAGAAGATTCAAAGAGAGTGAGATTCCAGCTCCTTTCATTCAGTCAGTAGCTTCAATCATTTCTGGACGTTTTTCAATGGCAAAAATCAATGAATATTGTAAATGCACAAACAGTAATTTCTCCGCATTGCAAGGTGCAATTCTGAAATTTTTTGCATTTTCCTGCTCCTCTTAGCATGATAAAGAAGATTCAAAGAGAGTGAGATGCCAGCTCCTTTCATTCAGTCAGTAGCTTCAATCATTTCTGGACGTTTTTCAATGGCAAAAATCAATGAATATTGTAAATGCACAAACAGTAATTTCTCCGCATTGCAAGATGCAATTCTGAAATTTTTTGCTTTTTCCTGCTCCTCTTAGCATGATAAAGAAGATTCAAAGAGAGTGAGATGCCAGCTCCTTTCATTCAGTCAGTAGCTTCAATCATTTCTGGACGTTTTTCAATGGCAAAAATCAATGAATATTGTAAATGCACAAACAGTAATTTCTCCGCATTGCAAGGTGCAATTCTGAAATTTTTTGCTTTTTCCTGCTCCTCTTAGCATGATAAAGAAGATTCAAAGAGAGTGAGATGCCAGCTCCTTTCATTCAGTCAGTAGCTTCAATCATTTCTGGACGTTTTTCAATGGCAAAAATCAATGAATATTGTAAATGCACAAACAGTAATTTCTCCGCATTGCAAGGTGCAATTCTGAAATTTTTTGCTTTTTCCTGCTCCTCTTAGCATGATAAAGAAGATTCAAAGAGAGTGAGATGCCAGCTCCTTTCATTCAGTCAGTAGCTTCAATCATTTCTGGTATATGAATAACATGATGTTTTTCAATGGCAAAAATCAATGAATATTGTAAATGCACAAACAGTAATTTCTCCGCATTGCAAGTTGCAATTCTGAAATTTTTTGCTTTTTCCTGCTCCTCTTAGCATGATAAAGAAGATTCAAAGAGAGTGAGATTCCAGCTCCTTTCATTCAGTCAGTAGCTTCAATCATTTCTGGACGTTTTTCAATGGCAAAAATCAATGAATATTGTAAATGCACAAACAGTAATTTCTCCGCATTGCAAGGTGCAATTCTGAAATTTTTTGCATTTTCCTGCTCCTCTTAGCATGATAAAGAAGATTCAAAGAGAGTGAGATGCCAGCTCCTTTCATTCAGTCAGTAGCTTCAATCATTTCTGGACGTTTTTCAATGGCAAAAATCAATGAATATTGTAAATGCACAAACAGTAATTTCTCCGCATTGCAAGATGCAATTCTGAAATTTTTTGCTTTTTCCTGCTCCTCTTAGCATGATAAAGAAGATTCAAAGAGAGTGAGATGCCAGCTCCTTTCATTCAGTCAGTAGCTTCAATCATTTCTGGACGTTTTTCAATGGCAAAAATCAATGAATATTGTAAATGCACAAACAGTAATTTCTCCGCATTGCAAGGTGCAATTCTGAAATTTTTTGCTTGTTCCTGCTCCTCTTAGCATGATAAAGAAGATTCAAAGAGAGTGAGATGCCAGCTCCTTTCATTCAGTCAGTAGCTTCAATCATTTCTGGACTTTTTTCAATGGCAAAAATCAATGAATATTGTAAATGCACAAACAGTAATTTCTCCGCATTGCAAGATGCAATTCTGAAATTTTTTGCTTTTTCCTGCTCCTCTTAGCATGATAAAGAAGATTCAAAGAGAGTGAGATGCCAGCTCCTTTCATTCAGTCAGTAGCTTCAATCATTTCTGGACGTTTTTCAATGGCAAAAATCAATGAATATTGTAAATGCACAAATAGTAATTTCTCCGCATTGCAAGGTGCAATTCTGAAATTTTTTGCTTTTTCCTGCTCCTCTTAGCATGATAAAGAAGATTCAAAGAGAGTGAGATGCCAGCTCCTTTCATTCAGTCAGTAGCTTCAATCATTTCTGGACGTTTTTCAATGGCAAAAATCAATGAATATTGTAAATGCACAAACAGTAATTTCTCCGCATTGCAAGGTGCAATTCTGAAATTTTTTGCTTTTTCCTGCTCCTCTTAGCATGATAAAGAAGATTCAAAGAGAGTGAGATGCCAGCTCCTTTCATTCAGTCAGTAGCTTCAATCATTTCTGGTATATGAATAACATGATGTTTTTCAATGGCAAAAATCAATGAATATTGTAAATGCACAAACAGTAATTTCTCCGCATTGCAAGTTGCAATTCTGAAATTTTTTGCTTTTTCCTGCTCCTCTTAGCATGATAAAGAAGATTCAAAGAGAGTGAGATTCCAGCTCCTTTCATTCAGTCAGTAGCTTCAATCATTTCTGGACGTTTTTCAATGGCAAAAATCAATGAATATTGTAAATGCACAAACAGTAATTTCTCCGCATTGCAAGGTGCAATTCTGAAATTTTTTGCTTTTTCCTGCTCCTCTTAGCATGATAAAGAAGATTCAAAGAGAGTGAGATGCCAGCTCCTTTCATTCAGTCAGTAGCTTCAATCATTTCTGGTATATGAATAACATGATGTTTTTCAATGGCAAAAATCAATGAATATTGTAAATGCACAAACAGTAATTTCTCCGCATTGCAAGTTGCAATTCTGAAATTTTTTGCTTTTTCCTGCTCCTCTTAGCATGATAAAGAAGATTCAAAGAGAGTGAGATTCCAGCTCCTTTCATTCAGTCAGTAGCTTCAATCATTTCTGGACGTTTTTCAATGGCAAAAATCAATGAATATTGTAAATGCACAAACAGTAATTTCTCCGCATTGCAAGGTGAAATTCTGAAATTTTTTGCTTTTTCCTGCTCCTCTTAGCATGATAAAGAAGATTCAAAGAGAGTGAGATGCCAGCTCCTTTCATTCAGTCAGTAGCTTCAATCATTTATGGACGTTTTTCAATGGCAAAAATCAATGAATATTGTAAATGCACAAACAGTAATTTCTCCGCATTGCAAGATGCAATTCTGAAATTTTTTGCTTTTTCCTGCTCCTCTTAGCATGATAAAGAAGATTCAAAGAGAGTGAGATGCCAGCTCCTTTCATTCAGTCAGTAGCTTCAATCATTTCTGGACGTTTTTCAATGGCAAAAATCAATGAATATTGTAAATGCACAAACAGTAATTTCTCCGCATTGCAAGGTGCAATTCTGAAATTTTTTGCTTTTTCCTGCTCCTCTTAGCATGATAAAGAAGATTCAAAGAGAGTGAGATGCCAGCTCCTTTCATTCAGTCAGTAGCTTCAATCATTTCTGGACGTTTTTCAATGGCAAAAATCAATGAATATTGTAAATGCACAAACAGTAATTTCTCCGCATTGCAAGGTGCAATTCTGAAATTTTTTGCTTTTTCCTGCTCCTCTTAGCATGATAAAGAAGATTCAAAGAGAGTGAGATGCCAGCTCCTTTCATTCAGTCAGTAGCTTCAATCATTTCTGGTATATGAATAACATGATGTTTTTCAATGGCAAAAATCAATGAATATTGTAAATGCACAAACAGTAATTTCTCCGCATTGCAAGTTGCAATTCTGAAATTTTTTGCTTTTTCCTGCTCCTCTTAGCATGATAAAGAAGATTCAAAGAGAGTGAGATTCCAGCTCCTTTCATTCAGTCAGTAGCTTCAATCATTTCTGGACGTTTTTCAATGGCAAAAATCAATGAATATTGTAAATGCACAAACAGTAATTTCTCCGCATTGCAAGGTGCAATTCTGAAATTTTTTGCATTTTCCTGCTCCTCTTAGCATGATAAAGAAGATTCAAAGAGAGTGAGATGCCAGCTCCTTTCATTCAGTCAGTAGCTTCAATCATTTCTGGACGTTTTTCAATGGCAAAAATCAATGAATATTGTAAATGCACAAACAGTAATTTCTCCGCATTGCAAGATGCAATTCTGAAATTTTTTGCTTTTTCCTGCTCCTCTTAGCATGATAAAGAAGATTCAAAGAGAGTGAGATGCCAGCTCCTTTCATTCAGTCAGTAGCTTCAATCATTTCTGGACGTTTTTCAATGGCAAAAATCAATGAATATTGTAAATGCACAAACAGTAATTTCTCCGCATTGCAAGGTGCAATTCTGAAATTTTTTGCTTTTTCCTGCTCCTCTTAGCATGATAAAGAAGATTCAAAGAGAGTGAGATGCCAGCTCCTTTCATTCAGTCAGTAGCTTCAATCATTTCTGGTATATGAATAACATGATGTTTTTCAATGGCAAAAATCAATGAATATTGTAAATGCACAAACAGTAATTTCTCCGCATTGCAAGGTGCAATTCTGAAATTTTTTGCTTTTTCCTGCTCCTCTTAGCATGATAAAGAAGATTCAAAGAGACTGAGATGCCAGCTCCTTTCATTCAGTCAGTAGCTTCAGTCATTTCTGGACGTTTTTCAATGGCAAAAATCAATGAATATTGTAAATGCACAAACAGTAATTTCTCCGCATTGCAAGGTGCAATTCTGAAATTTTTTGCTTTTTCCTGCTCCTCTTAGCATGATAAAGAAGATTCAAAGAGAGTGAGATGCCAGCTCCTTTCATTCAGTCAGTAGCTTCAAACATTTCTGGTATAAACATTTCTGGACGTTTTTCAATGGCAAAAATCAATGAATATTGTAAATGCACAAACAGTAATATCTCCACATTGTAAGGTGCAATTCTGAAATTTTTTGCTTTTTCCTGCTAATCCTAGCATGATAAAGAAGATTCAAATAGAGTGAGATGCCAGCTCCTTTCATTCAGTCAGTAGCTTCAAACATTTCTGGACGTTTTTCAATGGCAAAATTCAATGAATATTGTAAATGCACAAACAGTAATATCTCCACATTGCAAGGTGCAATTCTGAAATTTTTTGCTTTTTCCTGCTAATCCTAGCATGATAAAGAAGATTCAAAGAGAGTGAGATGCCAGCTCCTTTCATTCAGTCAGTAGCTTCAATCATTTCTGGACGTTTTTCAATGGCAAAAATCAATGAATATTGTAAATGCACAAACAGTAATTTCTCCGCATTGCAAGGTGCAATTCTGAAATTTTTTGCTTTTTCCTGCTCCTCTTAGCATGATAAAGAAGATTCAAAGAGAGTGAGATGCCAGCTCCTTTCATTCAGTCAGTAGCTTCAATCATTTCTGGAAGTTTTTCAATGGCAAAAATCAATGAATATTGTAAAGGCACAAACAGTAATTTCTCCGCATTGCAAGGTGCAATTCTGAAATTTTTTGCTTTTTCCTGCTCCTCTTAGCATGATACAGAAGATTCAAAGAGAGTGAGATGCCAGCTCCTTTCATTCAGTCAGTAGCTTCAATCATTTCTGGTATATGAATAACATGATGTTTTTCAATGGCAAAAATCAATGAATATTGTAAATGCACAAACAGTAATTTCTCCGTATTGCAAGTTGCAATTCTGAAATTTTTTGCTTTTTCCTGCTCCTCTTAGCATGATAAAGAAGATTCAAAGAGAGTGAGATGCCAGCTCCTTTCATTCAGTCAGTAGCTTCAATCATTTCTGGACGTTTTTCAATGGCAAAAATCAATGAATATTGTAAATGCACAAACAGTAATTTCTCCGCATTGCAAGGTGCAATTCTAAAATTTTTTGCTTTTTCCTGCTCCTCTTAGCATGATAAAGAAGATTCAAAGAGAGTGAGATGCCAGCTCCTTTCATTCAGTCAGTAGCTTCAATCATTTCTGGACGTTTTTCAATGGCAAAAATCAATGAATATTGTAAATGCACAAACAGTAATTTCTCCGCATTGCAAGGTGCAATTCTGAAATTTTTTGCTTTTTCCTGCTCCTCTTAGCATGATAAAGAAGATTCAAAGAGAGTGAGATGCCAGCTCCTTTCATTCAGTCAGTAGCTTCAATCATTTCTGGTATATGAATAACATGATGTTTTTCAATGGCAAAAATCAATGAATATTGTAAATGCACAAACAGTAATTTCTCCGCATTGCAAGGTGCAATTCTGAAATTTTTTGCTTTTTCCTGCTCCTCTTAGCATGATAAAGAAGATTCAAAGAGAGTGAGAAGCCAGCTCCTTTCATTCAGTCAGTAGCTTCAATCATTTCTGGATGTTTTTCAATGGCAAAAATCAATGAATATTGTAAATGCACAAACAGTAATTTCTCCGCATTGCAAGGTGCAATTCTGAAATTTCTTGCATTTTCCTGCTCCTCTTAGCATGATAAAGAAGATTCAAAGATAGTGAGATGCCAGCTCCTTTCATTCAGTCAGTAGCTTCAAACATTTCTGGTATATGAATAACATGATGTTTTTCAATGGCAAAAATCAATGAATATTGTAAATGCACAAACAGTAATTTCTCCGCATTGCAAGGTGCAATTCTGAAATTTTTTGCTTTTTCCTGCTCCTCTTAGCATGATAAAGAAGATTCAAAGAGAGTGAGATGCCAGCTCCTTTCATTCAGTCAGTAGCTTCAATCATTTCTGGACGTTTTTCAATGGCAAAAATCAATGAATATTGTAAATGCACAAACAGTAATTTCTCCGCATTGCAAGGTGCAATTCTGAAATTTTTTGCTTTTTCCTGCTCCTCTTAGCATGATAAAGAAGATTCAAAGAGAGTGAGATGCCAGCTTCTTTCATTCAGTCAGTAGCTTCAAACATTTCTGGGATATGAATAACATGATGTTTTTCAATGGCAAAAATTAATGAATATTGTAAATGCACAAACAGTAATTTCTCCGCATTGCAAGGTGCAATTCTGAAATTTTTTGCTTTTTCCTGCTCCTCTTAGCATGATAAAGAAGATTCAAAGAGAGTGAGATGCCAGCTCCTTTCATTCAGTCAGTAGCTTCAATCATTTCTGGACGTTTTTCAATGGCAAAAATCAATGAATATTGTAAATGCACAAACAGTAATTTCTCCGCATTGCAAGGTGCAATTCTGAAATTTTTTGCTTTTTCCTGCTCCTCTTAGCATGATAAAGAAGATTCAAAGAGAGTGAGATGCCAGCTCCTTTCATTCAGTCAGTAGCTTCAATCATTTCTGGACGTTTTTCAATGGCAAAAATCAATGAATATTGTAAATGCACAAACAGTAATTTCTCCGCATTGCAAGGTGCAATTCTGAAATTTTTTGCTTTTTCCTGCTCCTCTTAGCATGATAAAGAAGATTCAAAGAGATTGAGATGCCAGCTCCTTTCATTCAGTCAGTAGCTTCAATCATTTCTGGTATATGAATAACATGATGTTTTTCAATGGCAAAAATCAATGAATATTGTAAATGCACAAACAGTAATTTCTCCGCATTGCAAGTTGCAATTCTGAAATTTTTTGCTTTTTCCTGCTCCTCTTAGCATGATAAAGAAGATTCAAAGAGAGTGAGATTCCAGCTCCTTTCATTCAGTCAGTAGCTTCAATCATTTCTGGACTTTTTTCAATGGCAAAAATCAATGAATATTGTAAATGCACAAACAGTAATTTCTCCGCATTGCAAGGTGCAATTCTGAAATTTTTTGCTTTTTCCTGCTCCTCTTAGCATGATACAGAAGATTCAAAGAGAGTGAGATGCCAGCTCCTTTCATTCAGTCAGTAGCTTCAATCATTTCTGGTATATGAATAACATGATGTTTTTCAATGGCAAAAATCAATGAATATTGTAAATGCACAAACAGTAATTTCTCCGCATTGCAAGTTGCAATTCTGAAATTTTTTGCTTTTTCCTGCTCCTCTTAGCATGATAAAGAAGATTCAAAGAGAGTGTGATGCCAGCTCCTTTCATTCAGTCAGTAGCTTCAATCATTTCTGGACGTTTTTCAATGGCAAAAATCAATGAATATTGTAAATGCACAAACAGTAATTTCTCCGCATTGCAAGGTGCAATTCTGAAATTTTTTGCTTTTTCCTGCTCCTCTTAGCATGATAAAGAAGATTCAAAGAGAGTGAGATGCCAGCTCCTTTCATTCAGTCAGTAGCTTCAAACATTTCTGGTATAAACATTTCTGGACGTTTTTCAATGGCAAAAATCAATGAATATTGTAAATGCACAAACAGTAATATCTCCACATTGCAAGGTGCAATTCTGAAATTTTTTTGCTTTTTCCTGCTAATCCTAGCATGATAAAGAAGATTCAAATAGAGTGAGATGCCAGCTCCTTTCATTCAGTCAGTAGCTTCAAACATTTCTGGACGTTTTTCAATGGCAAAATTCAATGAATATTGTAAATGCACAAACAGTAATATCTCCACATTGCAAGGTGCAATTCTGAAATTTTTTGCTTTTTCCTGCTAATCCTAGCATGATAAAGAAGATTCAAAGAGAGTGAGATGCCAGCTCCTTTCATTCAGTCAGTAGCTTCAATCATTTCTGGACGTTTTTCAATGGCAAAAATCAATGAATATTGTAAATGCACAAACAGTAATTTCTCCGCATTGCAAGGTGCAATTCTGAAATTTTTTGCTTTTTCCTGCTCCTCTTAGCATGATAAAGAAGATTCAAAGAGAGTGAGATGCCAGCTCCTTTCATTCAGTCAGTAGCTTCAATCATTTCTGGACGTTTTTCAATGGCAAAAATCAATGAATATTGTAAATGCACAAACAGTAATTTCTCCACATTGCAAGGTGTAATTCTGAAATTTTTTGCTTTTTCCTGCTCCTCTTAGCATGATAAAGAAGATTCAAAGAGAGTGAGATGCCAGCTCCTTTCATTCAGTCAGTAGCTTCAATCATTTCTGGACGTTTTTCAATGGCAAAAATCAATGAATATTGTAAATGCACAAACAGTAATTTCTCCGCATTGCAAGGTGCAATTCTGAAATTTTTTGCTTTTTCCTGCTCCTCTTAGCATGATACAGAAGATTCAAAGAGAGTGAGATGCCAGCTCCTTTCATTCAGTCAGTAGCTTCAATCATTTCTGGTATATGAATAACATGATGTTTTTCAATGGCAAAAATCAATGAATATTGTAAATGCACAAACAGTAATTTCTCCGCATTGCAAGTTGCAATTCTGAAATTTTTTGCTTTTTCCTGCTCCTCTTAGCATGATAAAGAAGATTCAAAGAGAGTGAGATGCCAGCTCCTTTCATTCAGTCAGTAGCTTCAATAATTTCTGGACGTTTTTCAATGGCAAAAATCAATGAATATTGTAAATGCACAAACAGTAATTTCTCCGCATTGCAAGGTGCAATTCTGAAATTTTTTGCTTTTTCCTGCTCCTCTTAGCATGATAAAGAAGATTCAAAGAGAGTGAGATGCCAGCTCCTTTCATTCAGTCAGTAGCTTCAATCATTTCTGGACGTTTTTCAATGGCAAAAATCAATGAATATTGTAAATGCACAAACAGTAATTTCTCCGCATTGCAAGGTGCAATTCTGAAATTTTTTGCTTTTTCCTGCTCCTCTTAGCATGATAAAGAAGATTCAAAGAGAGTGAGATGCCAGCTCCTTTCATTCAGTCAGTAGCTTCAATCATTTCTGGTATATGAATAACATGATGTTTTTCAATGGCAAAAATCAATGAATATTGTAAATGCACAAACAGTAATTTCTCCGCATTGCAAGGTGCAATTCTGAAATTTTTTGCTTTTTCCTGCTCCTCTTAGCATGATAAAGAAGATTCAAAGAGAGTGAGAAGCCAGCTCCTTTCATTCAGTCAGTAGCTTCAATCATTTCTGGATGTTTTTCAATGGCAAAAATCAATGAATATTGTAAATGCACAAACAGTAATTTCTCCGCATTGCAAGGTGCAATTCTGAAATTTCTTGCATTTTCCTGCTCCTCTTAGCATGATAAAGAAGATTCAAAGAGAGTGAGATGCCAGCTCCTTTCATTCAGTCAGTAGCTTCAATCATTTCTGGACGTTTTTCAATGGCAAAAATCAATGAATATTGTAAATGCACAAACAGTAATTTCTCCGCATTGCAAGGTGCAATTCTGAAATTTTTTGCTTTTTCCTGCTCCTCTTAGCATGATAAAGAAGTTTCAAAGAGAGTGAGATGCCAGCTCCTTTCATTCAGTCAGTAGCTTCAAACATTTCTGGTATATGAATAACATGATGTTTTTCAATGGCAAAAATCAATGAATATTGTAAATGCACAAACAGTAATTTCTCCGCATTGCAAGGTGCAATTCTGAAATTTTTTGCTTTTTCCTGCTCCTCTTAGCATGATAAAGAAGATTCAAAGAGAGTGAGATGCCAGCTCCTTTCATTCAGTCAGTAGCTTCAATCATTTCTGGACGTTCTTCAATGGCAAAAATCAATGAATATTGTAAATGCACAAACAGTAATTTCTCCGCATTGCAAGGTGCAATTCTGAAATTTTTTGCTTTTTCCTGCTCCTCTTAGCATGATAAAGAAGATTCAAAGAGAGTGAGATGCCAGCTTCTTTCATTCAGTCAGTAGCTTCAAACATTTCTGGGATATGAATAACATGATGTTTTTCAATGGCAAAAATTAATGAATATTGTAAATGCACAAACAGTAATTTCTCCGCATTGCAAGGTGCAATTCTGAAATTTTTTGCTTTTTCCTGCTCCTCTTAGCATGATAAAGAAGATTCAAAGAGAGTGAGATGCCAGCTCCTTTCATTCAGTCAGTAGCTTCAATCATTTCTGGACGTTTTTCAATGGCAAAAATCAATGAATATTGTAAATGCACAAACAGTAATTTCTCCGCATTGCAAGGTGCAATTCTGAAATTTTTTGCTTTTTCCTGCTCCTCTTAGCATGATAAAGAAGATTCAAAGAGAGTGAGATGCCAGCTCCTTTCATTCAGTCAGTAGCTTCAATCATTTCTGGACGTTTTTCAATGGCAAAAATCAATGAATATTGTAAATGCACAAACAGTAATTTCTCCGCATTGCAAGGTGCAATTCTGAAATTTTTTGCTTTTTCCTGCTCCTCTTAGCATGATAAAGAAGATTCAAAGAGAGTGAGATGCCAGCTCCTTTCATTCAGTCAGTAGCTTCAATCATTTCTGGTATATGAATAACATGATGTTTTTCAATGGCAAAAATCAATGAATATTGTAAATGCACAAACAGTAATTTCTCCGCATTGCAAGTTGCAATTCTGAAATTTTTTGCTTTTTCCTGCTCCTCTTAGCATGATAAAGAAGATTCAAAGAGAGTGAGATTCCAGCTCCTTTCATTCAGTCAGTAGCTTCAATCATTTCTGGACTTTTTTCAATGGCAAAAATCAATGAATATTGTAAATGCACAAACAGTAATTTCTCCGCATTGCAAGGTGCAATTCTGAAATTTTTTGCTTTTTCCTGCTCCTCTTAGCATGATACAGAAGATTCAAAGAGAGTGAGATGCCAGCTCCTTTCATTCAGTCAGTAGCTTCAATCATTTCTGGTATATGAATAACATGATGTTTTTCAATGGCAAAAATCAATGAATATTGTAAATGCACAAACAGTAATTTCTCCGCATTGCAAGTTGCAATTCTGAAATTTTTTGCTTTTTCCTGCTCCTCTTAGCATGATAAAGAAGATTCAAAGAGAGTGAGATGCCAGCTCCTTTCATTCAGTCAGTAGCTTCAATCATTTCTGGACGTTTTTCAATGGCAAAAATCAATGAATATTGTAAATGCACAAACAGTAATTTCTCCGCATTGCAAGGTGCAATTCTGAAATTTTTTGCTTTTTCCTGCTCCTCTTAGCATGATAAAGAAGATTCAAAGAGAGTGAGATGCCAGCTCCTTTCATTCAGTCAGTAGCTTCAATCATTTCTGGACGTTTTTCAATGGCAAAAATCAATGAATATTGTAAATGCACAAACAGTAATTTCTCCGCATTGCAAGGTGCAATTCTGAAATTTTTTGCTTTTTCCTGCTCCTCTTAGCATGATAAAGAAGATTCAAAGAGAGTGAGATGCCAGCTCCTTTCATTCAGTCAGTAGCTTCAATCATTTCTGGTATATGAATAACATGATGTTTTTCAATGGCAAAAATCAATGAATATTGTAAATGCACAAACAGTAATTTCTCCGCATTGCAAGGTGCAATTCTGAAATTTTTTGCTTTTTCCTGCTCCTCTTAGCATGATAAAGAAGATTCAAAGAGAGTGAGAAGCCAGCTCCTTTCATTCAGTCAGTAGCTTCAATCATTTCTGGATGTTTTTCAATGGCAAAAATCAATGAATATTGTAAATGCACAAACAGTAATTTCTCCGCATTGCAAGGTGCAATTCTGAAATTTCTTGCATTTTCCTGCTCCTCTTAGCATGATAAAGAAGATTCAAAGAGAGTGAGATGCCAGCTCCTTTCATTCAGTCAGTAGCTTCAATCATTTCTGGACGTTTTTCAATGGCAAAAATCAATGAATATTGTAAATGCACAAACAGTAATTTCTCCGCATTGCAAGGTGCAATTCTGAAATTTTTTGCTTTTTCCTGCTCCTCTTAGCATGATAAAGAAGATTCAAAGAGAGTGAGATGCCAGCTCCTTTCATTCAGTCAGTAGCTTCAAACATTTCTGGTATATGAATAACATGATGTTTTTCAATGGCAAAAATCAATGAATATTGTAAATGCACAAACAGTAATTTCTCCGCATTGCAAGGAGCAATTCTGAAATTTTTTGCTTTTTCCTGCTCCTCTTAGCATGATAAAGAAGATTCAAAGAGAGTGAGATGCCAGCTCCTTTCATTCAGTCAGTAGCTTCAATCATTTCTGGACGTTTTTCAATGGCAAAAATCAATGAATATTGTAAATGCACAAACAGTAATTTCTCCGCATTGCAAGGTGCAATTCTGAAATTTTTTGCTTTTTCCTGCTCCTCTTAGCATGATAAAGAAGATTCAAAGAGAGTGAGATGCCAGCTTCTTTCATTCAGTCAGTAGCTTCAAACATTTCTGGGATATGAATAACATGATGTTTTTCAATGGCAAAAATTAATGAATATTGTAAATGCACAAACAGTAATTTCTCCGCATTGCAAGGTGCAATTCTGAAATTTTTTGCTTTTTCCTGCTCCTCTTAGCATGATAAAGAAGATTCAAAGAGAGTGAGATGCCAGCTCCTTTCATTCAGTCAGTAGCTTCAATCATTTCTGGACGTTTTTCAATGGCAAAAATCAATGAATATTGTAAATGCACAAACAGTAATTTCTCCGCATTGCAAGGTGCAATTCTGAAATTTTTTGCTTTTTCCTGCTCCTCTTAGCATGATAAAGAAGATTCAAAGAGAGTGAGATGCCAGCTCCTTTCATTCAGTCAGTAGCTTCAATCATTTCTGGACGTTTTTCAATGGCAAAAATCAATGAATATTGTAAATGCACAAACAGTAATTTCTCCGCATTGCAAGGTGCAATTCTGAAATTTTTTGCTTTTTCCTGCTCCTCTTAGCATGATAAAGAAGATTCAAAGAGAGTGAGATGCCAGCTCCTTTCATTCAGTCAGTAGCTTCAATCATTTCTGGTATATGAATAACATGATGTTTTTCAATGGCAAAAATCAATGAATATTGTAAATGCACAAACAGTAATTTCTCCGCATTGCAAGGTGCAATTCTGAAATTTTTTGCTTTTTCCTGCTCCTCTTAGCATGATAAAGAAGATTCAAAGAGACTGAGATGCCAGCTCCTTTCATTCAGTCAGTAGCTTCAGTCATTTCTGGACGTTTTTCAATGGCAAAAATCAATGAATATTGTAAATGCACAAACAGTAATTTCTCCGCATTGCAAGGTGCAATTCTGAAATTTTTTGCTTTTTCCTGCTCCTCTTAGCATGATAAAGAAGATTCAAAGAGAGTGAGATGCCAGCTCCTTTCATTCAGTCAGTAGCTTCAAACATTTCTGGTATAAACATTTCTGGACGTTTTTCAATGGCAAAAATCAATGAATATTGTAAATGCACAAACAGTAATATCTCCACATTGCAAGGTGCAATTCTGAAATTTTTTGCTTTTTCCTGCTAATCCTAGCATGATAAAGAAGATTCAAATAGAGTGAGATGCCAGCTCCTTTCATTCAGTCAGTAGCTTCAAACATTTCTGGACGTTTTTCAATGGCAAAATTCAATGAATATTGTAAATGCACAAACAGTAATATCTCCACATTGCAAGGTGCAATTCTGAAATTTTTTGCTTTTTCCTGCTAATCCTAGCATGATAAAGAAGATTCAAAGAGAGTGAGATGCCAGCTCCTTTCATTCAGTCAGTAGCTTCAATCATTTCTGGACGTTTTTCAATGTCAAAAATCAATGAATATTGTAAATGCACAAACAGTAATTTCTCCGCATTGCAAGTTGCAATTCTGAAATTTTTTGCTTTTTCCTGCTCCTCTTAGCATGATAAAGAAGATTCAAAGAGAGTGAGATTCCAGCTCCTTTCATTCAGTCAGTAGCTTCAATCATTTCTGGACTTTTTTCAATGGCAAAAATCAATGAATATTGTAAATGCACAAACAGTAATTTCTCCGCATTGCAAGGTGCAATTCTGAAATTTTTTGCTTTTTCCTGCTCCTCTTAGCATGATACAGAAGATTCAAAGAGAGTGAGATGCCAGCTCCTTTCATTCAGTCAGTAGCTTCAATCATTTCTGGTATATGAATAACATGATGTTTTTCAATGGCAAAAATCAATGAATATTGTAAATGCACAAACAGTAATTTCTCCGCATTGCAAGTTGCAATTCTGAAATTTTTTGCTTTTTCCTGCTCCTCTTAGCATGATAAAGAAGATTCAAAGAGAGTGAGATGCCAGCTCCTTTCATTCAGTCAGTAGCTTCAATCATTTCTGGACGTTTTTCAATGGCAAAAATCAATGAATATTGTAAATGCACAAACAGTAATTTCTCCGCATTGCAAGGTGCAATTCTGAAATTTTTTGCTTTTTCCTGCTCCTCTTAGCATGATAAAGAAGATTCAAAGAGAGTGAGATGCCAGCTCCTTTCATTCAGTCAGTAGCTTCAATCATTTCTGGACGTTTTTCAATGGCAAAAATCAATGAATATTGTAAATGCACAAACAGTAATTTCTCCGCATTGCAAGGTGCAATTCTGAAATTTTTTGCTTTTTCCTGCTCCTCTTAGCATGATAAAGAAGATTCAAAGAGAGTGAGATGCCAGCTCCTTTCATTCAGTCAGTAGCTTCAATCATTTCTGGTATATGAATAACATGATGTTTTTCAATGGCAAAAATCAATGAATATTGTAAATGCACAAACAGTAATTTCTCCGCATTGCAAGGTGCAATTCTGAAATTTTTTGCTTTTTCCTGCTCCTCTTAGCATGATAAAGAAGATTCAAAGAGAGTGAGAAGCCAGCTCCTTTCATTCAGTCAGTAGCTTCAATCATTTCTGGATGTTTTTCAATGGCAAAAATCAATGAATATTGTAAATGCACAAACAGTAATTTCTCCGCATTGCAAGGTGCAATTCTGAAATTTCTTGCATTTTCCTGCTCCTCTTAGCATGATAAAGAAGATTCAAAGAGAGTGAGATGCCAGCTCCTTTCATTCAGTCAGTAGCTTCAATCATTTCTGGACGTTTTTCAATGGCAAAAATCAATGAATATTGTAAATGCACAAACAGTAATTTCTCCGCATTGCAAGGTGCAATTCTGAAATTTTTTGCTTTTTCCTGCTCCTCTTAGCATGATAAAGAAGATTCAAAGAGAGTGAGATGCCAGCTCCTTTCATTCAGTCAGTAGCTTCAAACATTTCTGGTATATGAATAACATGATGTTTTTCAATGGCAAAAATCAATGAATATTGTAAATGCACAAACAGTAATTTCTCCGCATTGCAAGGTGCAATTCTGAAATTTTTTGCTTTTTCCTGCTCCTCTTAGCATGATAAAGAAGATTCAAAGAGAGTGAGATGCCAGCTCCTTTCATTCAGTCAGTAGCTTCAATCATTTCTGGACGTTTTTCAATGGCAAAAATCAATGAATATTGTAAATGCACAAACAGTAATTTCTCCGCATTGCAAGGTGCAATTCTGAAATTTTTTGCTTTTTCCTGCTCCTCTTAGCATGATAAAGAAGATTCAAAGAGAGTGAGATGCCAGCTTCTTTCATTCAGTCAGTAGCTTCAAACATTTCTGGGATATGAATAACATGATGTTTTTCAATGGCAAAAATTAATGAATATTGTAAATGCACAAACAGTAATTTCTCCGCATTGCAAGGTGCAATTCTGAAATTTTTTGCTTTTTCCTGCTCCTCTTAGCATGATAAAGAAGATTCAAAGAGAGTGAGATGCCAGCTCCTTTCATTCAGTCAGTAGCTTCAATCATTTCTGGACGTTTTTCAATGGCAAAAATCAATGAATATTGTAAATGCACAAACAGTAATTTCTCCGCATTGCAAGGTGCAATTCTGAAATTTTTTGCTTTTTCCTGCTCCTCTTAGCATGATAAAGAAGATTCAAAGAGAGTGAGATGCCAGCTCCTTTCATTCAGTCAGTAGCTTCAATCATTTCTGGACGTTTTTCAATGGCAAAAATCAATGAATATTGTAAATGCACAAACAGTAATTTCTCCGCATTGCAAGGTGCAATTCTGAAATTTTTTGCTTTTTCCTGCTCCTCTTAGCATGATAAAGAAGATTCAAAGAGAGTGAGATGCCAGCTCCTTTCATTCAGTCAGTAGCTTCAATCATTTCTGGTATATGAATAACATGATGTTTTTCAATGGCAAAAATCAATGAATATTGTAAATGCACAAACAGTAATTTCTCCGCATTGCAAGGTGCAATTCTGAAATTTTTTGCTTTTTCCTGCTCCTCTTAGCATGATAAAGAAGATTCAAAGAGACTGAGATGCCAGCTCCTTTCATTCAGTCAGTAGCTTCAGTCATTTCTGGACGTTTTTCAATGGCAAAAATCAATGAATATTGTAAATGCACAAACAGTAATTTCTCCGCATTGCAAGGTGCAATTCTGAAATTTTTTGCTTTTTCCTGCTCCTCTTAGCATGATAAAGAAGATTCAAAGAGAGTGAGATGCCAGCTCCTTTCATTCAGTCAGTAGCTTCAAACATTTCTGGTATAAACATTTCTGGACGTTTTTCAATGGCAAAAATCAATGAATATTGTAAATGCACAAACAGTAATATCTCCACATTGCAAGGTGCAATTCTGAAATTTTTTGCTTTTTCCTGCTAATCCTAGCATGATAAAGAAGATTCAAATAGAGTGAGATGCCAGCTCCTTTCATTCAGTCAGTAGCTTCAAACATTTCTGGACGTTTTTCAATGGCAAAATTCAATGAATATTGTAAATGCACAAACAGTAATATCTCCACATTGCAAGGTGCAATTCTGAAATTTTTTGCTTTTTCCTGCTAATCCTAGCATGATAAAGAAGATTCAAAGAGAGTGAGATGCCAGCTCCTTTCATTCAGTCAGTAGCTTCAATCATTTCTGGACGTTTTTCAATGTCAAAAATCAATGAATATTGTAAATGCACAAAAAGTAATTTCTCCGCATTGCAAGGTGCAATTCTGAAATTTTTTGCTTTTTCCTGCTCCTCTTAGCATGATAAAGAAGATTCAAAGAGAGTGAGATGCCAGCTTCTTTCATTCAGTCAGTAGCTTCAAACATTTCTGGGATATGAATAACATGATGTTTTTCAATGGCAAAAATTAATGAATATTGTAAATGCACAAACAGTAATTTCTCCGCATTGCAAGGTGCAATTCTGAAATTTTTTGCTTTTTCCTGCTCCTCTTAGCATGATAAAGAAGATTCAAAGAGAGTGAGATGCCAGCTCCTTTCATTCAGTCAGTAGCTTCAATCATTTCTGGACGTTTTTCAATGGCAAAAATCAATGAATATTGTAAATGCACAAACAGTAATTTCTCCGCATTGCAAGGTGCAATTCTGAAATTTTTTGCTTTTTCCTGCTCCTCTTAGCATGATAAAGAAGATTCAAAGAGAGTGAGATGCCAGCTCCTTTCATTCAGTCAGTAGCTTCAATCATTTCTGGACGTTTTTCAATGGCAAAAATCAATGAATATTGTAAATGCACAAACAGTAATTTCTCCGCATTGCAAGGTGCAATTCTGAAATTTTTTGCTTTTTCCTGCTCCTCTTAGCATGATAAAGAAGATTCAAAGAGAGTGAGATGCCAGCTCCTTTCATTCAGTCAGTAGCTTCAATCATTTCTGGTATATGAATAACATGATGTTTTTCAATGGCAAAAATCAATGAATATTGTAAATGCACAAACAGTAATTTCTCCGCATTGCAAGTTGCAATTCTGAAATTTTTTGCTTTTTCCTGCTCCTCTTAGCATGATAAAGAAGATTCAAAGAGAGTGAGATTCCAGCTCCTTTCATTCAGTCAGTAGCTTCAATCATTTCTGGACGTTTTTCAATGGCAAAAATCAATGAATATTGTAAATGCACAAACAGTAATTTCTCCGCATTGCAAGGTGCAATTCTGAAATTTTTTGCTTTTTCCTGCTCCTCTTAGCATGATAAAGAAGATTCAAAGAGAGTGAGATTCCAGCTCCTTTCATTCAGTCAGTAGCTTCAATCATTTCTGGACGTTTTTCAATGGCAAAAATCAATGAATATTGTAAATGCACAAACAGTAATTTCTCCGCATTGCAAGATGCAATTCTGAAATTTTTTGCTTTTTCCTGCTCCTCTTAGCATGATAAAGAAGATTCAAAGAGAGTGAGATGCCAGCTCCTTTCATTCAGTCAGTAGCTTCAATCATTTCTGGACGTTTTTCAATGGCAAAAATCAATGAATATTGTAAATGCACAAACAGTAATTTCTCCGCATTGCAAGGTGCAATTCTGAAATTTTTTGCTTTTTCCTGCTCCTCTTAGCATGATAAAGAAGATTCAAAGAGAGTGAGATGCCAGCTCCTTTCATTCAGTCAGTAGCTTCAATCATTTCTGGACGTTTTTCAATGGCAAAAATCAATGAATATTGTAAATGCACAAACAGTAATTTCTCCGCATTGCAAGGTGCAATTCTGAAATTTTTTGCTTTTTCCTGCTCCTCTTAGCATTATAAAGAAGATTCAAAGAGAGTGAGATGCCAGCTCCTTTCATTCAGTCAGTAGCTTCAATCATTTCTGGTATATAAATAACATGATGTTTTTCAATGGCAAAAATCAATGAATATTGTAAATGCACAAACAGTAATTTCTCCGCATTGCAAGTTGCAATTCTGAAATTTTTTGCTTTTTCCTGCTCCTTTTAGCATGATAAAGAAGATTCAAAGAGAGTGAGATTCCAGCTCCTTTCATTCAGTCAGTAGCTTCAATCATTTCTGGACGTTTTTCAATGGCAAAAATCAATGAATATTGTAAATGCACAAACAGTAATTTCTCCGCATTGCAAGGTGCAATTCTGAAATTTTTTGCTTTTTCCTGCTCCTCTTAGCATGATAAAGAAGATTCAAAGAGAGTGAGATGCCAGCTCCTTTCATTCAGTCAGTAGCTTCAATCATTTCTGGACGTTTTTCAATGGCAAAAATCAATGAATATTGTAAATGCACAAACAGTAATTTCTCCGCATTGCAAGATGCAATTCTGAAATTTTTTGCTTTTTCCTGCTCCTCTTAGCATGATAAAGAAGATTCAAAGAGAGTGAGATGCCAGCTCCTTTCATTCAGTCAGTAGCTTCAATCATTTCTGGACGTTTTTCAATGGCAAAAATCAATGAATATTGTAAATGCACAAACAGTAATTTCTCCGCATTGCAAGGTGCAATTCTGAAATTTTTTGCTTTTTCCTGCTCCTCTTAGCATGATAAAGAAGATTCAAAGAGAGTGAGATGCCAGCTCCTTTCATTCAGTCAGTAGCTTCAATCATTTCTGGTATATGAATAACATGATGTTTTTCAATGGCAAAAATCAATGAATATTGTAAATGCACAAACAGTAATTTCTCCGCATTGCAAGTTGCAATTCTGAAATTTTTTGCTTTTTCCTGCTCCTCTTAGCATGATAAAGAAGATTCAAAGAGAGTGAGATTCCAGCTCCTTTCATTCAGTCAGTAGCTTCAATCATTTCTGGACGTTTTTCAATGGCAAAAATCAATGAATATTGTAAATGCACAAACAGTAATTTCTCCGCATTGCAAGGTGCAATTCTGAAATTTTTTGCTTTTTCCTGCTCCTCTTAGCATGATAAAGAAGATTCAAAGAGAGTGAGATGCCAGCTCCTTTCATTCAGTCAGTAGCTTCAATCATTTCTGGACGTTTTTCAATGGCAAAAATCAATGAATATTGTAAATGCACAAACAGTAATTTCTCCGCATTGCAAGATGCAATTCTGAAATTTTTTGCTTTTTCCTGCTCCTCTTAGCATGATAAAGAAGATTCAAAGAGAGTGAGATGCCAGCTCCTTTCATTCAGTCAGTAGCTTCAATCATTTCTGGACGTTTTTCAATGGCAAAAATCAATGAATATTGTAAATGCACAAACAGTAATTTCTCCGCATTGCAAGGTGCAATTCTGAAATTTTTTGCTTTTTCCTGCTCCTCTTAGCATGATAAAGAAGATTCAAAGAGAGTGAGATTCCAGCTCCTTTCATTCAGTCAGTAGCTTCAATCATTTCTGGACGTTTTTCAATGGCAAAAATCAATGAATATTGTAAATGCACAAACAGTAATTTCTCCGCATTGCAAGATGCAATTCTGAAATTTTTTGCTTTTTCCTGCTCCTCTTAGCATGATAAAGAAGATTCAAAGAGAGTGAGATGCCAGCTCCTTTCATTCAGTCAGTAGCTTCAATCATTTCTGGACGTTTTTCAATGGCAAAAATCAATGAATATTGTAAATGCACAAACAGTAATTTCTCCGCATTGCAAGGTGCAATTCTGAAATTTTTTGCTTTTTCCTGCTCCTCTTAGCATGATAAAGAAGATTCAAAGAGAGTGAGATGCCAGCTCCTTTCATTCAGTCAGTAGCTTCAATCATTTCTGGACGTTTTTCAATGGCAAAAATCAATGAATATTGTAAATGCACAAACAGTAATTTCTCCGCATTGCAAGGTGCAATTCTGAAATTTTTTGCTTTTTCCTGCTCCTCTTAGCATTATAAAGAAGATTCAAAGAGAGTGAGATGCCAGCTCCTTTCATTCAGTCAGTAGCTTCAATCATTTCTGGTATATGAATAACATGATGTTTTTCAATGGCAAAAATCAATGAATATTGTAAATGCACAAACAGTAATTTCTCCGCATTGCAAGTTGCAATTCTGAAATTTTTTGCTTTTTCCTGCTCCTTTTAGCATGATAAAGAAGATTCAAAGAGAGTGAGATTCCAGCTCCTTTCATTCAGTCAGTAGCTTCAATCATTTCTGGACGTTTTTCAATGGCAAAAATCAATGAATATTGTAAATGCACAAACAGTAATTTCTCCGCATTGCAAGATGCAATTCTGAAATTTTTTGCTTTTTCCTGCTCCTCTTAGCATGATAAAGAAGATTCAAAGAGAGTGAGATGCCAGCTCCTTTCATTCAGTCAGTAGCTTCAATCATTTCTGGACGTTTTTCAATGGCAAAAATCAATGAATATTGTAAATGCACAAACAGTAATTTCTCCGCATTGCAAGGTGCAATTCTGAAATTTTTTGCTTTTTCCTGCTCCTCTTAGCATGATAAAGAAGATTCAAAGAGAGTGAGATGCCAGCTCCTTTCATTCAGTCAGTAGCTTCAATCATTTCTGGTATATGAATAACATGATGTTTTTCAATGGCAAAAATCAATGAATATTGTAAATGCACAAACAGTAATTTCTCCGCATTGCAAGTTGCAATTCTGAAATTTTTTGCTTTTTCCTGCTCCTCTTAGCATGATAAAGAAGATTCAAAGAGAGTGAGATTCCAGCTCCTTTCATTCAGTCAGTAGCTTCAATCATTTCTGGACGTTTTTCAATGGCAAAAATCAATGAATATTGTAAATGCACAAACAGTAATTTCTCCGCATTGCAAGGTGCAATTCTGAAATTTTTTGCTTTTTCCTGCTCCTCTTAGCATGATAAAGAAGATTCAAAGAGAGTGAGATGCCAGCTCCTTTCATTCAGTCAGCAGCTTCAATCATTTCTGGACGTTTTTCAATGGCAAAAATCAATGAATATTGTAAATGCACAAACAGTAATTTCTCCGCATTGCAAGATGCAATTCTGAAATTTTTTGCTTTTTCCTGCTCCTCTTAGCATGATAAAGAAGATTCAAAGAGAGTGAGATGCCAGCTCCTTTCATTCAGTCAGTAGCTTCAATCATTTCTGGACGTTTTTCAATGGCAAAAATAAATGAATATTGTAAATGCACAAACAGTAATTTCTCCGCATTGCAAGGTGCAATTCTGAAATTTTTTGCTTTTTCCTGCTCCTCTTAGCATGATAAAGAAGATTCAAAGAGAGTGAGATGCCAGCTCCTTTCATTCAGTCAGTAGCTTCAATCATTTCTGGACGTTTTTCAATGGCAAAAATCAATGAATATTGTAAATGCACAAACAGTAATTTCTCCGCATTGCAAGGTGCAATTCTGAAATTTTTTGCTTTTTCCTGCTCCTCTTAGCATTATAAAGAAGATTCAAAGAGAGTGAGATGCCAGCTCCTTTCATTCAGTCAGTAGCTTCAATCATTTCTGGTATATGAATAACATGATGTTTTTCAATGGCAAAAATCAATGAATATTGTAAATGCACAAACAGTAATTTCTCCGCATTGCAAGTTGCAATTCTGAAATTTTTTGCTTTTTCCTGCTCCTTTTAGCATGATAAAGAAGATTCAAAGAGAGTGAGATTCCAGCTCCTTTCATTCAGTCAGTAGCTTCAATCATTTCTGGACGTTTTTCAATGGCAAAAATCAATGAATATTGTAAATGCACAAACAGTAATTTCTCCGCATTGCAAGGTGCAATTCTGAAATTTTTTGCTTTTTCCTGCTCCTCTTAGCATGATAAAGAAGATTCAAAGAGAGTGAGATGCCAGCTCCTTTCATTCAGTCAGTAGCTTCAATCATTTCTGGACGTTTTTCAATGGCAAAAATCAATGAATATTGTAAATGCACAAACAGTAATTTCTCCGCATTGCAAGATGCAATTCTGAAATTTTTTGCTTTTTCCTGCTCCTCTTAGCATGATAAAGAAGATTCAAAGAGAGTGAGATGCCAGCTCCTTTCATTCAGTCAGTAGCTTCAATCATTTCTGGACGTTTTTCAATGGCAAAAATCAATGAATATTGTAAATGCACAAACAGTAATTTCTCCGCATTGCAAGGTGCAATTCTGAAATTTTTTGCTTTTTCCTGCTCCTCTTAGCATGATAAAGAAGATTCAAAGAGAGTGAGATGCCAGCTCCTTTCATTCAGTCAGTAGCTTCAATCATTTCTGGTATATGAATAACATGATGTTTTTCAATGGCAAAAATCAATGAATATTGTAAATGCACAAACAGTAATTTCTCCGCATTGCAAGGTGCAATTCTGAAATTTTTTGCTTTTTCCTGCTCCTCTTAGCATGATAAAGAAGATTCAAAGAGACTGAGATGCCAGCTCCTTTCATTCAGTCAGTAGCTTCAGTCATTTCTGGACGTTTTTCAATGGCAAAAATCAATGAATATTGTAAATGCACAAACAGTAATTTCTCCGCATTGCAAGGTGCAATTCTGAAATTTTTTGCTTTTTCCTGCTCCTCTTAGCATGATAAAGAAGATTCAAAGAGAGTGAGATGCCAGCTCCTTTCATTCAGTCAGTAGCTTCAAACATTTCTGGTATAAACATTTCTGGACGTTTTTCAATGGCAAAAATCAATGAATATTGTAAATGCACAAACAGTAATATCTCCACATTGCAAAGTGCAATTCTGAAATTTTTTGCTTTTTCCTGCTAATCCTAGCATGATAAAGAAGATTCAAATAGAGTGAGATGCCAGCTCCTTTCATTCAGTCAGTAGCTTCAAACATTTCTGGACGTTTTTCAATGGCAAAATTCAATGAATATTGTAAATGCACAAACAGTAATATCTCCACATTGCAAGGTGCAATTCTGAAATTTTTTGCTTTTTCCTGCTAATCCTAGCATGATAAAGAAGATTCAAAGAGAGTGAGATGCCAGCTCCTTTCATTCAGTCAGTAGCTTCAATCATTTCTGGACGTTTTTCAATGGCAAAAATCAATGAATATTGTAAATGCACAAACAGTAATTTCTCCGCATTGCAAGGTGCAATTCTGAAATTTTTTGCTTTTTCCTGCTCCTCTTAGCATGATAAAGAAGATTCAAAGAGAGTGAGATGCCAGCTCCTTTCATTCAGTCAGTAGCTTCAATCATTTCTGGTATATGAATAACATGATGTTTTTCAATGGCAAAAATCAATGAATATTGTAAATGCACAAACAGTAATTTCTCCGCATTGCAAGTTGCAATTCTGAAATTTTTTGCTTTTTCCTGCTCCTCTTAGCATGATAAAGAAGATTCAAAGAGAGTGAGATTCCAGCTCCTTTCATTCAGTCAGTAGCTTCAATCATTTCTGGACTTTTTTCAATGGCAAAAATCAATGAATATTGTAAATGCACAAACAGTAATTTCTCCGCATTGCAAGGTGCAATTCTGAAATTTTTTGCTTTTTCCTGCTCCTCTTAGCATGATAAAGAAGATTCAAAGAGAGTGAGATGCCAGCTCCTTTCATTCAGTCAGTAGCTTCAATCATTTCTGGACGTTTTTCAATGGCAAAAATCAATGAATATTGTAAATGCACAAACAGTAATTTCTCCGCATTGCAAGATGCAATTCTGAAATTTTTTGCTTTTTCCTGCTCCTCTTAGCATGATAAAGAAGATTCAAAGAGAGTGAGATGCCAGCTCCTTTCATTCAGTCAGTAGCTTCAATCATTTCTGGACGTTTTTCAATGGCAAAAATCAATGAATATTGTAAATGCACAAACAGTAATTTCTCCGCATTGCAAGGTGCAATTCTGAAATTTTTTGCTTTTTCCTGCTCCTCTTAGCATGATAAAGAAGATTCAAAGAGAGTGAGATGCCAGCTCCTTTCATTCAGTCAGTAGCTTCAATCATTTCTGGTATATGAATAACATGATGTTTTTCAATGGCAAAAATCAATGAATATTGTAAATGCACAAACAGTAATTTCTCCGCATTGCAAGGTGCAATTCTGAAATTTTTTGCTTTTTCCTGCTCCTCTTAGCATGATAAAGAAGATTCAAAGAGACTGAGATGCCAGCTCCTTTCATTCAGTCAGTAGCTTCAGTCATTTCTGGACGTTTTTCAATGGCAAAAATCAATGAATATTGTGAATGCACAAACAGTAATTTCTCCGCATTGCAAGGTGCAATTCTGAAATTTTTTGCTTTTTCCTGCTCCTCTTAGCATGATAAAGAAGATTCAAAGAGAGTGAGATGCCAGCTCCTTTCATTCAGTCAGTAGCTTCAAACATTTCTGGTATAAACATTTCTGGACGTTTTTCAATGGCAAAAATCAATGAATATTGTAAATGCACAAACAGTAATATCTCCACATTGCAAGGTGCAATTCTGAAATTTTTTGCTTTTTCCTGCTAATCCTAGCATGATAAAGAAGATTCAAATAGAGTGAGATGCCAGCTCCTTTCATTCAGTCAGTAGCTTCAAACATTTCTGGACGTTTTTCAATGGCAAAATTCAATGAATATTGTAAATGCACAAACAGTAATATCTCCACATTGCAAGGTGCAATTCTGAAATTTTTTGCTTTTTCCTGCTAATCCTAGCATGATAAAGAAGATTCAAAGAGAGTGAGATGCCAGCTCCTTTCATTCAGTCAGTAGCTTCAATAATTTCTGGACGTTTTTCAATGGCAAAAATCAATGAATATTGTAAATGCACAAACAGTAATTTCTCCGCATTGCAAGGTGCAATTCTGAAATTTTTTGCTTTTTCCTGCTCCTCTTAGCATGATAAAGAAGATTCAAAGAGAGTGAGATGCCAGCTTCTTTCATTCAGTCAGTAGCTTCAAACATTTCTGGGATATGAATAACATGATGTTTTTCAATGGCAAAAATTAATGAATATTGTAAATGCACAAACAGTAATTTCTCCGCATTGCAAGGTGCAATTCTGAAATTTTTTGCTTTTTCCTGCTCCTCTTAGCATGATAAAGAAGATTCAAAGAGAGTGAGATGCCAGCTCCTTTCATTCAGTCAGTAGCTTCAATCATTTCTGGACGTTTTTCAATGGCAAAAATCAATGAATATTGTAAATGCACAAACAGTAATTTCTCCGCATTGCAAGGTGCAATTCTGAAATTTTTTGCTTTTTCCTGCTCCTCTTAGCATGATAAAGAAGATTCAAAGAGAGTGAGATGCCAGCTCCTTTCATTCAGTCAGTAGCTTCAATCATTTCTGGACGTTTTTCAATGGCAAAAATCAATGAATATTGTAAATGCACAAACAGTAATTTCTCCGCATTGCAAGGTGCAATTCTGAAATTTTTTGCTTTTTCCTGCTCCTCTTAGCATGATAAAGAAGATTCAAAGAGAGTGAGATGCCAGCTCCTTTCATTCAGTCAGTAGCTTCAAACATTTCTGGTATAAACATTTCTGGACGTTTTTCAATGGCAAAAATCAATGAATATTGTAAATGCACAAACAGTAATATCTCCACATTGCAAGGTGCAATTCTGAAATTTTTTGCTTTTTCCTGCTAATCCTAGCATGATAAAGAAGATTCAAATAGAGTGAGATGCCAGCTCCTTTCATTCAGTCAGTAGCTTCAAACATTTCTGGACGTTTTTCAATGGCAAAATTCAATGAATATTGTAAATGCACAAACAGTAATATCTCCACATTGCAAGGTGCAATTCTGAAATTTTTTGCTTTTTCCTGCTAATCCTAGCATGATAAAGAAGATTCAAAGAGAGTGAGATGCCAGCTCCTTTCATTCAGTCAGTAGCTACAATCATTTCTGGACGTTTTTCAATGGCAAAAATCAATGAATATTGTAAATGCACAAACAGTAATTTCTCCGCATTGCAAGGTGCAATTCTGAAATTTTTTGCTTTTTCCTGCTCCTCTTAGCATGATAAAGAAGATTCAAAGAGAGTGAGATGCCAGCTTCTTTCATTCAGTCAGTAGCTTCAAACATTTCTGGGATATGAATAACATGATGTTTTTCAATGGCAAAAATTAATGAATATTGTAAATGCACAAACAGTAATTTCTCCGCATTGCAAGGTGCAATTCTGAAATTTTTTGCTTTTTCCTGCTCCTCTTAGCATGATAAAGAAGATTCAAAGAGAGTGAGATGCCAGCTCCTTTCATTCAGTCAGTAGCTTCAATCATTTCTGGACGTTTTTCAATGGCAAAAATCAATGAATATTGTAAATGCACAAACAGTAATTTCTCCGCATTGCAAGGTGCAATTCTGAAATTTTTTGCTTTTTCCTGCTCCTCTTAGCATGATAAAGAAGATTCAAAGAGAGTGAGATGCCAGCTCCTTTCATTCAGTCAGTAGCTTCAATCATTTCTGGACGTTTTTCAATGGCAAAAATCAATGAATATTGTAAATGCACAAACAGTAATTTCTCCGCATTGCAAGGTGCAATTCTGAAATTTTTTGCTTTTTCCTGCTCCTCTTAGCATGATAAAGAAGATTCAAAGAGAGTGAGATGCCAGCTCCTTTCATTCAGTCAGTAGCTTCAATCATTTCTGGTATATGAATAACATGATGTTTTTCAATGGCAAAAATCAATGAATATTGTAAATGCACAAACAGTAATTCCTCCGCATTGCAAGTTGCAATTCTGAAATTTTTTGCTTTTTCCTGCTCCTCTTAGCATGATAAAGAAGATTCAAAGAGAGTGAGATTCCAGCTCCTTTCATTCAGTCAGTAGCTTCAATCATTTCTGGACGTTTTTCAATGGCAAAAATCAATGAATATTGTAAATGCACAAACAGTAATTTCTCCGCATTGCAAGGTGCAATTCTGAAATTTTTTGCTTTTTCCTGCTCCTCTTAGCATGATAAAGAAGATTCAAAGAGAGTGAGATGCCAGCTCCTTTCATTCAGTCAGTAGCTTCAATCATTTCTGGACGTTTTTCAATGGCAAAAATCAATGAATATTGTAAATGCACAAACAGTAATTTCTCCGCATTGCAAGATGCAATTCTGAAATTTTTTGCTTTTTCCTGCTCCTCTTAGCATGATAAAGAAGATTCAAAGAGAGTGAGATGCCAGCTCCTTTCATTCAGTCAGTAGCTTCAATCATTTCTGGACGTTTTTCAATGGCAAAAATCAATGAATATTGTAAATGCACAAACAGTAATTTCTCCGCATTGCAAGGTGCAATTCTGAAATTTTTTGCTTTTTCCTGCTCCTCTTAGCATGATAAAGAAGATTCAAAGAGAGTGAGATGCCAGCTCCTTTCATTCAGTCAGTAGCTTCAATCATTTCTGGACGTTTTTCAATGGCAAAAATCAATGAATATTGTAAATGCACAAACAGTAATTTCTCCGCATTGCAAGGTGCAATTCTGAAATTTTTTGCTTTTTCCTGCTCCTCTTAGCATGATAAAGAAGATTCAAAGAGAGTGAGATGCCAGCTCCTTTCATTCAGTCAGTAGCTTCAATCATTTCTGGTATATGAATAACATGATGTTTTTCAATGGCAAAAATCAATGAATATTGTAAATGCACAAACAGTAATTTCTCCGCATTGCAAGTTGCAATTCTGAAATTTTTTGCTTTTTCCTGCTCCTTTTAGCATGATAAAGAAGATTCAAAGAGAGTGAGATGCCAGCTCCTTTCATTCAGTCAGTAGCTTCAATCATTTCTGGACGTTTTTCAATGGCAAAAATCAATGAATATTGTAAATGCACAAACAGTAATTTCTCCGCATTGCAAGATGCAATTCTGAAATTTTTTGCTTTTTCCTGCTCCTCTTAGCATGATAAAGAAGATTCAAAGAGAGTGAGATGCCAGCTCCTTTCATTCAGTCAGTAGCTTCAATCATTTCTGGACGTTTTTCAATGGCAAAAATCAATGAATATTGTAAATGCACAAACAGTAATTTCTCCGCATTGCAAGGTGCAATTCTGAAATTTTTTGCTTTTTCCTGCTCCTCTTAGCATGATAAAGAAGATTCAAAGAGAGTGAGATGCCAGCTCCTTTCATTCAGTCAGTAGCTTCAATCATTTCTGGTATATGAATAACATGATGTTTTTCAATGGCAAAAATCAATGAATATTGTAAATGCACAAACAGTAATTTCTCCGCATTGCAAGGTGCAATTCTGAAATTTTTTGCTTTTTCCTGCTCCTCTTAGCATGATAAAGAAGATTCAAAGAGACTGAGATGCCAGCTCCTTTCATTCAGTCAGTAGCTTCAGTCATTTCTGGACGTTTTTCAATGGCAAAAATCAATGAATATTGTAAATGCACAAACAGTAATTTCTCCGCATTGCAAGGTGCAATTCTGAAATTTTTTGCTTTTTCCTGCTCCTCTTAGCATGATAAAGAAGATTCAAAGAGAGTGAGATGCCAGCTCCTTTCATTCAGTCAGTAGCTTCAAACATTTCTGGTATAAACATTTCTGGACGTTTTTCAATGGCAAAAATCAATGAATATTGTAAATGCACAAACAGTAATATCTCCACATTGTAAGGTGCAATTCTGAAATTTTTTGCTTTTTCCTGCTAATCCTAGCATGATAAAGAAGATTCAAATAGAGTGAGATGCCAGCTCCTTTCATTCAGTCAGTAGCTTCAAACATTTCTGGACGTTTTTCAATGGCAAAATTCAATGAATATTGTAAATGCACAAACAGTAATATCTCCACATTGCAAGGTGCAATTCTGAAATTTTTTGCTTTTTCCTGCTAATCCTAGCATGATAAAGAAGATTCAAAGAGAGTGAGATGCCAGCTCCTTTCATTCAGTCAGTAGCTTCAATCATTTCTGGACGTTTTTCAATGGCAAAAATCAATGAATATTGTAAATGCACAAACAGTAATTTCTCCGCATTGCAAGGTGCAATTCTGAAATTTTTTGCTTTTTCCTGCTCCTCTTAGCATGATAAAGAAGATTCAAAGAGAGTGAGATTCCAGCTCCTTTCATTCAGTCAGTAGCTTCAATCATTTCTGGACGTTTTTCAATGGCAAAAATCAATGAATATTGTAAATGCACAAACAGTAATTTCTCCGCATTGCAAGGTGCAATTCTGAAATTTTTTGCTTTTTCCTGCTCCTCTTAGCATGATACAGAAGATTCAAAGAGAGTGAGATGCCAGCTCCTTTCATTCAGTCAGTAGCTTCAATCGTTTCTGGTATATGAATAACATGATGTTTTTCAATGGCAAAAATCAATGAATATTGTAAATGCACAAACAGTAATTTCTCCGCATTGCAAGTTGCAATTCTGAAATTTTTTGCTTTTTCCTGCTCCTCTTAGCATGATAAAGAAGATTCAAAGAGAGTGAGATGCCAGCTCCTTTCATTCAGTCAGTAGCTTCAATCATTTCTGGACGTTTTTCAATGGCAAAAATCAATGAATATTGTAAATGCACAAACAGTAATTTCTCCGCATTGCAAGGTGCAATTCTGAAATTTTTTGCTTTTTCCTGCTCCTCTTAGCATGATAAAGAAGATTCAAAGAGAGTGAGATGCCAGCTCCTTTCATTCAGTCAGTAGCTTCAATCATTTCTGGACGTTTTTCAATGGCAAAAATCAATGAATATTGTAAATGCACAAACAGTAATTTCTCCGCATTGCAAGGTGCAATTCTGAAATTTTTTGCTTTTTCCTGCTCCTCTTAGCATGATAAAGAAGATTCAAAGAGAGTGAGATGCCAGCTCCTTTCATTCAGTCAGTAGCTTCAATCATTTCTGGACGTTTTTCAATGGCAAAAATCAATGAATATTGTAAATGCACAAACAGTAATTTCTCCGCATTGCAAGGTGCAATTCTGAAATTTTTTGCTTTTTCCTGCTCCTCTTAGCATGATAAAGAAGATTCAAAGAGAGTGAGATGCCAGCTCCTTTCATTCAGTCAGTAGCTTCAATCATTTCTGGTATATGAATAACATGATGTTTTTCAATGGCAAAAATCAATGAATATTGTAAATGCACAAACAGTAATTTCTCCGCATTGCAAGTTGCAATTCTGAAATTTTTTGCTTTTTCCTGCTCCTTTTAGCATGATAAAGAAGATTCAAAGAGAGTGAGATTCCAGCTCCTTTCATTCAGTCAGTAGCTTCAATCATTTCTGGACGTTTTTCAATGGCAAAAATCAATGAATATTGTAAATGCACAAACAGTAATTTCTCCGCATTGCAAGGTGCAATTCTGAAATTTTTTGCTTTTTCCTGCTCCTCTTAGCATGATAAAGAAGATTCAAAGAAAGTGAGATGCCAGCTCCTTTCATTCAGTCAGTAGCTTCAATCATTTCTGGACGTTTTTCAATGGCAAAAATCAATGAATATTGTAAATGCACAAACAGTAATTTCTCCGCATTGCAAGATGCAATTCTGAAATTTTTTGCTTTTTCCTGCTCCTCTTAGCATGATAAAGAAGATTCAAAGAGAGTGAGATGCCAGCTCCTTTCATTCAGTCAGTAGCTTCAATCATTTCTGGACGTTTTTCAATGGCAAAAATCAATGAATATTGTAAATGCACAAACAGTAATTTCTCCGCATTGCAAGGTGCAATTCTGAAATTTTTTGCTTTTTCCTGCTCCTCTTAGCATGATAAAGAAGATTCAAAGAGAGTGAGATGCCAGCTCCTTTCATTCAGTCAGTAGCTTCAATCATTTCTGGTATATGAATAACATGATGTTTTTCAATGGCAAAAATCAATGAATATTGTAAATGCACAAACAGTAATTTCTCCGCATTGCAAGGTGCAATTCTGAAATTTTTTGCTTTTTCCTGCTCCTCTTAGCATGATAAAGAAGATTCAAAGAGACTGAGATGCCAGCTCCTTTCATTCAGTCAGTAGCTTCAGTCATTTCTGGACGTTTTTCAATGGCAAAAATCAATGAATATTGTAAATGCACAAACAGTAATTTCTCCGCATTGCAAGGTGCAATTCTGAAATTCTTTGCTTTTTCCTGCTCCTCTTAGCATGATAAAGAAGATTCAAAGAGAGTGAGATGCCAGCTCCTTTCATTCAGTCAGTAGCTTCAAACATTTCTGGTATAAACATTTCTGGACGTTTTTCAATGGCAAAAATCAATGAATATTGTAAATGCACAAACAGTAATATCTCCACATTGCAAAGTGCAATTCTGAAATTTTTTGCTTTTTCCTGCTAATCCTAGCATGATAAAGAAGATTCAAATAGAGTGAGATGCCAGCTCCTTTCATTCAGTCAGTAGCTTCAAACATTTCTGGACGTTTTTCAATGGCAAAATTCAATGAATATTGTAAATGCACAAACAGTAATATCTCCACATTGCAAGGTGCAATTCTGAAATTTTTTGCTTTTTCCTGCTAATCCTAGCATGATAAAGAAGATTCAAAGAGAGTGAGATGCCAGCTCCTTTCATTCAGTCAGTAGCTTCAATCATTTCTGGACGTTTTTCAATGGCAAAAATCAATGAATATTGTAAATGCACAAACAGTAATTTCTCCGCATTGCAAGGTGCAATTCTGAAATTTTTTGATTTTTCCTGCTCCTCTTAGCATGATAAAGAAGATTCAAAGAGAGTGAGATGCCAGCTCCTTTCATTCAGTCAGTAGCTTCAATCATTTCTGGACGTTTTTCAATGGCAAAAATCAATGAATATTGTAAATGCACAAACAGTAATTTCTCCGCATTGCAAGGTGCAATTCTGAAATTTTTTGCTTTTTCCTGCTCCTCTTAGCATGATAAAGAAGATTCAAAGAGACTGAGATGCCAGCTCCTTTCATTCAGTCAGTAGCTTCAGTCATTTCTGGACGTTTTTCAATGGCAAAAATCAATGAATATTGTAAATGCACAAACAGTAATTTCTCCGCATTGCAAGGTGCAATTCTGAAATTTTTTGCTTTTTCCTGCTCCTCTTAGCATGATAAAGAAGATTCAAAGAGAGTGAGATGCCAGCTCCTTTCATTCAGTCAGTAGCTTCAATCATTTCTGGTATATGAATAACATGATGTTTTTCAATGGCAAAAATCAATGAATATTGTAAATGCACAAACAGTAATTTCTCCGCATTGCAAGTTGCAATTCTGAAATTTTTTGCTTTTTCCTGCTCCTCTTAGCATGATAAAGAAGATTCAAAGAGAGTGAGATGCCAGCTCCTTTCATTCAGTCAGTAGCTTCAATCATTTCTGGACGTTTTTCAATGGCAAAAATCAATGAATATTGTAAATGCACAAACAGTAATTTCTCCGCATTGCAAGGTGCAATTCTGAAATTTTTTGCTTTTTCCTGCTCCTCTTAGCATGATAAAGAAGATTCAAAGAGAGTGAGATGCCAGCTCCTTTCATTCAGTCAGTAGCTTCAATCATTTCTGGACGTTTTTCAATGGCAAAAATCAATGAATATTGTAAATGCACAAACAGTAATTTCTCCGCATTGCAAGGTGCAATTCTGAAATTTTTTGCTTTTTCCTGCTCCTCTTAGCATGATAAAGAAGATTCAAAGAGAGTGAGATGCCAGCTCCTTTCATTCAGTCAGTAGCTTCAATCATTTCTGGTATATGAATAACATGATGTTTTTCAATGGCAAAAATCAATGAATATTGTAAATGCACAAACAGTAATTTCTCCGCATTGCAAGGTGCAATTCTGAAATTTTTTGCTTTTTCCTGCTCCTCTTAGCATGATAAAGAAGATTCAAAGAGAGTGAGAAGCCAGCTCCTTTCATTCAGTCAGTAGCTTCAATCATTTCTGGATGTTTTTCAATGGCAAAAATCAATGAATATTGTAAATGCACAAACAGTAATATCTCCACATTGCAAAGTGCAATTCTGAAATTTTTTGCTTTTTCCTGCTAATCCTAGCATGATAAAGAAGATTCAAATAGAGTGAGATGCCAGCTCCTTTCATTCAGTCAGTAGCTTCAAACATTTCTGGACGTTTTTCAATGGCAAAATTCAATGAATATTGTAAATGCACAAACAGTAATATCTCCACATTGCAAGGTGCAATTCTGAAATTTTTTGCTTTTTCCTGCTAATCCTAGCATGATAAAGAAGATTCAAAGAGAGTGAGATGCCAGCTCCTTTCATTCAGTCAGTAGCTTCAATCATTTCTGGACGTTTTTCAATGGCAAAAATCAATGAATATTGTAAATGCACAAACAGTAATTTCTCCGCATTGCAAGGTGCAATTCTGAAATTTTTTGATTTTTCCTGCTCCTCTTAGCATGATAAAGAAGATTCAAAGAGAGTGAGATGCCAGCTCCTTTCATTCAGTCAGTAGCTTCAATCATTTCTGGACGTTTTTCAATGGCAAAAATCAATGAATATTGTAAATGCACAAACAGTAATTTCTCCGCATTGCAAGGTGCAATTCTGAAATTTTTTGCTTTTTCCTGCTCCTCTTAGCATGATAAAGAAGATTCAAAGAGACTGAGATGCCAGCTCCTTTCATTCAGTCAGTAGCTTCAGTCATTTCTGGACGTTTTTCAATGGCAAAAATCAATGAATATTGTAAATGCACAAACAGTAATTTCTCCGCATTGCAAGGTGCAATTCTGAAATTTTTTGCTTTTTCCTGCTCCTCTTAGCATGATAAAGAAGATTCAAAGAGAGTGAGATGCCAGCTCCTTTCATTCAGTCAGTAGCTTCAATCATTTCTGGTATATGAATAACATGATGTTTTTCAATGGCAAAAATCAATGAATATTGTAAATGCACAAACAGTAATTTCTCCGCATTGCAAGTTGCAATTCTGAAATTTTTTGCTTTTTCCTGCTCCTCTTAGCATGATAAAGAAGATTCAAAGAGAGTGAGATGCCAGCTCCTTTCATTCAGTCAGTAGCTTCAATCATTTCTGGACGTTTTTCAATGGCAAAAATCAATGAATATTGTAAATGCACAAACAGTAATTTCTCCGCATTGCAAGGTGCAATTCTGAAATTTTTTGCTTTTTCCTGCTCCTCTTAGCATGATAAAGAAGATTCAAAGAGAGTGAGATGCCAGCTCCTTTCATTCAGTCAGTAGCTTCAATCATTTCTGGACGTTTTTCAATGGCAAAAATCAATGAATATTGTAAATGCACAAACAGTAATTTCTCCGCATTGCAAGGTGCAATTCTGAAATTTTTTGCTTTTTCCTGCTCCTCTTAGCATGATAAAGAAGATTCAAAGAGAGTGAGATGCCAGCTCCTTTCATTCAGTCAGTAGCTTCAATCATTTCTGGTATATGAATAACATGATGTTTTTCAATGGCAAAAATCAATGAATATTGTAAATGCACAAACAGTAATTTCTCCGCATTGCAAGGTGCAATTCTGAAATTTTTTGCTTTTTCCTGCTCCTCTTAGCATGATAAAGAAGATTCAAAGAGAGTGAGAAGCCAGCTCCTTTCATTCAGTCAGTAGCTTCAATCATTTCTGGATGTTTTTCAATGGCAAAAATCAATGAATATTGTAAATGCACAAACAGTAATTTCTCCGCATTGCAAGGTGCAATTCTGAAATTTCTTGCATTTTCCTGCTCCTCTTAGCATGATAAAGAAGATTCAAAGAGAGTGAGATGCCAGCTCCTTTCATTCAGTCAGTAGCTTCAATCATTTCTGGACGTTTTTCAATGGCAAAAATCAATGAATATTGTAAATGCACAAACAGTAATTTCTCCGCATTGCAAGGTGCAATTCTGAAATTTTTTGCTTTTTCCTTCTCCTCTTAGCATGATAAAGAAGATTCAAAGAGAGTGAGATGCCAGCTCCTTTCATTCAGTCAGTAGCTTCAAACATTTCTGGTATATGAATAACATGATGTTTTTCAATGGCAAAAATCAATGAATATTGTAAATGCACAAACAGTAATTTCTCCGCATTGCAAGGTGCAATTCTGAAATTTTTTGCTTTTTCCTGCTCCTCTTAGCATGATAAAGAAGATTCAAAGAGAGTGAGATGCCAGCTCCTTTCATTCAGTCAGTAGCTTCAATCATTTCTGGACGTTTTTCAATGGCAAAAATCAATGAATATTGTAAATGCACAAACAGTAATTTCTCCGCATTGCAAGGTGCAATTCTGAAATTTTTTGCTTTTTCCTGCTCCTCTTAGCATGATAAAGAAGATTCAAAGAGAGTGAGATGCCAGCTTCTTTCATTCAGTCAGTAGCTTCAAACATTTCTGGGATATGAATAACATGATGTTTTTCAATGGCAAAAATTAATGAATATTGTAAATGCACAAACAGTAATTTCTCCGCATTGCAAGGTGCTATTCTGAAATTTTTTGCTTTTTCCTGCTCCTCTTAGCATGATAAAGAAGATTCAAAGAGAGTGAGATGCCAGCTCCTTTCATTCAGTCAGTAGCTTCAATCATTTCTGGACGTTTTTCAATGGCAAAAATCAATGAATATTGTAAATGCACAAACAGTAATTTCTCCGCATTGCAAGGTGCAATTCTGAAATTTTTTGCTTTTTCCTGCTCCTCTTAGCATGATAAAGAAGATTCAAAGAGAGTGAGATGCCAGCTCCTTTCATTCAGTCAGTAGCTTCAATCATTTCTGGACGTTTTTCAATGGCAAAAATCAATGAATATTGTAAATGCACAAACAGTAATTTCTCCGCATTGCAAGGTGCAATTCTGAAATTTTTTGCTTTTTCCTGCTCCTCTTAGCATGATAAAGAAGATTCAAAGAGAGTGAGATGCCAGCTCCTTTCATTCAGTCAGTAGCTTCAATCATTTCTGGTATATGAATAACATGATGTTTTTCAATGGCAAAAATCAATGAATATTGTAAATGCACAAACAGTAATTTCTCCGCATTGCAAGTTGCAATTCTGAAATTTTTTGCTTTTTCCTGCTCCTCTTAGCATGATAAAGAAGATTCAAAGAGAGTGAGATTCCAGCTCCTTTCATTCAGTCAGTAGCTTCAATCATTTCTGGACGTTTTTCAATGGCAAAAATCAATGAATATTGTAAATGCACAAACAGTAATTTCTCCGCATTGCAAGGTGCAATTCTGAAATTTTTTGCTTTTTCCTGCTCCTCTTAGCATGATAAAGAAGATTCAAAGAGAGTGAGATGCCAGCTCCTTTCATTCAGTCAGTAGCTTCAATCATTTCTGGACGTTTTTCAATGGCAAAAATCAATGAATATTGTAAATGCACAAACAGTAATTTCTCCGCATTGCAAGATGCAATTCTGAAATTTTTTGCTTTTTCCTGCTCCTCTTAGCATGATAAAGAAGATTCAAAGAGAGTGAGATGCCAGCTCCTTTCATTCAGTCAGTAGCTTCAATCATTTCTGGACGTTTTTCAATGGCAAAAATCAATGAATATTGTAAATGCACAAACAGTAATTTCTCCGCATTGCAAGGTGCAATTCTGAATTTTTTTGCTTTTTCCTGCTCCTCTTAGCATGATAAAGAAGATTCAAAGAGAGTGAGATGCCAGCTCCTTTCATTCAGTCAGTAGCTTCAATCATTTCTGGTATATGAATAACATGATGTTTTTCAATGGCAAAAATCAATGAATATTGTAAATGCACAAACAGTAATTTCTCCGCATTGCAAGGTGCAATTCTGAAATTTTTTGCTTTTTCCTGCTCCTCTTAGCATGATAAAGAAGATTCAAAGAGACTGAGATGCCAGCTCCTTTCATTCAGTCAGTAGCTTCAGTCATTTCTGGACGTTTTTCAATGGCAAAAATCAATGAATATTGTAAATGCACAAACAGTAATTTCTCCGCATTGCAAGGTGCAATTCTGAAATTTTTTGCTTTTTCCTGCTCCTCTTAGCATGATAAAGAAGATTCAAAGAGAGTGAGATGCCAGCTCCTTTCATTCAGTCAGTAGCTTCAAACATTTCTGGTATAAACATTTCTGGACGTTTTTCAATGGCAAAAATCAATGAATATTGTAAATGCACAAACAGTAATATCTCCACATTGCAAGGTGCAATTCTGAAATGTTTTGCTTTTTCCTGCTAATCCTAGCATGATAAAGAAGATTCAAATAGAGTGAGATGCCAGCTCCTTTCATTCTGTCAGTAGCTTCAAACATTTCTGGACGTTTTTCAATGGCAAAATTCAATGAATATTGTAAATGCACAAACAGTAATATCTCCACATTGCAAGGTGCAATTCTGAAATTTTTTGCTTTTTCCTGCTAATCCTAGCATGATAAAGAAGATTCAAAGAGAGTGAGATGCCAGCTCCTTTCATTCAGTCAGTAGCTTCAATCATTTCTGGACGTTTTTCAATGGCAAAAATCAATGAATATTGTAAATGCACAAACAGTAATTTCTCCGCATTGCAAGGTGCAATTCTGAAATTTTTTGCTTTTTCCTGCTCCTCTTAGCATGATAAAGAAGATTCAAAGAGAGTGAGATGCCAGCTCCTTTCATTCAGTCAGTAGCTTCAATCATTTCTGGACGTTTTTCAATGGCAAAAATCAATGAATATTGTAAATGCACAAACAGTAATTTCTCCGCATTGCAAGGTGCAATTCTGAAATTTTTTGCTTTTTCCTGCTCCTCTTAGCATGATAAAGAAGATTCAAAGAGAGTGAGATGCCAGCTCCTTTCATTCAGTCAGTAGCTTCAATCATTTCTGGACGTTTTTCAATGGCAAAAATCAATGAATATTGTAAATGCACAAACAGTAATTTCTCCGCATTGCAAAATGCAATTCTGAAATTTTTTGCTTTTTCCTGCTCCTCTTAGCATGATAAAGAAGATTCAAAGAGAGTGAGATGCCAGCTCCTTTCATTCAGTCAGTAGATTCAGTCATTTCTGGACGTTTTTCAATGGCAAAAATCAATGAATATTGTAAATGCACAAACAGTAATTTCTCCGCATTGCAAGGTGCAATTCTGAAATTTTTTGCTTTTTCCTGCTCCTCTTAGCATGATAAAGAAGATTCAAAGAGAGTGAGATGCCAGCTCCTTTCATTCAGTCAGTAGCTTCAAACATTTCTGGTATAAACATTTCTGGACGTTTTTCAATGGCAAAAATCAATGAATATTGTAAATGCACAAACAGTAATATCTCCACATTGCAAGGTGCAATGCTGAAATTTTTTGCTTTTTCCTGCTAATCCTAGCATGATAAAGAAGATTCAAATAGAGTGAGATGCCAGCTCCTTTCATTCAGTCAGTATCTTCAAACATTTCTGGACGTTTTTCAATGGCAAAAATCAATGAATATTGTAAATGCACAAACAGTAATATCTCCACATTGCAAGGTGCAATTCTGAAATTTTTTGATTTTTCCTGCTAATCCTAGCATGATAAAGAAGATTCAAAGAGAGTGAGATGTCAGCTCCTTTCATTCAGTCAGTAGCTTCAAACATTTCTGGTATATGAATAACATGATGTTTTTCAATGGCAAAAATCAATGAATATTGTAAATGCACAAACAGTAATATCTCCACATTGCAAGGTGCAATTCTGAAATTTTTTGCTTTTTCCTGCTAATCCTAGCATGATAAAGAAGATTCAAAGAGAGTGAGATGCCAGCTCCTTTCATTCAGTCAGTAGCTTCAAACATTTCTGGACGTTTTTCAATGGCAAAAATCAATGAATATTGTAAATGCACAAACAGTAATATCTCCACATTGCAAGGTGCAATTCTGAAATTTTTTGCTTTTTCCTGCTACTCCTAGCATGATAAAGAAGATTCAAAGAGAGTGAGATGCCAGCTCCTTTCATTCAGTCAGTAGCTTCAATCATTTCTGGACGTTTTTCAATGGCAAAAATCAATGAATATTGTAAATGCACAAACAGTAATTTCTCCGCATTGCAAGGTGCAATTCTGAAATTTTTTGCTTTTTCCTGCTCCTCTTAGCATGATAAAGAAGATTCAAAGAGAGTGAGATGCCAGCTCCTTTCATTCAGTCAGTAGCTTCAGTCATTTCTGGACGTTTTTCAATGGCAAAAATCAATGAATATTGTAAATGCACAAACAGTAATTTCTCCGCATTGCAAGGTGCAATTCTGAAATTTTTTGCTTTTTCCTGCTCCTCTTAGCATGATAAAGAAGATTCAAAGAGAGTGAGATGCCAGCTCCTTTCATTCAGTCAGTAGCTTCAAACATTTCTGGTATAAACATTTCTGGATGTTTTTCAATGGCAAAAATCAATGAATATTGTAAATGCACAAACAGTAATATCTCCACATTGCAAGGTGCAATTCTGAAATTTTTTGCTTTTTCCTGCTAATCCTAGCATGATAAAGAAGATTCAAATAGAGTGAGATGCCAGCTCCTTTCATTCAGTCAGTAGCTTCAAACATTTCTGGACGTTTTTCAATGGCAAAATTCAATGAATATTGTAAATGCACAAACAGTAATATCTCCACATTGCAAGGTGCAATTCTGAAATTTTTTGCTTTTTCCTGCTAATCCTAGCATGATAAAGAAGATTCAAAGAGAGTGAGATGCCAGCTCCTTTCATTCAGTCAGTAGCTTCAATCATTTCTGGACGTTTTTCAATGGCAAAAATTAATGAATATTGTAAATGCACAAACAGTAATTTCTCCGCATTGCAAGGTGCAATTCTGAAATTTTTTGCTTTTTCCTGCTCCTCTTAGCATGATAAAGATGATTCAAAGAGAGTGAGATGCCAGCTCCTTTCATTCAGTCAGTAGCTTCAATCATTTCTGGATGTTTTTCAATGGCAAAAATCAATGAATATTGTAAATGCACAAACAGTAATTTCTCCGCATTGCAAGGTGCAATTCTGAAATTTTTTGCTTTTTCCTGCTCCTCTTAGCATGATAAAGAAGATTCAAAGAGAGTGAGATGCCAGCTCCTTTCATTCAGTCAGTAGCTTCAATCATTTCTGGACGTTTTTCAATGGCAAAAATCAATGAATATTGTAAATGCACAAACAGTAATTTCTCCGCATTGCAAGATGCAATTCTGAAATTTTTTGCTTTTTCCTGCTCCTCTTAGCATGATAAAGAAGATTCAAAGAGAGTGAGATGCCAGCTCCTTTCATTCAGTCAGTAGCTTCAGTCATTTCTGGACGTTTTTCAATGGCAAAAATCAATGAATATTGTAAATGCACAAACAGTAATTTCTCCGCATTGCAAGGTGCAATTCTGAAATTTTTTGCTTTTTCCTGCTCCTCTTAGCATGATAAAGAAGATTCAAAGAGAATGAGATGCCAGCTCCTTTCATTCAGTCAGTAGCCTCAAACATTTCTGGTATAAACATTTCTTGACGTTTTTCATTGGCAAAAATCAATGAATATTGTAAATGCACAAACAGTAATATCTCCACATTGCAAGGTGCAATGCTGAAATTTTTTGCTTTTTCCTGCTAATCCTAGCATGATAAAGAAGATTCAAATAGAGTGAGATGCCAGCTCCTTTCATTCAGTCAGTAGCTTCAAACATTTCTGGACGTTTTTCAATGGCAAAAATCAATGAATATTGTAAATGCACAAACAGTAAATATCTCCACATTGCAAGGTGCAATTCTGAAATTTTTTGCTTTTTCCTGCTAATCCTAGCATGATAAAGAAGATTCAAAGAGAATGAGATGTCAGCTCCTTTCATTCAGTCAGTAGCTTCAAACATTTCTGGTATATGAATAACATGATGTTTTTCAATGGCAAAAATCAATGAATATTGTAAATGCACAAACAGTAATATCTCCACATTGCAAGGTGCAATTCTGAAATTTTTTGCTTTTTCCTGCTAATCCTAGCATGATAAAGAAGATTCAAAGAGAGTGAGATGCCAGCTCCTTTCATTCAGTCAGTAGCTTCAAACATTTCTGGACGTTTTTCAATGGCAAAAATCAAGAATATTGTAAATGCACAAACAGTAATATCTCCACATTGCAAGGTGCAATTCTGAAATTTTTTGCTTTTTCCTGCTACTCCTAGCATGATAAAGAAGATTCAAAGAGAGTGAGATGCCAGCTCCTTTCATTCAGTCAGTAGCTTCAAACATTTCTGGACGTTTTTCAATGGCAAAAATCAATGAATATTGTAAATGCACAAACAGTAATATCTCCACATTGCAAGGTGCAATTCTGAAATTTTTTGCTTTTTCCTGCTAATCCTAGCATGATAAAGAAGATTCAAAGAGAGTGAGATGCCAGCTCCTTTCATTCAGTCAGTAGCTTCAAACATTTCTGGACGTTTTTCAATGGCAAAAATCAATGAATATTGTAAATGCACAAACAGTAATTTCTCCGCATTGCAAGGTGCAATTCTGAAATTTTTTGCTTTTTCCTGCTCCTCTTAGCATGATAAAGAAGATTCAAAGAGAGTGAGATGCCAGCTCCTTTCATTCAGTCAGTAGCTTCAATCATTTCTGGACATTTTTCAATGGCAAAAATCAATGAATATTGTAAATGCACAAACAGTAATTTCTCCGCATTGCAAGGTGCAATTCTGAAATTTTTTGCTTTTTCCTGCTCCTCTTAGCATGATAAAGAAGATTCAAAGAGAGTGAGATGCCAGCTCCTTTCATTCAGTCAGTAGCTTCAATCATTTCTGGTATATGAATAACATGATGTTTTTCAATGGCAAAAATCAATGAATATTGTAAATGCACAAACAGTAATTTCTCCGCATTGCAAGTTGCAATTCTGAAATTTTTTGCTTTTTCCTGCTCCTCTTAGCATGATAAAGAAGATTCAAAGAGAGTGAGATGCCAGCTCCTTTCATTCAGTCAGTAGCTTCAATCATTTCTGGACGTTTTTCAATGGCAAAAATCAATGAATATTGTAAATGCACAAACAGTAATTTCTCCGCATTGCAAGGTGCAATTCTGAAATTTTTTGCTTTTTCCTGCTCCTCTTAGCATGATAAAGAAGATTCAAAGAGAGTGAGATGCTAGCTCCTTTCATTCAGTCAGTAGCTTCAATCATTTCTGGACGTTTTTCAATGGCAAAAATCAATGAATATTGTAAATGCACAAACAGTAATTTCTCCGCATTGCAAGGTGCAATTCTGAAATTTTTTGCTTTTTCCTGCTCCTCTTAGCATGATAAAGAAGATTCAAAGAGAGTGAGATGCCAGCTCCTTTCATTCAGTCAGTAGCTTCAATCATTTCTGGACGTTTTTCAATGGCAAAAATCAATGAATATTGTAAATGCACAAACAGTAATTTCTCCGCATTGCAAGGTGCAATTCTGAAATTTTTTGCTTTTTCCTGCTCCTCTTAGCATGATAAAGAAGATTCAAAGAGAGTGAGATGCCAGCTCCTTTCATTCAGTCAGTAGCTTCAATCATTTCTGGTATATGAATAACATGATGTTTTTCAATGGCAAAAATCAATGAATCTTGTAAATGCACAAACAGTAATTTCTCCGCATTACAAGGTGCAATTCTGAAATTTTTTGCTTTTTCCTGCTCCTCTTAGCGTGATAAAGAAGATTCAAAGAGAGTGAGATGCCAGCTCCTTTCATTCAGTCAGTAGCTTCAATCATTTCTGGATGTTTTTCAATGGCAAAAATCAATGAATATTGTAAATGCACAAACAGTAATTTCTCCGCATTGCAAGGTGCAATTCTGAAATGTTTTGCTTTTTCTGCTCCTCTTAGCATGATAAAGAAGATTCAAAGAGAGTGAGATGCCAGCTCCTTTCATTCAGTCAGTAGCTTCAGTCATTTCTGTACGTTTTTCAATGGCAAAAATCAATGAATATTGTAAATGCACAAACAGTAATTTCTCCGCATTGCAAGGTGCAATTCTGAAATTTTTTGCTTTTTCCTGCTCCTCTTAGCATGATAAAGAAGATTCAAAGAGAGTGAGATGCCAGCTCCTTTCATTCAGTCAGTAGCTTCAAACATTTCTGGTATAAACATTTCTGGACGTTTTTCAATGGCAAAAATCAATGAATATTGTAAATGCACAAACAGTAATATCTCCACATTGCAAGGTGCAATTCTGAAATTTTTTGCTTTTTCCTGCTAATCCTAGCATGATAAAGAAGATTCAAATAGAGTGAGATGCCAGCTCCTTTCATTCAGTCAGTAGCTTCAAACATTTCTGGACGTTTTTCAATGGCAAAATTCAATGAATATTGTAAATGCACAAACAGTAATATCTCCACATTGCAAGGTGCAATTCTGAAATTTTTTGCTTTTTCCTGCTAATCCTAGCATGATAAAGAAGATTCAAAGAGAGTGAGATGCCAGCTCCTTTCATTCAGTCAGTAGCTTCAATCATTTCTGGACGTTTTTCAATGGCAAAAATCAATGAATATTGTAAATGCACAAACAGTAATTTCTCCGCATTGCAAGGTGCAATTCTGAAATTTTTTGCTTTTTCCTGCTCCTCTTAGCATGATAAAGAAGATTCAAAGAGAGTGAGATGCCAGCTCCTTTCATTCAGTCAGTAGCTTCAATCATTTCTGGACGTTTTTCAATGGCAAAAATCAATGAATATTGTAAATGCACAAACAGTAATTTCTCCGCATTGCAAGGTGCAATTCTGAAATTTTTTGCTTTTTCCTGCTCCTCTTAGCATGATAAAGAAGATTCAAAGAGAGTGAGATGCCAGCTCCTTTCATTCAGTCAGTAGCTTCAATCATTTCTGGTATATGAATAACATGATGTTTTTCAATGGCAAAAATCAATGAATATTGTAAATGCACAAAGAGTAATTTCTCCGCATTGCAAGGTGCAATTCTGAAATTTTTTGCTTTTTCCTGCTCCTCTTAGCATGATAAAGAAGATTCAAAGAGAGTGAGATGCCAGCTCCTTTCATTCAGTGAGTAGCTTCAATCATTTCTGGACGTTTTTCAATGGCAAAAATCAATGAATATTGTAAATGCACAAACAGTAATTTCTCCGCATTGCAAGGTGCAATTCTGAAATTTTTTGCTTTTTCCTGCTCCTCTTAGCATGATAAAGAAGATTCAAAGAGAGTGAGATGCCAGCTCCTTTCATTCAGTCAGTAGCTTCAGTCATTTCTGGACGTTTTTCAATGGCAAAAATCAATGAATATTGTAAATGCACAAACAGTAATTTCTCCGCATTGCAAGGTGCAATTCTGAAATTTTTTGCTTTTTCCTGCTCCTCTTAGCATGATAAAGAAGATTCAAAGAGAGTGAGATGCCAGCTCCTTTCATTCAGTCAGTAGCTTCAATCATTTCTGGACGTTTTTCAATGGCAAAAATCAATGAATATTGTAAATGCACAAACAGTAATTTCTCCGCATTGCAAGGTGCAATTCTGAAATTTTTTGCTTTTTCCTGCTCCTCTTAGCATGATAAAGAAGATTCAAAGAGAGTGAGATGCCAGCTCCTTTCATTCAGTCAGTAGCTTCAATCATTTCTGGTATATGAATAACATGATGTTTTTCAATGGCAAAAATCAATGAATATTGTAAATGCACAAACAGTAATTTCTCCGCATTGCAAGTTGCAATTCTGAAATTTTTTGCTTTTTCCTGCTCCTCTTAGCATGATAAAGAAGATTCAAAGAGAGTGAGATTCCAGCTCCTTTCATTCAGTCAGTAGCTTCAATCATTTCTGGACGTTTTTCAATGGCAAAAATCAATGAATATTGTAAATGCACAAACAGTAATTTCTCCGCATTGCAAGGTGCAATTCTGAAATTTTTTGCTTTTTCCTGCTCCTCTTAGCATGATAAAGAAGATTCAAAGAGAGTGAGATGCCAGCTCCTTTCATTCAGTCAGTAGCTTCAATCATTTCTGGACGTTTTTCAATGGCAAAAATCAATGAATATTGTAAATGCACAAACAGTAATTTCTCCGCATTGCAAGTTGCAATTCTGAAATTTTTTGCTTTTTCCTGCTCCTCTTAGCATGATAAAGAAGATTCAAAGAGAGTGAGATGCCAGCTCCTTTCATTCAGTCAGTAGCTTCAATCATTTCTGGACGTTTTTCAATGGCAAAAATCAATGAATATTGTAAATGCACAAACAGTAATTTCTCCGCATTGCAAGGTGCAATTCTGAAATTTTTTGCTTTTTCCTGCTCCTCTTAGCATGATAAAGAAGATTCAAAGAGAGTGAGATGCTAGCTCCTTTCATTCAGTCAGTAGCTTCAATCATTTCTGGACGTTTTTCAATGGCAAAAATAAATGAATATTGTAAATGCACAAACAGTAATTTCTCCGCATTGCAAGGTGCAATTCTGAAATTTTTTGCTTTTTCCTGCTCCTCTTAGCATGATAAAGAAGATTCAAAGAGAGTGAGATGCCAGCTCCTTTCATTCAGTCAGTAGCTTCAATCATTTCTGGACGTTTTTCAATGGCAAAAATCAATGAATATTGTAAATGCACAAACAGTAATTTCTCCGCATTGCAAGGTGCAATTCTGAAATTTTTTGCTTTTTCCTGCTCCTCTTAGCATGATAAAGAAGATTCAAAGAGAGTGAGATGCCAGCTCCTTTCATTCAGTCAGTAGCTTCAATCATTTCTGGTATATGAATAACATGATGTTTTTCAATGGCAAAAATCAATGAATCTTGTAAATGCACAAACAGTAATTTCTCCGCATTACAAGGTGCAATTCTGAAATTTTTTGCTTTTTCCTGCTCCTCTTAGCGTGATAAAGAAGATTCAAAGAGAGTGAGATGCCAGCTCCTTTCATTCAGTCAGTAGCTTCAATCATTTCTGGATGTTTTTCAATGGCAAAAATCAATGAATATTGTAAATGCACAAACAGTAATTTCTCCGCATTGCAAGGTGCAATTCTGAAATGTTTTGCTTTTTCTGCTCCTCTTAGCATGATAAAGAAGATTCAAAGAGAGTGAGATGCCAGCTCCTTTCATTCAGTCAGTAGCTTCAGTCATTTCTGTACGTTTTTCAATGGCAAAAATCAATGAATATTGTAAATGCACAAACAGTAATTTCTCCGCATTGCAAGGTGCAATTCTGAAATTTTTTGCTTTTTCCTGCTCCTCTTAGCATGATAAAGAAGATTCAAAGAGAGTGAGATGCCAGCTCCTTTCATTCAGTCAGTAGCTTCAAACATTTCTGGTATAAACATTTCTGGACGTTTTTCAATGGCAAAAATCAATGAATATTGTAAATGCACAAACAGTAATATCTCCACATTGCAAGGTGCAATTCTGAAATTTTTTGCTTTTTCCTGCTAATCCTAGCATGATAAAGAAGATTCAAATAGAGTGAGATGCCAGCTCCTTTCATTCAGTCAGTAGCTTCAAACATTTCTGGACGTTTTTCAATGGCAAAATTCAATGAATATTGTAAATGCACAAACAGTAATATCTCCACATTGCAAGGTGCAATTCTGAAATTTTTTGCTTTTTCCTGCTAATCCTAGCATGATAAAGAAGATTCAAAGAGAGTGAGATGCCAGCTCCTTTCATTCAGTCAGTAGCTTCAATCATTTCTGGACGTTTTTCAATGGCAAAAATCAATGAATATTGTAAATGCACAAACAGTAATTTCTCCGCATTGCAAGGTGCAATTCTGAAATTTTTTGCTTTTTCCTGCTCCTCTTAGCATGATAAAGAAGATTCAAAGAGAGTGAGATGCCAGCTCCTTTCATTCAGTCAGTAGCTTCAATCATTTCTGGACGTTTTTCAATGGCAAAAATCAATGAATATTGTAAATGCACAAACAGTAATTTCTCCGCATTGCAAGGTGCAATTCTGAAATTTTTTGCTTTTTCCTGCTCCTCTTAGCATGATAAAGAAGATTCAAAGAGAGTGAGATGCCAGCTCCTTTCATTCAGTCAGTAGCTTCAATCATTTCTGGTATATGAATAACATGATGTTTTTCAATGGCAAAAATCAATGAATATTGTAAATGCACAAAGAGTAATTTCTCCGCATTGCAAGGTGCAATTCTGAAATTTTTTGCTTTTTCCTGCTCCTCTTAGCATGATAAAGAAGATTCAAAGAGAGTGAGATGCCAGCTCCTTTCATTCAGTGAGTAGCTTCAATCATTTCTGGACGTTTTTCAATGGCAAAAATCAATGAATATTGTAAATGCACAAACAGTAATTTCTCCGCATTGCAAGGTGCAATTCTGAAATTTTTTGCTTTTTCCTGCTCCTCTTAGCATGATAAAGAAGATTCAAAGAGAGTGAGATGCCAGCTCCTTTCATTCAGTCAGTAGCTTCAGTCATTTCTGGACGTTTTTCAATGGCAAAAATCAATGAATATTGTAAATGCACAAACAGTAATTTCTCCGCATTGCAAGGTGCAATTCTGAAATTTTTTGCTTTTTCCTGCTCCTCTTAGCATGATAAAGAAGATTCAAAGAGAGTGAGATGCCAGCTCCTTTCATTCAGTCAGTAGCTTCAATCATTTCTGGACGTTTTTCAATGGCAAAAATCAATGAATATTGTAAATGCACAAACAGTAATTTCTCCGCATTGCAAGGTGCAATTCTGAAATTTTTTGCTTTTTCCTGCTCCTCTTAGCATGATAAAGAAGATTCAAAGAGAGTGAGATGCCAGCTCCTTTCATTCAGTCAGTAGCTTCAATCATTTCTGGTATATGAATAACATGATGTTTTTCAATGGCAAAAATCAATGAATATTGTAAATGCACAAACAGTAATTTCTCCGCATTGCAAGTTGCAATTCTGAAATTTTTTGCTTTTTCCTGCTCCTCTTAGCATGATAAAGAAGATTCAAAGAGAGTGAGATTCCAGCTCCTTTCATTCAGTCAGTAGCTTCAATCATTTCTGGACGTTTTTCAATGGCAAAAATCAATGAATATTGTAAATGCACAAACAGTAATTTCTCCGCATTGCAAGGTGCAATTCTGAAATTTTTTGCTTTTTCCTGCTCCTCTTAGCATGATAAAGAAGATTCAAAGAGAGTGAGATGCCAGCTCCTTTCATTCAGTCAGTAGCTTCAATCATTTCTGGACGTTTTTCAATGGCAAAAATCAATGAATATTGTAAATGCACAAACAGTAATTTCTCCGCATTGCAAGATGCAATTCTGAAATTTTTTGCTTTTTCCTGCTCCTCTTAGCATGATAAAGAAGATTCAAAGAGAGTGAGATGCCAGCTCCTTTCATTCAGTCAGTAGCTTCAATCATTTCTGGACGTTTTTCAATGGCAAAAATCAATGAATATTGTAAATGCACAAACAGTAATTTCTCCGCATTGCAAGGTGCAATTCTGAATTTTTTTGCTTTTTCCTGCTCCTCTTAGCATGATAAAGAAGATTCAAAGAGAGTGAGATGCCAGCTCCTTTCATTCAGTCAGTAGCTTCAATCATTTCTGGTATATGAATAACATGATGTTTTTCAATGGCAAAAATCAATGAATATTGTAAATGCACAAACAGTAATTTCTCCGCATTGCAAGGTGCAATTCTGAAATTTTTTGCTTTTTCCTGCTCCTCTTAGCATGATAAAGAAGATTCAAAGAGACTGAGATGCCAGCTCCTTTCATTCAGTCAGTAGCTTCAGTCATTTCTGGACGTTTTTCAATGGCAAAAATCAATGAATATTGTAAATGCACAAACAGTAATTTCTCCGCATTGCAAGGTGCAATTCTGAAATTTTTTGCTTTTTCCTGCTCCTCTTAGCATGATAAAGAAGATTCAAAGAGAGTGAGATGCCAGCTCCTTTCATTCAGTCAGTAGCTTCAAACATTTCTGGTATAAACATTTCTGGACGTTTTTCAATGGCAAAAATCAATGAATATTGTAAATGCACAAACAGTAATATCTCCACATTGCAAGGTGCAATTCTGAAATTTTTTGCTTTTTCCTGCTAATCCTAGCATGATAAAGAAGATTCAAATAGAGTGAGATGCCAGCTCCTTTCATTCAGTCAGTAGCTTCAAACATTTCTGGACGTTTTTCAATGGCAAAATTCAATGAATATTGTAAATGCACAAACAGTAATATCTCCACATTGCAAGGTGCAATTCTGAAATTTTTTGCTTTTTCCTGCTAATCCTAGCATGATAAAGAAGATTCAAAGAGAGTGAGATGCCAGCTCCTTTCATTCAGTCAGTAGCTTCAATCATTTCTGGACGTTTTTCAATGGCAAAAATCAATGAATATTGTAAATGCACAAACAGTAATTTCTCCGCATTGCAAGGTGCAATTCTGAAATTTTTTGCTTTTTCCTGCTCCTCTTAGCATGATAAAGAAGATTCAAAGAGAGTGAGATGCCAGCTCCTTTCATTCAGTCAGTAGCTTCAATCATTTCTGGACGTTTTTCAATGGCAAAAATCAATGAATATTGTAAATGCACAAACAGTAATTTCTCCGCATTGCAAGGTGCAATTCTGAAATTTTTTGCTTTTTCCTGCTCCTCTTAGCATGATAAAGAAGATTCAAAGAGAGTGAGATGCCAGCTCCTTTCATTCAGTCAGTAGCTTCAATCATTTCTGGACGTTTTTCAATGGCAAAAATCAATGAATATTGTAAATGCACAAACAGTAATTTCTCCGCATTGCAAAATGCAATTCTGAAATTTTTTGCTTTTTCCTGCTCCTCTTAGCATGATAAAGAAGATTCAAAGAGAGTGAGATGCCAGCTCCTTTCATTCAGTCAGTAGATTCAGTCATTTCTGGACGTTTTTCAATGGCAAAAATCAATGAATATTGTAAATGCACAAACAGTAATTTCTCCGCATTGCAAGGTGCAATTCTGAAATTTTTTGCTTTTTCCTGCTCCTCTTAGCATGATAAAGAAGATTCAAAGAGAGTGAGATGCCAGCTCCTTTCATTCAGTCAGTAGCTTCAAACATTTCTGGTATAAACATTTCTGGACGTTTTTCAATGGCAAAAATCAATGAATATTGTAAATGCACAAACAGTAATATCTCCAAATTGCAAGGTGCAATGCTGAAATTTTTTGCTTTTTCCTGCTAATCCTAGCATGATAAAGAAGATTCAAATAGAGTGAGATGCCAGCTCCTTTCATTCAGTCAGTATCTTCAAACATTTCTGGACGTTTTTCAATGGCAAAAATCAATGAATATTGTAAATGCACAAACAGTAATATCTCCACATTGCAAGGTGCAATTCTGAAATTTTTTGATTTTTCCTGCTAATCCTAGCATGATAAAGAAGATTCAAAGAGAGTGAGATGTCAGCTCCTTTCATTCAGTCAGTAGCTTCAAACATTTCTGGTATATGAATAACATGATGTTTTTCAATGGCAAAAATCAATGAATATTGTAAATGCACAAACAGTAATATCTCCACATTGCAAGGTGCAATTCTGAAATTTTTTGCTTTTTCCTGCTAATCCTAGCATGATAAAGAAGATTCAAAGAGAGTGAGATGCCAGCTCCTTTCATTCAGTCAGTAGCTTCTAACATTTCTGGACGTTTTTCAATGGCAAAAATCAATGAATATTGTAAATGCACAAACAGTAATATCTCCACATTGCAAGGTGCAATTCTGAAATTTTTTGCTTTTTCCTGCTACTCCTAGCATGATAAAGAAGATTCAAAGAGAGTGAGATGCCAGCTCCTTTCATTCAGTCAGTAGCTTCAATCATTTCTGGACGTTTTTCAATGGCAAAAATCAATGAATATTGTAAATGCACAAACAGTAATTTCTCCGCATTGCAAGGTGCAATTCTGAAATTTTTTGCTTTTTCCTGCTCCTCTTAGCATGATAAAGAAGATTCAAAGAGAGTGAGATGCCAGCTCCTTTCATTCAGTCAGTAGCTTCAGTCATTTCTGGACGTTTTTCAATGGCAAAAATCAATGAATATTGTAAATGCACAAACAGTAATTTCTCCGCATTGCAAGGTGCAATTCTGAAATTTTTTGCTTTTTCCTGCTCCTCTTAGCATGATAAAGAAGATTCAAAGAGAGTGAGATGCCAGCTCCTTTCATTCAGTCAGTAGCTTCAAACATTTCTGGTATAAACATTTCTGGATGTTTTTCAATGGCAAAAATCAATGAATATTGTAAATGCACAAACAGTAATATCTCCACATTGCAAGGTGCAATTCTGAAATTTTTTGCTTTTTCCTGCTAATCCTAGCATGATAAAGAAGATTCAAATAGAGTGAGATGCCAGCTCCTTTCATTCAGTCAGTAGCTTCAAACATTTCTGGACGTTTTTCAATGGCAAAATTCAATGAATATTGTAAATGCACAAACAGTAATATCTCCACATTGCAAGGTGCAATTCTGAAATTTTTTGCTTTTTCCTGCTAATCCTAGCATGATAAAGAAGATTCAAAGAGAGTGAGATGCCAGCTCCTTTCATTCAGTCAGTAGCTTCAATCATTTCTGGACGTTTTTCAATGGCAAAAATTAATGAATATTGTAAATGCACAAACAGTAATTTCTCCGCATTGCAAGGTGCAATTCTGAAATTTTTTGCTTTTTCCTGCTCCTCTTAGCATGATAAAGATGATTCAAAGAGAGTGAGATGCCAGCTCCTTTCATTCAGTCAGTAGCTTCAATCATTTCTGGATGTTTTTCAATGGCAAAAATCAATGAATATTGTAAATGCACAAACAGTAATTTCTCCGCATTGCAAGGTGCAATTCTGAAATTTTTTGCTTTTTCCTGCTCCTCTTAGCATGATAAAGAAGATTCAAAGAGAGTGAGATGCCAGCTCCTTTCATTCAGTCAGTAGCTTCAATCATTTCTGGTATATGAATAACATGATGTTTTTCAATGGCAAAAATCAATGAATATTGTAAATGCACAAACAGTAATTTCTCCGCATTGCAAGGTGCAATTCTGAAATTTTTTGCTTTTTCCTGCTCCTCTTAGCATGATAAAGAAGATTCAAAGAGAGTGAGATGCCAGCTCCTTTCATTCAGTCAGTAGCTTCAATCATTTCTGGACGTTTTTCAATGGCAAAAATCAATGAATATTGTAAATGCACAAACAGTAATTTCTCCGCATTGCAAGATGCAATTCTGAAATTTTTTGCTTTTTCCTGCTCCTCTTAGCATGATAAAGAAGATTCAAAGAGAGTGAGATGCCAGCTCCTTTCATTCAGTCAGTAGCTTCAGTCATTTCTGGACGTTTTTCAATGGCAAAAATCAATGAATATTGTAAATGCACAAACAGTAATTTCTCCGCATTGCAAGGTGCAATTCTGAAATTTTTTGCTTTTTCCTGCTCCTCTTAGCATGATAAAGAAGATTCAAAGAGAATGAGATGCCAGCTCCTTTCATTCAGTCAGTAGCCTCAAACATTTCTGGTATAAACATTTCTTGACGTTTTTCATTGGCAAAAATCAATGAATATTGTAAATGCACAAACAGTAATATCTCCACATTGCAAGGTGCAATGCTGAAATTTTTTGCTTTTTCCTGCTAATCCTAGCATGATAAAGAAGATTCAAATAGAGTGAGATGCCAGCTCCTTTCATTCAGTCAGTAGCTTCAAACATTTCTGGACGTTTTTCAATGGCAAAAATCAATGAATATTGTAAATGCACAAACAGTAAATATCTCCACATTGCAAGGTGCAATTCTGAAATTTTTTGCTTTTTCCTGCTAATCCTAGCATGATAAAGAAGATTCAAAGAGAATGAGATGTCAGCTCCTTTCATTCAGTCAGTAGCTTCAAACATTTCTGGTATATGAATAACATGATGTTTTTCAATGGCAAAAATCAATGAATATTGTAAATGCACAAACAGTAATATCTCCACATTGCAAGGTGCAATTCTGAAATTTTTTGCTTTTTCCTGCTAATCCTAGCATGATAAAGAAGATTCAAAGAGAGTGAGATGCCAGCTCCTTTCATTCAGTCAGTAGCTTCAAACATTTCTGGACGTTTTTCAATGGCAAAAATCAAGAATATTGTAAATGCACAAACAGTAATATCTCCACATTGCAAGGTGCAATTCTGAAATTTTTTGCTTTTTCCTGCTACTCCTAGCATGATAAAGAAGATTCAAAGAGAGTGAGATGCCAGCTCCTTTCATTCAGTCAGTAGCTTCAAACATTTCTGGACGTTTTTCAATGGCAAAAATCAATGAATATTGTAAATGCACAAACAGTAATATCTCCACATTGCAAGGTGCAATTCTGAAATTTTTTGCTTTTTCCTGCTAATCCTAGCATGATAAAGAAGATTCAAAGAGAGTGAGATGCCAGCTCCTTTCATTCAGTCAGTAGCTTCAAACATTTCTGGACGTTTTTCAATGGCAAAAATCAATGAATATTGTAAATGCACAAACAGTAATTTCTCCGCATTGCAAGGTGCAATTCTGAAATTTTTTGCTTTTTCCTGCTCCTCTTAGCATGATAAAGAAGATTCAAAGAGAGTGAGATGCCAGCTCCTTTCATTCAGTCAGTAGCTTCAATCATTTCTGGACATTTTTCAATGGCAAAAATCAATGAATATTGTAAATGCACAAACAGTAATTTCTCCGCATTGCAAGGTGCAATTCTGAAATTTTTTGCTTTTTCCTGCTCCTCTTAGCATGATAAAGAAGATTCAAAGAGAGTGAGATGCCAGCTCCTTTCATTCAGTCAGTAGCTTCAATCATTTCTGGTATATGAATAACATGATGTTTTTCAATGGCAAAAATCAATGAATATTGTAAATGCACAAACAGTAATTTCTCCGCATTGCAAGTTGCAATTCTGAAATTTTTTGCTTTTTCCTGCTCCTCTTAGCATGATAAAGAAGATTCAAAGAGAGTGAGATGCCAGCTCCTTTCATTCAGTCAGTAGCTTCAATCATTTCTGGACGTTTTTCAATGGCAAAAATCAATGAATATTGTAAATGCACAAACAGTAATTTCTCCGCATTGCAAGGTGCAATTCTGAAATTTTTTGCTTTTTCCTGCTCCTCTTAGCATGATAAAGAAGATTCAAAGAGAGTGAGATGCTAGCTCCTTTCATTCAGTCAGTAGCTTCAATCATTTCTGGACGTTTTTCAATGGCAAAAATCAATGAATATTGTAAATGCACAAACAGTAATTTCTCCGCATTGCAAGGTGCAATTCTGAAATTTTTTGCTTTTTCCTGCTCCTCTTAGCATGATAAAGAAGATTCAAAGAGAGTGAGATGCCAGCTCCTTTCATTCAGTCAGTAGCTTCAATCATTTCTGGACGTTTTTCAATGGCAAAAATCAATGAATATTGTAAATGCACAAACAGTAATTTCTCCGCATTGCAAGGTGCAATTCTGAAATTTTTTGCTTTTTCCTGCTCCTCTTAGCATGATAAAGAAGATTCAAAGAGAGTGAGATGCCAGCTCCTTTCATTCAGTCAGTAGCTTCAATCATTTCTGGTATATGAATAACATGATGTTTTTCAATGGCAAAAATCAATGAATCTTGTAAATGCACAAACAGTAATTTCTCCGCATTACAAGGTGCAATTCTGAAATTTTTTGCTTTTTCCTGCTCCTCTTAGCGTGATAAAGAAGATTCAAAGAGAGTGAGATGCCAGCTCCTTTCATTCAGTCAGTAGCTTCAATCATTTCTGGATGTTTTTCAATGGCAAAAATCAATGAATATTGTAAATGCACAAACAGTAATTTCTCCGCATTGCAAGGTGCAATTCTGAAATGTTTTGCTTTTTCTGCTCCTCTTAGCATGATAAAGAAGATTCAAAGAGAGTGAGATGCCAGCTCCTTTCATTCAGTCAGTAGCTTCAGTCATTTCTGTACGTTTTTCAATGGCAAAAATCAATGAATATTGTAAATGCACAAACAGTAATTTCTCCGCATTGCAAGGTGCAATTCTGAAATTTTTTGCTTTTTCCTGCTCCTCTTAGCATGATAAAGAAGATTCAAAGAGAGTGAGATGCCAGCTCCTTTCATTCAGTCAGTAGCTTCAAACATTTCTGGTATAAACATTTCTGGACGTTTTTCAATGGCAAAAATCAATGAATATTGTAAATGCACAAACAGTAATATCTCCACATTGCAAGGTGCAATTCTGAAATTTTTTGCTTTTTCCTGCTAATCCTAGCATGATAAAGAAGATTCAAATAGAGTGAGATGCCAGCTCCTTTCATTCAGTCAGTAGCTTCAAACATTTCTGGACGTTTTTCAATGGCAAAATTCAATGAATATTGTAAATGCACAAACAGTAATATCTCCACATTGCAAGGTGCAATTCTGAAATTTTTTGCTTTTTCCTGCTAATCCTAGCATGATAAAGAAGATTCAAAGAGAGTGAGATGCCAGCTCCTTTCATTCAGTCAGTAGCTTCAATCATTTCTGGACGTTTTTCAATGGCAAAAATCAATGAATATTGTAAATGCACAAACAGTAATTTCTCCGCATTGCAAGGTGCAATTCTGAAATTTTTTGCTTTTTCCTGCTCCTCTTAGCATGATAAAGAAGATTCAAAGAGAGTGAGATGCCAGCTCCTTTCATTCAGTCAGTAGCTTCAATCATTTCTGGACGTTTTTCAATGGCAAAAATCAATGAATATTGTAAATGCACAAACAGTAATTTCTCCGCATTGCAAGGTGCAATTCTGAAATTTTTTGCTTTTTCCTGCTCCTCTTAGCATGATAAAGAAGATTCAAAGAGAGTGAGATGCCAGCTCCTTTCATTCAGTCAGTAGCTTCAATCATTTCTGGTATATGAATAACATGATGTTTTTCAATGGCAAAAATCAATGAATATTGTAAATGCACAAAGAGTAATTTCTCCGCATTGCAAGGTGCAATTCTGAAATTTTTTGCTTTTTCCTGCTCCTCTTAGCATGATAAAGAAGATTCAAAGAGAGTGAGATGCCAGCTCCTTTCATTCAGTGAGTAGCTTCAATCATTTCTGGACGTTTTTCAATGGCAAAAATCAATGAATATTGTAAATGCACAAACAGTAATTTCTCCGCATTGCAAGGTGCAATTCTGAAATTTTTTGCTTTTTCCTGCTCCTCTTAGCATGATAAAGAAGATTCAAAGAGAGTGAGATGCCAGCTCCTTTCATTCAGTCAGTAGCTTCAGTCATTTCTGGACGTTTTTCAATGGCAAAAATCAATGAATATTGTAAATGCACAAACAGTAATTTCTCCGCATTGCAAGGTGCAATTCTGAAATTTTTTGCTTTTTCCTGCTCCTCTTAGCATGATAAAGAAGATTCAAAGAGAGTGAGATGCCAGCTCCTTTCATTCAGTCAGTAGCTTCAATCATTTCTGGTATATGAATAACATGATGTTTTTCAATGGCAAAAATCAATGAATATTGTAAATGCACAAACAGTAATTTCTCCGCATTACAAGTTGCAATTCTGAAATTTTTTGCTTTTTCCTGCTCCTCTTAGCATAATAAAGAAGATTCAAAGAGAGTGAGATGCCAGCTCCTTTCATTCAGTCAGTAGCTTCAATCATTTCTGGACGTTTTTCAATGGCAAAAATCAATGAATATTGTAAATGCACAAACAGTAATTTCTCCGCATTGCAAGGTGCAATTCTGAAATTTTTTGCTTTTTCCTGCTAATCCTAGCATGATAAAGAAGATTCAAAGAGAGTGAGATGCCAGCTCCTTTCATTCAGTCAGTAGCTTCAAACATTTCTGGACGTTTTTCAATGGCAAAAATCAATGAATATTGTAAATGCACAAACAGTAATATCTCCACATTGCAAGGTGCAATTCTGAAATTTTTTGCTTTTTCCTGCTACTCCTAGCATGATAAAGAAGATTCAAAGAGAGTGAGATGCCAGCTCCTTTCATTCAGTCAGTAGCTTCAAACATTTCTGGACGTTTTTCAATGGCAAAAATCAATGAATATTGTAAATGCACAAACAGTAATATCTCCACATTGCAAGGTGCAATTCTGAAATTTTTTGCTTTTTCCTGCTAATCCTAGCATGATAAAGAAGATTCAAAGAGAGTGAGATGCCAGCTCCTTTCATTCAGTCAGTAGCTTCAAACATTTCTGGACGTTTTTCAATGGCAAAAATCAATGAATATTGTAAATGCACAAACAGTAATTTCTCCGCATTGCAAGGTGCAATTCTGAAATTTTTTGCTTTTTCCTGCTCCTCTTAGCATGATAAAGAAGATTCAAAGAGAGTGAGATGCCAGCTCCTTTCATTCAGTCAGTAGCTTCAATCATTTCTGGACGTTTTTCAATGGCAAAAATCAATGAATATTGTAAATGCACAAACAGTAATTTCTCCGCATTGCAAGGTGCAATTCTGAAATTTTTTGCTTTTTCCTGCTCCTCTTAGCATGATAAAGAAGATTCAAAGAGAGTGAGATGCCAGCTCCTTTCATTCAGTCAGTAGCTTCAATCATTTCTGGTATATGAATAACATGATGTTTTTCAATGGCAAAAATCAATGAATATTGTAAATGCACAAACAGTAATTTCTCCGCATTGCAAGTTGCAATTCTGAAATTTTTTGCTTTTTCCTGCTCCTCTTAGCATGATAAAGAAGATTCAAAGAGAGTGAGATGCCAGCTCCTTTCATTCAGTCAGTAGCTTCAATCATTTCTGGACGTTTTTCAATGGCAAAAATCAATGAATATTGTAAATGCACAAACAGTAATTTCTCCGCATTGCAAGGTGCAATTCTGAAATTTTTTGCTTTTTCCTGCTCCTCTTAGCATGATAAAGAAGATTCAAAGAGAGTGAGATGCTAGCTCCTTTCATTCAGTCAGTAGCTTCAATCATTTCTGGACGTTTTTCAATGGCAAAAATCAATGAATATTGTAAATGCACAAACAGTAATTTCTCCGCATTGCAAGGTGCAATTCTGAAATTTTTTGCTTTTTCCTGCTCCTCTTAGCATGATAAAGAAGATTCAAAGAGAGTGAGATGCCAGCTCCTTTCATTCAGTCAGTAGCTTCAATCATTTCTGGACGTTTTTCAATGGCAAAAATCAATGAATATTGTAAATGCACAAACAGTAATTTCTCCGCATTGCAAGGTGCAATTCTGAAATTTTTTGCTTTTTCCTGCTCCTCTTAGCATGATAAAGAAGATTCAAAGAGAGTGAGATGCCAGCTCCTTTCATTCAGTCAGTAGCTTCAATCATTTCTGGTATATGAATAACATGATGTTTTTCAATGGCAAAAATCAATGAATCTTGTAAATGCACAAACAGTAATTTCTCCGCATTACAAGGTGCAATTCTGAAATTTTTTGCTTTTTCCTGCTCCTCTTAGCATGATAAAGAAGATTCAAAGAGAGTGAGATGCCAGCTCCTTTCATTCAGTCAGTAGCTTCAATCATTTCTGGATGTTTTTCAATGGCAAAAATCAATGAATATTGTAAATGCACAAACAGTAATTTCTCCGCATTGCAAGGTGCAATTCTGAAATGTTTTGCTTTTTCTGCTCCTCTTAGCATGATAAAGAAGATTCAAAGAGAGTGAGATGCCAGCTCCTTTCATTCAGTCAGTAGCTTCAGTCATTTCTGTACGTTTTTCAATGGCAAAAATCAATGAATATTGTAAATGCACAAACAGTAATTTCTCCGCATTGCAAGGTGCAATTCTGAAATTTTTTGCTTTTTCCTGCTCCTCTTAGCATGATAAAGAAGATTCAAAGAGAGTGAGATGCCAGCTCCTTTCATTCAGTCAGTAGCTTCAAACATTTCTGGTATAAACATTTCTGGACGTTTTTCAATGGCAAAAATCAATGAATATTGTAAATGCACAAACAGTAATATCTCCACATTGCAAGGTGCAATTCTGAAATTTTTTGCTTTTTCCTGCTAATCCTAGCATGATAAAGAAGATTCAAATAGAGTGAGATGCCAGCTCCTTTCATTCAGTCAGTAGCTTCAAACATTTCTGGACGTTTTTCAATGGCAAAATTCAATGAATATTGTAAATGCACAAACAGTAATATCTCCACATTGCAAGGTGCAATTCTGAAATTTTTTGCTTTTTCCTGCTAATCCTAGCATGATAAAGAAGATTCAAAGAGAGTGAGATGCCAGCTCCTTTCATTCAGTCAGTAGCTTCAATCATTTCTGGACGTTTTTCAATGGCAAAAATCAATGAATATTGTAAATGCACAAACAGTAATTTCTCCGCATTGCAAGGTGCAATTCTGAAATTTTTTGCTTTTTCCTGCTCCTCTTAGCATGATAAAGAAGATTCAAAGAGAGTGAGATGCCAGCTCCTTTCATTCAGTCAGTAGCTTCAATCATTTCTGGACGTTTTTCAATGGCAAAAATCAATGAATATTGTAAATGCACAAACAGTAATTTCTCCGCATTGCAAGGTGCAATTCTGAAATTTTTTGCTTTTTCCTGCTCCTCTTAGCATGATAAAGAAGATTCAAAGAGAGTGAGATGCCAGCTCCTTTCATTCAGTCAGTAGCTTCAATCATTTCTGGTATATGAATAACATGATGTTTTTCAATGGCAAAAATCAATGAATATTGTAAATGCACAAAGAGTAATTTCTCCGCATTGCAAGGTGCAATTCTGAAATTTTTTGCTTTTTCCTGCTCCTCTTAGCATGAAAAGAAGATTCAAAGAGAGTGAGATGCCAGCTCCTTTCATTCAGTGAGTAGCTTCAGTCATTTCTGGACGTTTTTCAATGGCAAAAATCAATGAATATTGTAAATGCACAAACAGTAATTTCTCCGCATTGCAAGGTGCAATTCTGAAATTTTTTGCTTTTTCCTGCTCCTCTTAGCATGATAAAGAAGATTCAAAGAGAGTGAGATGCCAGCTCCTTTCATTCAGTCAGTAGCTTCAGTCATTTCTGGACGTTTTTCAATGGCAAAAATCAATGAATATTGTAAATGCACAAACAGTAATTTCTCCGCATTGCAAGGTGCAATTCTGAAATTTTTTGCTTTTTCCTGCTCCTCTTAGCATGATAAAGAAGATTCAAAGAGAGTGAGATGCCAGCTCCTTTCATTCAGTCAGTAGCTTCAATCATTTCTGGTATATGAATAACATGATGTTTTTCAATGGCAAAAATCAATGAATATTGTAAATGCACAAACAGTAATTTCTCCGCATTGCAAGTTGCAATTCTGAAATTTTTTGCTTTTTCCTGCTCCTCTTAGCATGATAAAGAAGATTCAAAGAGAGTGAGATGCCAGCTCCTTTCATTCAGTCAGTAGCTTCAATCATTTCTGGACGTTTTTCAATGGCAAAAATCAATGAATATTGTAAATGCACAAACAGTAATTTCTCCGCATTGCAAGGTGCAATTCTGAAATTTTTTGCTTTTTCCTGCTCCTCTTAGCATGATAAAGAAGATTCAAAGAGAGTGAGATGCTAGCTCCTTTCATTCAGTCAGTAGCTTCAATCATTTCTGGACGTTTTTCAATGGCAAAAATCAATGAATATTGTAAATGCACAAACAGTAATTTCTCCGCATTGCAAGGTGTAATTCTGAAATTTTTTGCTTTTTCCTGCTCCTCTTAGCATGATAAAGAAGATTCAAAGAGAGTGAGATGCCAGCTCCTTTCATTCAGTCAGTAGCTTCAATCATTTCTGGACGTTTTTCAATGGCAAAAATCAATGAATATTGTAAATGCACAAACAGTAATTTCTCCGCATTGCAAGGTGCAATTCTGAAATTTTTTGCTTTTTCCTGCTCCTCTTAGCATGATAAAGAAGATTCAAAGAGAGTGAGATGCCAGCTCCTTTCATTCAGTCAGTAGCTTCAATCATTTCTGGTATATGAATAACATGATGTTTTTCAATGGCAAAAATCAATGAATATTGTAAATGCACAAACAGTAATTTCTCCGCATTACAAGGTGCAATTCTGAAATTTTTTGCTTTTTCCTGCTCCTCTTAGCATGATAAAGAAGATTCAAAGAGAGTGAGATGCCAGCTCCTTTCATTCAGTCAGTAGCTTCAATCATTTCTGGATGTTTTTCAATGGCAAAAATCAATGAATATTGTAAATGCACAAACAGTAATTTCTCCGCATTGCAAGGTGCAATTCTGAAATGTTTTGCTTTTTCCTGCTCCTCTTAGCATGATAAAGAAGATTCAAAGAGAGTGAGATGCCAGCTCCTTTCATTCAGTCAGTAGCTTCAGTCATTTCTGTACGTTTTTCAATGGCAAAAATCAATGAATATTGTAAATGCACAAACAGTAATTTCTCCGCATTGCAAGGTGCAATTCTGAAATTTTTTGCTTTTTCCTGCTCCTCTTAGCATGATAAAGAAGATTCAAAGAGAGTGAGATGCCAGCTCCTTTCATTCAGTCAGTAGCTTCAAACATTTCTGGTATAAACATTTCTGGACGTTTTTCAATGGCAAAAATCAATGAATATTGTAAATGCACAAACAGTAATATCTCCACATTGCAAGGTGCAATTCTGAAATTTTTTGCTTTTTCCTGCTAATCCTAGCATGATAAAGAAGATTCAAATAGAGTGAGATGCCAGCTCCTTTCATTCAGTCAGTAGCTTCAAACATTTCTGGACGTTTTTCAATGGCAAAATTCAATGAATATTGTAAATGCACAAACAGTAATATCTCCACATTGCAAGGTGCAATTCTGAAATTTTTTGCTTTTTCCTGCTAATCCTAGCATGATAAAGAAGATTCAAAGAGAGTGAGATGCCAGTTCCTTTCATTCAGTCAGTAGCTTCAATCATTTCTGGACGTTTTTCAATGGCAAAAATCAATGAATATTGTAAATGCACAAACAGTAATTTCTCCGCATTGCAAGGTGCAATTCTGAAATTTTTTGCTTTTTCCTGCTCCTCTTAGCATGATAAAGAAGATTCAAAGAGAGTGAGATGCCAGCTCCTTTCATTCAGTCAGTAGCTTCAATCATTTCTGGACGTTTTTCAATGGCAAATATCAATGAATATTGTAAATGCACAAACAGTAATTTCTCCGCATTGCAAGGTGCAATTCTGAAATTTTTTGCTTTTTCCTGCTCCTCTTAGCATGATAAAGAAGATTCAAAGAGATTGAGATGCCAGCTCCTTTCATTCAGTCAGTAGCTTCAATCATTTCTGGTATATGAATAACATGATGTTTTTCAATGGCAAAAATCAATGAATATTGTAAATGCACAAAGAGTAATTTCTCCGCATTGCAAGGTGCAATTCTGAAATTTTTTGCTTTTTCCTGCTCCTCTTAGCATGATAAAGAAGATTCAAAGAGAGTGAGATGCCAGCTCCTTTCATTCAGTGAGTAGCTTCAATCATTTCTGGACGTTTTTCAATGGCAAAAATCAATGAATATTGTAAATGCACAAACAGTAATTTCTCCGCATTGCAAGGTGCAATTCTGAAATTTTTTGCTTTTTCCTGCTCCTCTTAGCATGATAAAGAAGATTCAAAGAGAGTGAGATGCCAGCTCCTTTCATTCAGTCAGTAGCTTCAGTCATTTCTGGACGTTTTTCAATGGCAAAAATCAATGAATATTGTAAATGCACAAACAGTAATTTCTCCGCATTGCAAGGTGCAATTCTGAAATTTTTTGCTTTTTCCTGCTCCTCTTAGCATGATAAAGAAGATTCAAAGAGAGTGAGATGCCAGCTCCTTTCATTCAGTCAGTAGCTTCAAACATTTCTGGTATAAACATTTCTGGACGTTTTTCAATGGCAAAAATCAATGAATATTGTAAATGCACAAACAGTAATATCTCCACATTGCAAGGTGCAATTCTGAAATTTTTTGCTTTTTCCTGCTAATCCTAGCATGATAAAGAAGATTCAAATAGAGTGAGATGCCAGCTCCTTTCATTCAGTCAGTAGCTTCAAACATTTCTGGACGTTTTTCAATGGCAAAAATCAATGAATATTGTAAATGCACAAACAGTAATATCTCCACATTGCAAGGTGCAATTCTGAAATTTTTTGCTTTTTCCTGCTAATCTTAGCATGATAAAGAAGATTCAAAGAGAGTGAGATGCCAGCTCCTTTCATTCAGTCAGTAGCTTCAAACATTTCTGGTATATGAATAACATGATGTTTTTCAATGGCAAAAATCAATGAATATTGTAAATGCACAAACAGTAATATCTCCACATTGCAAGGTGCAATTCTGAAATTTTTTGCTTTTTCCTGCTAATCCTAGCATGATAAAGAAGATTCAAAGAGAGTGAGATGCCAGCTCCTTTCATTCAGTCAGTAGCTTCAAACATTTCTGGACGTTTTTCAATGGCAAAAATCAATGAATATTGTAAATGCACAAACAGTAATATCTCCACATTGCAATGTGCAATTCTGAAATTTTTTGCTTTTTCCTGCTACTGCTAGCATGATAAAGAAGATTCAAAGAGAGTGAGATGCCAGCTCCTTTCATTCAGTCAGTAGCTTCAAACATTTCTGGACGTTTTTCAATGGCAAAAATCAATGAATATTGTAAATGCACAAACAGTAATATCTCCACATTGCAAGGTGCAATTCTGAAATTTTTTGCTTTTTCCTGCTAATCCTAGCATGATAAAGAAGATTCAAAGAGAGTGAGATGCCAGCTCCTTTCATTCAGTCAGTAGCTTCAAACATTTCTGGACGTTTTTCAATGGCAAAAATCAATGAATATTGTAAATGCACAAACAGTAATTTCTCCGCATTGCAAGGTGCAATTCTGAAATTTTTTGCTTTTTCCTGCTCCTCTTAGCATGATAAAGATTCAAAGAGAGTGAGATGCCAGCTCCTTTCATTCAGTCAGTAGCTTCAATCATTTCTGGACGTTTTTCAATGGCAAAAATCAATGAATATTGTAAATGCACAAGCAGTAATTTCTCCGCATTGCAAGGTGCAATTCTGAAATTTTTTGCTTTTTCCTGCTCCTCTTAGCATGATAAAGAAGATTCAAAGAGAGTGAGATGCCAGCTCCTTTCATTCAGTCAGTAGCTTCAATCATTTCTGGACGTTTTTCAATGGCAAAAATCAATGAATATTGTAAATGCACAAACAGTAATTTCTCCGCATTGCAAGGTGCAATTCTGAAATTTTTTGCTTTTTCCTGCTCCTCTTAGCATGAAAAAGAGGATTCAAAGAGAATGAGATGCCCGCTCCTTTCATTCAGTCAGTAGCTTCAATCATTTCTGGTATATGAATAACATGATGTTTTTCAATGGCAAAAATCAATGAATATTGTAAATGCACAAACAGTAATTTCTCCGCATTGCAAGGTGCAATTCTGAATTTTTTTGCTTTTTCCTGCTCCTCTTAGCATGATAAAGAAGATTCAAAGAGAGTGAGATGCCAGCTCCTTTCATTCAGTCAGTAGCTTCAATCATTTCTGGACGTTTTTCAATGGCAAAAATCAATGAATATTGTAAATGCACAAACAGTAATTTCTCCGCATTGCAAGGTGCAATTCTGAAATTTTTTGCTTTTTCCTGCTCCTCTTAGCATGATAAAGAAGATTCAAAGAGAGTGAGATGCCAGCTCCTTTCATTCAGTCAGTAGCTTCAATCATTTCTGGATGTTTTTCAATGGCAAAAATCAATGAATATTGTAAATGCACAAACAGTAATTTCTCCGCATTGCAAGGTGCAATTCTGAAATGTTTTGCTTTTTCTGCTCCTCTTAGCATGATAAAGAAGATTCAAAGAGAGTGAGATGCCAGCTCCTTTCATTCAGTCAGTAGCTTCAATCATTTCTGGTATATGAATAACATGATGTTTTTCAATGGCAAAAATCAATGAATCTTGTAAATGCACAAACAGTAATTTCTCCGCATTACAAGGTGCAATTCTGAAATTTTTTGCTTTTTCCTGCTCCTCTTAGCATGATAAAGAAGATTCAAAGAGAGTGAGATGCCAGCTCCTTTCATTCAGTCAGTAGCTTCAATCATTTCTGGATGTTTTTCAATGGCAAAAATCAATGAATATTGTAAATGCACAAACAGTAATTTCTCCGCATTGCAAGGTGCAATTCTGAAATGTTTTGCTTTTTCCTGCTCCTCTTAGCATGATAAAGAAGATTCAAAGAGAGTGAGATGCCAGCTCCTTTCATTCAGTCAGTAGCTTCAAACATTTCTGGTATAAACATTTCTGGACGTTTTTCAATGGCAAAAATCAATGAATATTGTAAATGCACAAACAGTAATATCTCCACATTGCAAGGTGCAATTCTGAAATTTTTTGCTTTTTCCTGCTAATCCTAGCATGATAAAGAAGATTCAAATAGAGTGAGATGCCAGCTCCTTTCATTCAGTCAGTAGCTTCAGACATTTCTGGACGTTTTTCAATGGCAAAATTCAATGAATATTGTAAATGCACAAACAGTAATATCTCCACATTGCAAGGTGCAATTCTGAAATTTTTTGCTTTTTCCTGCTAATCCTAGCATGATAAAGAAGATTCAAAGAGAGTGAGATGCCAGCTCCTTTCATTCAGTCAGTAGCTTCAATCATTTCTGGACGTTTTTCAATGACAAAAATCAATGAATATTGTAAATGCACAAACAGTAATTTCTCCGCATTGCAAGATGCAATTCTGAAATTTTTTGCTTTTTCCTGCTCCTCTTGGCATGATAAAGAAGATTCAAAGAGAGTGAGATTCCAGCTCCTTTCATTCAGTCAGTAGCTTCAATCATTTCTGGACGTTTTTCAATGGCAAAAATCAATGAATATTGTAAATGCACAAACAGTAATTTCTCCGCATTGCAAGGTGCAATTCTGAAATTTTTTGCTTTTTCCTGCTCCTCTTAGCATGAAAAAGAGGATTCAAAGAGAATGAGATGCCCGCTCCTTTCATTCAGTCAGTAGCTTCAATCATTTCTGGTATATGAATAACATGATGTTTTTCAATGGCAAAAATCAATGAATATTGTAAATGCACAAACAGTAATTTCTCCGCATTGCAAGGTGCAATTCTGAATTTTTTTGCTTTTTCCTGCTCCTCTTAGCATGATAAAGAAGATTCAAAGAGAGTGAGATGCCAGCTCCTTTCATTCAGTCAGTAGCTTCAATCATTTCTGGACGTTTTTCAATGGCAAAAATCAATGAATATTGTAAATGCACAAACAGTAATTTCTCCGCATTGCAAGGTGCAATTCTGAAATTTTTTGCTTTTTCCTGCTCCTCTTAGCATGATAAAGAAGATTCAAAGAGAGTGAGATGCCAGCTCCTTTCATTCAGTCAGTAGCTTCAATCATTTCTGGATGTTTTTCAATGGCAAAAATCAATGAATATTGTAAATGCACAAACAGTAATTTCTCCGCATTGCAAGGTGCAATTCTGAAATGTTTTGCTTTTTCTGCTCCTCTTAGCATGATAAAGAAGATTCAAAGAGAGTGAGATGCCAGCTCCTTTCATTCAGTCAGTAGCTTCAATCATTTCTGGTATATGAATAACATGATGTTTTTCAATGGCAAAAATCAATGAATCTTGTAAATGCACAAACAGTAATTTCTCCGCATTACAAGGTGCAATTCTGAAATTTTTTGCTTTTTCCTGCTCCTCTTAGCATGATAAAGAAGATTCAAAGAGAGTGAGATGCCAGCTCCTTTCATTCAGTCAGTAGCTTCAATCATTTCTGGATGTTTTTCAATGGCAAAAATCAATGAATATTGTAAATGCACAAACAGTAATTTCTCCGCATTGCAAGGTGCAATTCTGAAATGTTTTGCTTTTTCCTGCTCCTCTTAGCATGATAAAGAAGATTCAAAGAGAGTGAGATGCCAGCTCCTTTCATTCAGTCAGTAGCTTCAAACATTTCTGGTATAAACATTTCTGGACGTTTTTCAATGGCAAAAATCAATGAATATTGTAAATGCACAAACAGTAATATCTCCACATTGCAAGGTGCAATTCTGAAATTTTTTGCTTTTTCCTGCTAATCCTAGCATGATAAAGAAGATTCAAATAGAGTGAGATGCCAGCTCCTTTCATTCAGTCAGTAGCTTCAAACATTTCTGGACGTTTTTCAATGGCAAAATTCAATGAATATTGTAAATGCACAAACAGTAATATCTCCACATTGCAAGGTGCAATTCTGAAATTTTTTGCTTTTTCCTGCTAATCCTAGCATGATAAAGAAGATTCAAAGAGAGTGAGATGCCAGCTCCTTTCATTCAGTCAGTAGCTTCAATCATTTCTGGACGTTTTTCAATGACAAAAATCAATGAATATTGTAAATGCACAAACAGTAATTTCTCCGCATTGCAAGATGCAATTCTGAAATTTTTTGCTTTTTCCTGCTCCTCTTGGCATGATAAAGAAGATTCAAAGAGAGTGAGATTCCAGCTCCTTTCATTCAGTCAGTAGCTTCAAACATTTCTGGACGTTTTTCAATGGCAAAAATCAATGAATATTGTAAATGCACAAACAGTAATATCTCCACATTGCAAGGTGCAATTCTGAAATTTTTTGCTTTTTCCTGCTAATCCTAGCATGATAAAGAAGATTCAAAGAGAGTGAGATGCCAGCTCCTTTCATTCAGTCAGTAGCTTCAAACATTTCTGGACGTTTTTCAATGGCAAAAATCAATGAATATTGTAAATGCACAAACAGTAATTTCTCCGCATTGCAAGGTGCAATTCTGAAATTTTTTGCTTTTTCCTGCTCCTCTTAGCATGATAAAGATTCAAAGAGAGTGAGATGCCAGCTCCTTTCATTCAGTCAGTAGCTTCAATCATTTCTGGACGTTTTTCAATGGCAAAAATCAATGAATATTGTAAATGCACAAGCAGTAATTTCTCCGCATTGCAAGGTGCAATTCTGAAATTTTTTGCTTTTTCCTGCTCCTCTTAGCATGATAAAGAAGATTCAAAGAGAGTGAGATGCCAGCTCCTTTCATTCAGTCAGTAGCTTCAATCATTTCTGGACGTTTTTCAATGGCAAAAATCAATGAATATTGTAAATGCACAAACAGTAATTTCTCCGCATTGCAAGGTGCAATTCTGAAATTTTTTGCTTTTTCCTGCTCCTCTTAGCATGAAAAAGAGGATTCAAAGAGAATGAGATGCCCGCTCCTTTCATTCAGTCAGTAGCTTCAATCATTTCTGGTATATGAATAACATGATGTTTTTCAATGGCAAAAATCAATGAATATTGTAAATGCACAAACAGTAATTTCTCCGCATTGCAAGGTGCAATTCTGAATTTTTTTGCTTTTTCCTGCTCCTCTTAGCATGATAAAGAAGATTCAAAGAGAGTGAGATGCCAGCTCCTTTCATTCAGTCAGTAGCTTCAATCATTTCTGGACGTTTTTCAATGGCAAAAATCAATGAATATTGTAAATGCACAAACAGTAATTTCTCCGCATTGCAAGGTGCAATTCTGAAATTTTTTGCTTTTTCCTGCTCCTCTTAGCATGATAAAGAAGATTCAAAGAGAGTGAGATGCCAGCTCCTTTCATTCAGTCAGTAGCTTCAATCATTTCTGGATGTTTTTCAATGGCAAAAATCAATGAATATTGTAAATGCACAAACAGTAATTTCTCCGCATTGCAAGGTGCAATTCTGAAATGTTTTGCTTTTTCTGCTCCTCTTAGCATGATAAAGAAGATTCAAAGAGAGTGAGATGCCAGCTCCTTTCATTCAGTCAGTAGCTTCAATCATTTCTGGTATATGAATAACATGATGTTTTTCAATGGCAAAAATCAATGAATCTTGTAAATGCACAAACAGTAATTTCTCCGCATTACAAGGTGCAATTCTGAAATTTTTTGCTTTTTCCTGCTCCTCTTAGCATGATAAAGAAGATTCAAAGAGAGTGAGATGCCAGCTCCTTTCATTCAGTCAGTAGCTTCAATCATTTCTGGATGTTTTTCAATGGCAAAAATCAATGAATATTGTAAATGCACAAACAGTAATTTCTCCGCATTGCAAGGTGCAATTCTGAAATGTTTTGCTTTTTCCTGCTCCTCTTAGCATGATAAAGAAGATTCAAAGAGAGTGAGATGCCAGCTCCTTTCATTCAGTCAGTAGCTTCAAACATTTCTGGTATAAACATTTCTGGACGTTTTTCAATGGCAAAAATCAATGAATATTGTAAATGCACAAACAGTAATATCTCCACATTGCAAGGTGCAATTCTGAAATTTTTTGCTTTTTCCTGCTAATCCTAGCATGATAAAGAAGATTCAAATAGAGTGAGATGCCAGCTCCTTTCATTCAGTCAGTAGCTTCAAACATTTCTGGACGTTTTTCAATGGCAAAATTCAATGAATATTGTAAATGCACAAACAGTAATATCTCCACATTGCAAGGTGCAATTCTGAAATTTTTTGCTTTTTCCTGCTAATCCTAGCATGATAAAGAAGATTCAAAGAGAGTGAGATGCCAGCTCCTTTCATTCAGTCAGTAGCTTCAATCATTTCTGGACGTTTTTCAATGACAAAAATCAATGAATATTGTAAATGCACAAACAGTAATTTCTCCGCATTGCAAGATGCAATTCTGAAATTTTTTGCTTTTTCCTGCTCCTCTTAGCATGATAAAGAAGATTCAAAGAGAGTGAGATGCCAGCTCCTTTCATTCAGTCAGTAGCTTCAATCATTTCTGGACGTTTTTCAATGGCAAAAATCAATGAATATTGTAAATGCACAAACAGTAATTTCTCCGCATTGCAAGGTGCAATTCTGAAATTTTTTGCTTTTTCCTGCTCCTCTTAGCATGATAAAGAAGATTCAAAGAGAGTGAGATGCCAGCTCCTTTCATTCAGTCAGTAGCTTCAATCATTTCTGGTATATGAATAACATGATGTTTTTCAATGGCAAAAATCAATGAATATTGTAAATGCACAAAGAGTAATTTCTCCGCATTGCAAGGTGCAATTCTGAAATTTTTTGCTTTTTCCTGCTCCTCTTAGCATGATAAAGAAGATTCAAAGAGAGTGAGATGCCAGCTCCTTTCATTCAGTGAGTAGCTTCAATCATTTCTGGACGTTTTTCAATGGCAAAAATCAATGAATATTGTAAATGCACAAACAGTAATTTCTCCGCATTGCAAGGTGCAATTCTGAAATTTTTTGCTTTTTCCTGCTCCTCTTAGCATGATAAAGAAGATTCAAAGAGAGTGAGATGCCAGCTCCTTTCATTCAGTCAGTAGCTTCAGTCATTTCTGGACGTTTTTCAATGGCAAAAATCAATGAATATTGTAAATGCACAAACAGTAATTTCTCCGCATTGCAAGGTGCAATTCTGAAATTTTTTGCTTTTTCCTGCTCCTCTTAGCATGATAAAGAAGATTCAAAGAGAGTGAGATGCCAGCTCCTTTCATTCAGTCAGTAGCTTCAATCATTTCTGGTATATGAATAACATGATGTTTTTCAATGGCAAAAATCAATGAATATTGTAAATGCACAAACAGTAATTTCTCCGCATTGCAAGTTGCAATTCTGAAATTTTTTGCTTTTTCCTGCTCCTCTTAGCATGATAAAGAAGATTCAAAGAGAGTGAGATGCCAGCTCCTTTCATTCAGTCAGTAGCTTCAATCATTTCTGGACGTTTTTCAATGGCAAAAATCAATGAATATTGTAAATGCACAAACAGTAATTTCTCCGCATTGCAAGGTGCAATTCTGAAATTTTTTGCTTTTTCCTGCTCCTCTTAGCATGATAAAGAAGATTCAAAGAGAGTGAGATGCTAGCTCCTTTCATTCAGTCAGTAGCTTCAATCATTTCTGGACGTTTTTCAATGGCAAAAATCAATGAATATTGTAAATGCACAAACAGTAATTTCTCCGCATTGCAAGATGCAATTCTGAAATTTTTTGCTTTTTCCTGCTCCTCTTAGCATGATAAAGAAGATTCAAAGAGAGTGAGATGCCAGCTCCTTTCATTCAGTCAGTAGCTTCAATCATTTCTGGACGTTTTTCAATGGCAAAAATCAATGAATATTGTAAATGCACAAACAGTAATTTCTCCGCATTGCAAGGTGCAATTCTGAAATTTTTTGCTTTTTCCTGCTCCTCTTAGCATGATAAAGAAGATTCAAAGAGAGTGAGATGCCAGCTCCTTTCATTCAGTCAGTAGCTTCAATCATTTCTGGTATATGAATAACATGATGTTTTTCAATGGCAAAAATCAATGAATATTGTAAATGCACAAACAGTAATTTCTCCGCATTACAAGGTGCAATTCTGAAATTTTTTGCTTTTTCCTGCTCCTCTTAGCATGATAAAGAAGATTCAAAGAGAGTGAGATGCCAGCTCCTTTCATTCAGTCAGTAGCTTCAATCATTTCTGGATGTTTTTCAATGGCAAGAATCAATGAATATTGTAAATGCACAAACAGTAATTTCTCCGCATTGCAAGGTGCAATTCTGAAATGTTTTGCTTTTTCCTGCTCCTCTTAGCATGATAAAGAAGATTCAAAGAGAGTGAGATGCCAGCTCCTTTCATTCAGTCAGTAGCTTCAGTCATTTCTGTACGTTTTTCAATGGCAAAAATCAATGAATATTGTAAATGCACAAACAGTAATTTCTCCGCATTGCAAGGTGCAATTCTGAAATTTTTTGCTTTTTCCTGCTCCTCTTAGCATGATAAAGAAGATTCAAAGAGAGTGAGATGCCAGCTCCTTTCATTCAGTCAGTAGCTTCAAACATTTCTGGTATAAACATTTCTGGACGTTTTTCAATGGCAAAAATCAATGAATATTGTAAATGCACAAACAGTAATATCTCCACATTGCAAGGTGCAATTCTGAAATTTTTTGCTTTTTCCTGCTAATCCTAGCATGATAAAGAAGATTCAAATAGAGTGAGATGCCAGCTCCTTTCATTCAGTCAGTAGCTTCAAACATTTCTGGACGTTTTTCAATGGCAAAATTCAATGAATATTGTAAATGCACAAACAGTAATATCTCCACATTGCAAGGTGCAATTCTGAAATTTTTTGCTTTTTCCTGCTAATCCTAGCATGATAAAGAAGATTCAAAGAGAGTGAGATGCCAGTTCCTTTCATTCAGTCAGTAGCTTCAATCATTTCTGGACGTTTTTCAATGGCAAAAATCAATGAATATTGTAAATGCACAAACAGTAATTTCTCCGCATTGCAAGGTGCAATTCTGAAATTTTTTGCTTTTTCCTGCTCCTCTTAGCATGATAAAGAAGATTCAAAGAGAGTGAGATGCCAGCTCCTTTCATTCAGTCAGTAGCTTCAATCATTTCTGGACGTTTTTCAATGGCAAAAATCAATGAATATTGTAAATGCACAAACAGTAATTTCTCCGCATTGCAAGGTGCAATTCTGAAATTTTTTGCTTTTTCCTGCTCCTCTTAGCATGATAAAGAAGATTCAAAGAGAGTGAGATGCCAGCTCCTTTCATTCAGTCAGTAGCTTCAATCATTTCTGGTATATGAATAACATGATGTTTTTCAATGGCAAAAATCAATGAATATTGTAAATGCACAAAGAGTAATTTCTCCGCATTGCAAGGTGCAATTCTGAAATTTTTTGCTTTTTCCTGCTCCTCTTAGCATGATAAAGAAGATTCAAAGAGAGTGAGATGCCAGCTCCTTTCATTCAGTGAGTAGCTTCAATCATTTCTGGACGTTTTTCAATGGCAAAAATCAATGAATATTGTAAATGCACAAACAGTAATTTCTCCGCATTGCAAGGTGCAATTCTGAAATTTTTTGCTTTTTCCTGCTCCTCTTAGCATGATAAAGAAGATTCAAAGAGAGTGAGATGCCAGCTCCTTTCATTCAGTCAGTAGCTTCAGTCATTTCTGGACGTTTTTCAATGGCAAAAATCAATGAATATTGTAAATGCACAAACAGTAATTTCTCCGCATTGCAAGGTGCAATTCTGAAATTTTTTGCTTTTTCCTGCTCCTCTTAGCATGATAAAGAAGATTCAAAGAGAGTGAGATGCCAGCTCCTTTCATTCAGTCAGTAGCTTCAAACATTTCTGGTATAAACATTTCTGGACGTTTTTCAATGGCAAAAATCAATGAATATTGTAAATGCACAAACAGTAATATCTCCACATTGCAAGGTGCAATTCTGAAATTTTTTGCTTTTTCCTGCTAATCCTAGCATGATAAAGAAGATTCAAATAGAGTGAGATGCCAGCTCCTTTCATTCAGTCAGTAGCTTCAAACATTTCTGGACGTTTTTCAATGGCAAAAATCAATGAATATTGTAAATGCACAAACAGTAATATCTCCACATTGCAAGGTGCAATTCTGAAATTTTTTGCTTTTTCCTGCTAATCCTAGCATGATAAAGAAGATTCAAAGAGAGTGAGATGCCAGCTCCTTTCATTCAGTCAGTAGCTTCAAACATTTCTGGTATATGAATAACATGATGTTTTTCAATGGCAAAAATCAATGAATATTGTAAATGCACAAACAGTAATATCTCCACATTGCAAGGTGCAATTCTGAAATTTTTTGCTTTTTCCTGCTAATCCTAGCATGATAAAGAAGATTCAAAGAGAGTGAGATGCCAGCTCCTTTCATTCAGTCAGTAGCTTCAAACATTTCTGGACGTTTTTCAATGGCAAAAATCAATGAATATTGTAAATGCACAAACAGTAATATCTCCACATTGCAAGGTGCAATTCTGAAATTTTTTGCTTTTTCCTGCTACTGCTAGCATGATAAAGAAGATTCAAAGAGAGTGAGATGCCAGCTCCTTTCATTCAGTCAGTAGCTTCAAACATTTCTGGATGTTTTTCAATGGCAAAAATCAATGAATATTGTAAATGCACAAACAGTAATATCTCCACATTGCAAGGTGCAATTCTGAAATTTTTTGCTTTTTCCTGCTAATCCTAGCATGATAAAGAAGATTCAAAGAGAGTGAGATGCCAGCTCCTTTCATTCAGTCAGTAGCTTCAAACATTTCTGGACGTTTTTCAATGGCAAAAATCAATGAATATTGTAAATGCACAAACAGTAATTTCTCCGCATTGCAAGGTGCAATTCTGAAATTTTTTGCTTTTTCCTGCTCCTCTTAGCATGATAAAGATCCAAAGAGAGTGAGATGCCAGCTCCTTTCATTCAGTCAGTAGCTTCAATCATTTCTGGACGTTTTTCAATGGCAAAAATCAATGAATATTGTAAATGAACAAGCAGTAATTTCTCCGCATTGCAAGGTGCAATTCTGAAATTTTTTGCTTTTTCCTGCTCCTCTTAGCATGATAAAGAAGATTCAAAGAGAGTGAGATGCCAGCTCCTTTCATTCAGTCAGTAGCTTCAATCATTTCTGGACGTTTTTCAATGGCAAAAATCAATGAATATTGTAAATGCACAAACAGTAATTTCTCCGCATTGCAAGGTGCAATTCTGAAATTTTTTGCTTTTTCCTGCTCCTCTTAGCATGAAAAAGAGGATTCAAAGAGAATGAGATGCCCGCTCCTTTCATTCAGTCAGTAGCTTCAATCATTTCTGGTATATGAATAACATGATGTTTTTCAATGGCAAAAATCAATGAATATTGTAAATGCACAAACAGTAATTTCTCCGCATTGCAAGGTGCAATTCTGAATTTTTTTGCTTTTTCCTGCTCCTCTTAGCATGATAAAGAAGATTCAAAGAGAGTGAGATGCCAGCTCCTTTCATTCAGTCAGTAGCTTCAATCATTTCTGGACGTTTTTCAATGGCAAAAATCAATGAATATTGTAAATGCACAAACAGTAATTTCTCCGCATTGCAAGGTGCAATTCTGAAATTTTTTGCTTTTTCCTGCTCCTCTTAGCATGATAAAGAAGATTCAAAGAGAGTGAGATGCCAGCTCCTTTCATTCAGTCAGTAGCTTCAATCATTTCTGGACGTTTTTCAATGGCAAAAATCAATGAATATTGTAAATGCACAAACAGTAATTTCTCCGCATTGCAAGGTGGAATTCTGAAATTTTTTGCTTTTTCCTGCTCCTCTTAGCATGATAAAGAAGATTCAAAGATAGTGAGATGCCAGCTTCTTTCATTCAGTCAGTAGCTTCAAACATTTCTGGTATATGAATAACATGATGTTTTTCAATTGCAAAAATCAATGAATATTGTAAATGCACAAAGAGTAATTTCTCCGCATTGCAAGGTGCAATTCTGAAATTTTTTGCTTTTTCCTGCTCCTCTTAGCATGATAAAGAAGACTCAAAGAGAGTTACATGCCAGCTCCTTTCATTCAGTCAGTAGCTTCAATCATTTCTGGACGTTTTTCAATGGCAAAAATCAATGAATATTGTAAATGCACAAACAGTAATTTCTCCGCATTGCAAGGTGCAATTCTGAAATTTTTTGCTTTTTCCTGCTCCTCTTAGCATGATAAAGAAGATTCAAAGAGAGTGAGATGCCAGCTCCTTTCATTCAGTCAGTAGCTTCAATCATTTCTGGACGTTTTTCAATGGCAAAAATCAATGAATATTGTAAATGCACAAACAGTAATTTCTCCGCATTGCAAGGTGCAATTCTGAAATTTTTTGCTTTTTCCTGCTCCTCTTAGCATGATAAAGAAGATTCAAAGAGAGTGAGATGCCAGCTCCTTTCATTCAGTCAGTAGCTTCAATCATTTCTGGTATATGAATAACATGTTTTTCAATGGCAAAAATCAATGAATATTGTAAATGCACAAACAGTAATTTCTCCGCATTGCAAGGTGCAATTCTGAAATTTTTTGCTTTTTCCTGCTCCTCTTAGCATGGTAAAGAAGATTCATAGAGAGTGAGATGCCAGCTCCTTTCATTCAGTCAGTAGCTTCAATCATTTCTGGACGTTTTTCAATGGCAAAAATCAATGAATATTGTAAATGCACAAACAGTAATTTCTCCGCATTGCAAGGTGCAATTCTGAAATTTTTTGCTTTTTCCTGCTCCTCTTAGCATGATAAAGAAGATTCAAAGAGAGTGAGATGTCAGCTCCTTTCATTCAGTCAGTAGCTTCAATCATTTATGGAGGTTTTTCAATGGCAAAAATCAATGAATATTGTAAATGCACAAACAGTAATTTCTCCGCATTGCAAGGTGCAATTCTGAAATTTTTTGCTTTTTCTTGCTACTCTTAGCATGATAAAGAAGATTCAAAGAGAGTGAGATGCCAGCTCCTTTCATTCAGTCAGTAGCTTCAAACATTTCTGGTATATGAATAACATGATGTTTTTCAATGGCAAAAATCAATGAATATTGTAAATGCACAAACAGTAATTTCTCCGCATTGCAAGGTGCAATTCTGAAATTTTTTGCTTTTTCCTGCTCCTCTTAGCATGATAAAGAAGATTCAAAGAGAGTGAGATGCCAGCTCCTTTCATTCAGTCAGTAGCTTCAATCTTTTCTGGACGTTTTTCAATGGCAAAAATCAATGAATATTGTAAATGCACAAACAGTAATTTCTCCGCATTGTAAGGTGGAATTCTGAAATTTTTTGCTTTTTCCTGCTCCTCTTAGCATGATAAAGAAGATTCAAAGATAGTGAGATGGCAGCTTCTTTCATTCAGTCAGTAGCTTCAAACATTTCTGGTATATGAATAACATGATGTTTTTCAATGGAAAAAATCAATGAATATTGTAAATGCACAAAGAGTAATTTCTCCGCATTGCAAGGTGCAATTCTGAAATTTTTTGCTTTTTCCTGCTCCTCTTAGCATGATAAAGAAGACTCAAAGAGAGTTACATGCCAGCTCCTTTCATTCAGTCAGTAGCTTCAATCATTTCTGGACGTTTTTCAATGGCAAAAATCAATGAATATTGTAAATGCACAAACAGTAATTTCTCCGCATTGCAAGGTGCAATTCTGAAATTTTTTGCTTTTTCCTGCTCCTCTTAGCATGATAAAGAAGATTCAAAGAGAGTGAGATGCCAGCTCCTTTCATTCAGTCAGTAGCTTCAATCATTTCTGGTATATGAATAACATGATGTTTTTCAATGGCAAAAATCAATGAATATTGTAAATGCACAAACAGTAATTTCTCCGCATTGCAAGGTGCAATTCTGAAATTTTTTGCTTTTTCCTGCTCCTCTTAGCATGGTAAAGAAGATTCAAAGAGAGTGAGATGCCAGCTCCTTTCATTCAGTCAGTAGCTTCAATCATTTCTGGACGTTTTTCAATGGCAAAAATCAATGAATATTGTAAATGCACAAACAGTAATTTCTCCGCATTGCAAGGTGCAATTCTGAAATTTTTTGCTTTTTCCTGCTCCTCTTAGCATGATAAAGAAGATTCAAAGAGAGTGAGATGCCAGCTCCTTTCATTCAGTCAGTAGTTTCAATCATTTCTGGACGTTTTTCAATGGCAAAAATCAATGAATATTGTAAATGCACAAACAGTAATTTCTCCGCATTGCAAGGTGCAATTCTGAATTTTTTTGCTTTTTCCTGCTCCTCTTGACATGATAAAGAAGATTCAAAGAGAGTGAGATGCCAGCTCCTTTCATTCAGTCAGTAACTTCAAACATTTCTGGTATAAACATTTCTGGACGTTTTTCAATGGCAAAAATCAATGAATATTGTAAATGCACAAACAGTAATATCTCCACATTGCAAGGTGCAATTCTGAAATTTTTTGCTTTTTCCTGCTAATCCTAGCATGATAAAGAATTTTCAAATAGAGTGAGATGCCAGCTCCTTTCATTCAGTCAGTAGCTTCAAACATTTCTGGACGTTTTTCAATGGCAAAAATCAATGAATATTGTAAATGCACAAACAGTAATATCTCCACATTGCAAGGTGCAATTCTGAAATTTTTTGCTTTTTCCTGCTAATCCTAGCATGATAAAGAAGATTCAAAGAGAGTGAGATGCCAGGTCCTTTCATTCAGTCAGTAGCCTCAAACATTTCTGGTATATGAATAACATGATGTTTTTCAATGGCAAAAATCAATGAATATTGTAAATGCACAAACAGTAATATCTCCACATTGCAAGGTGCAATTCTGAAATTTTTTGCTTTTTCCTGCTAATCCTAGCATGATAAAGAAGATTCAAAGAGAGTGAGATGCCAGCTCCTTTCATTCAGTCAGTAGCTTCAAACATTTCTGGACGTTTTTCAATGGCAAAAATCAATGAATATTGTAAATGCACAAACAGTAATATCTCCACATTGCAAGGTGCAATTCTGAAATTTTTTGCTTTTTCCTGCTACTCCTAGCATGATAAAGAAGATTCAAAGAGAGTGAGATGCCAGCTCCTTTCATTCAGTCAGTAGCTTCAAACATTTCTGTACGTTTTTCAATGGCAAAAATCAATGAATATTGTAAATGCACAAACAGTAATATCTCCACATTGCAAGGTGCAATTCTGAAATTTTTTGCTTTTTCCTGCTAATCCTAGCATGATAAAGAAGATTCAAAGAGAGTGAGATGCCAGCTCCTTTCATTCAGTCAGTAGCTTCAAACATTTCTGGACGTTTTTCAATGGCAAAAATCAATGAATATTGTAAATGCACAAACAGTAATATCTCCACATTGCAAGGTGCAATTCTGAAATTTTTTGCTTTTTCCTGCTAATCCTATCATGATAAAGAAGATTCAAAGAGAGTGAGATGCCAGCTCCTTTCATTCAGTCAGTAGCTTCAATCATTTCTGGTATATGAATAACATGATGTTTTTCAATGGCAAAAATCAATGAATATTGTAAATGCACAAACAGTAATTTCTCCGCATTGCAAGGTGCAATTCTGAATTTTTTTGCTTTTTCCTGCTCCTCTTAGCATGATAAAGAAGATTCAAAGAGAGTGAGATGCCAGCTCCTTTCATTCAGTCAGTAGCTTCAAACATTTCTGGTATAAACATTTCTGGACGTTTTTCAAAGGCAAAAATCAATGAATATTGTAAATGCACAAACAGTAATATCTCCACATTGCAAGGTGCAATTCTGAAATTTTTTGCTTTTTCCTGCTAATCCTAGCATGATAAAGAAGATTCAAAGAGAGTGAGATGCCAGCTCCTTTCATTCAGTCAGTAGCTTCAATCATTTCTGGACGTTTTTCAATGGCAAAAATCAATGAATATTGTAAATGCACAAACAGTAATTTCTCCGCATTGCAAGGTGCAATTCTGAAATTTTTTGCTTTTTCCTGCTCCTCTTAGCATGAAAAAGAAGATTCAAAGAGAATGAGATGCCCGCTCCTTTCATTCAGTCAGTAGCTTCAATCATTTCTGGTATATGAATAACATGATGTTTTTCAATGGCAAAAATCAATGAATATTGTAAATGCACAAACAGTAATTTCTCCGCATTGCAAGGTGCAATTCTGAATTTTTTTGCTTTTTCCTGCTCCTCTTAGCATGATAAAGAAGATTCAAAGAGAGTGAGATGCCAGCTCCTTTCATTCAGTCAGTAGCTTCAATCATTTCTGGACGTTTTTCAATGGCAAAAATCAATGAATATTGTAAATGCACAAACAGTAATTTCTCCGCATTGCAAGGTGCAATTCTGAAATTTTTTGCTTTTTCCTGCTCCTCTTAGCATGATAAAGAAGATTCAAAGAGAGTGAGATGCCAGCTCCTTTCATTCAGTCAGTAGCTTCAAACATTTCTGGTATATGAATAACATGATGTTTTTCAATGGCAAAAATCAATGAATATTGTAAATGCACAAACAGTAATTTCTCCGCATTGCAAGGTGCAATTCTGAAATTTTTTGCTTTTTCCTGCTCCCCTTAGCATGATAAAGAAGATTCAAAGAGAGTGAGATGCCAGCTCCTTTCATTCAGTCAGTAGCTTCAATCTTTTCTGGACGTTTTTCAATGGCAAAAATCAATGAATATTGTAAATGCACAAACAGTAATTTCTCCGCATTGTAAGGTGGAATTCTGAAATTTTTTGCTTTTTCCTGCTCCTCTTAGCATGATAAAGAAGATTCAAAGATAGTGAGATGCCAGCTTCTTTCATTCAGTCAGTAGCTTCAAACATTTCTGGTATATGAATAACATGATGTTTTTCAATGGCAAAAATCAATGAATATTGTAAATGCACAAAGAGTAATTTCTCCGCATTGCAAGGTGCAATTCTGAAACTTTTTGCTTTTTCCTGCTCCTCTTAGCATGATAAAGAAGACTCAAAGAGAGTTACATGCCAGCTCCTTTCATTCAGTCAGTAGCTTCAATCATTTCTGGACGTTTTTCAATGGCAAAAATCAATGAATATTGTAAATGCACAAACAGTAATTTCTCCGCATTGCAAGGTGCAATTCTGAAATTTGTTGCTTTTTCCTGCTCCTCTTAGCATGATAAAGAAGATTCAAAGAGAGTGAGATGCCAGCTCCTTTCATTCAGTCAGTAGCTTCAATCATTTCTGGTATATGAATAACATGATGTTTTTCAATGGCAAAAATCAATGAATATTGTAAATGCACAAACAGTAATTTCTCCGCATTGCAAGGTGCAATTCTGAAATTTTTTGCTTTTTCCTGCTCCTCTTAGCATGGTAAAGAAGATTCAAAGAGAGTGAGATGCCAGCTCCTTTCATTCAGTCAGTAGCTTCAATCATTTCTGGACGTTTTTCAATGGCAAAAATCAATGAATATTGTAAATGCACAAACAGTAATTTCTCCGCATTGCAAGGTGCAATTCTGAAATTTTTTGCTTTTTCCTGCTCCTCTTAGCATGATAAAGAAGATTCAAAGAGAGTGAGATGCCAGCTCCTTTCATTCAGTCAGTAGTTTCAATCATTTCTGGACGTTTTTCAATGGCAAAAATCAATGAATATTGTAAATGCACAAACAGTAATTTCTCCGCATTGCAAGGTGCAATTCTGAATTTTTTTGCTTTTTCCTGCTCCTCTTGACATGATAAAGAAGATTCAAAGAGAGTGAGATGCCAGCTCCTTTCATTCAGTCAGTAACTTCAAACATTTCTGGTATAAACATTTCTGGACGTTTTTCAATGGCAAAAATCAATGAATATTGTAAATGCACAAACAGTAATATCTCCACATTGCAAGGTGCAATTCTGAAATTTTTTGCTTTTTCCTGCTAATCCTAGCATGATAAAGAATATTCAAATAGAGTGAGATGCCAGCTCCTTTCATTCAGTCAGTAGCTTCAAACATTTCTGGACGTTTTTCAATGGCAAAAATCAATGAATATTGTAAATGCACAAACAGTAATATCTCCACATTGCAAGGTGCAATTCTGAAATTTTTTGCTTTTTCCTGCTAATCCTAGCATGATAAAGAAGATTCAAAGAGAGTGAGATGCCAGGTCCTTTCATTCAGTCAGTAGCCTCAAACATTTCTGGTATATGAATAACATGATGTTTTTCAATGGCAAAAATCAATGAATATTGTAAATGCACAAACAGTAATATCTCCACATTGCAAGGTGCAATTCTGAAATTTTTTGCTTTTTCCTGCTAATCCTAGCATGATAAAGAAGATTCAAAGAGAGTGAGATGCCAGCTCCTTTCATTCAGTCAGTAGCTTCAAACATTTCTGGACGTTTTTCAATGGCAAAAATCAATGAATATTGTAAATGCACAAACAGTAATATCTCCACATTGCAAGGTGCAATTCTGAAATTTTTTGCTTTTTCCTGCTACTCCTAGCATGATAAAGAAGATTCAAAGAGAGTGAGATGCCAGCTCCTTTCATTCAGTCAGTAGCTTCAAACATTTCTGTACGTTTTTCAATGGCAAAAATCAATGAATATTGTAAATGCACAAACAGTAATATCTCCACATTGCAAGGTGCAATTCTGAAATTTTTTGCTTTTTCCTGCTAATCCTAGCATGATAAAGAAGATTCAAAGAGAGTGAGATGCCAGCTCCTTTCATTCAGTCAGTAGCTTCAAACATTTCTGGACGTTTTTCAATGGCAAAAATCAATGAATATTGTAAATGCACAAACAGTAATATCTCCACATTGCAAGGTGCAATTCTGAAATTTTTTGCTTTTTCCTGCTAATCCTATCATGATAAAGAAGATTCAAAGAGAGTGAGATGCCAGCTCCTTTCATTCAGTCAGTAGCTTCAATCATTTCTGGTATATGAATAACATGATGTTTTTCAATGGCAAAAATCAATGAATATTGTAAATGCACAAACAGTAATTTCTCCGCATTGCAAGGTGCAATTCTGAATTTTTTTGCTTTTTCCTGCTCCTCTTAGCATGATAAAGAAGATTCAAAGAGAGTGAGATGCCAGCTCCTTTCATTCAGTCAGTAGCTTCAAACATTTCTGGTATAAACATTTCTGGACGTTTTTCAAAGGCAAAAATCAATGAATATTGTAAATGCACAAACAGTAATATCTCCACATTGCAAGGTGCAATTCTGAAATTTTTTGCTTTTTCCTGCTAATCCTAGCATGATAAAGAAGATTCAAAGAGAGTGAGATGCCAGCTCCTTTCATTCAGTCAGTAGCTTCAATCATTTCTGGACGTTTTTCAATGGCAAAAATCAATGAATATTGTAAATGCACAAACAGTAATTTCTCCGCATTGCAAGGTGCAATTCTGAAATTTTTTGCTTTTTCCTGCTCCTCTTAGCATGAAAAAGAAGATTCAAAGAGAATGAGATGCCCGCTCCTTTCATTCAGTCAGTAGCTTCAATCATTTCTGGTATATGAATAACATGATGTTTTTCAATGGCAAAAATCAATGAATATTGTAAATGCACAAACAGTAATTTCTCCGCATTGCAAGGTGCAATTCTGAATTTTTTTGCTTTTTCCTGCTCCTCTTAGCATGATAAAGAAGATTCAAAGAGAGTGAGATGCCAGCTCCTTTCATTCAGTCAGTAGCTTCAATCATTTCTGGACGTTTTTCAATGGCAAAAATCAATGAATATTGTAAATGCACAAACAGTAATTTCTCCGCATTGCAAGGTGCAATTCTGAAATTTTTTGCTTTTTCCTGCTCCTCTTAGCATGATAAAGAAGATTCAAAGAGAGTGAGATGCCAGCTCCTTTCATTCAGTCAGTAGCTTCAAACATTTCTGGTATATGAATAACATGATGTTTTTCAATGGCAAAAATCAATGAATATTGTAAATGCACAAACAGTAATTTCTCCGCATTGCAAGGTGCAATTCTGAAATTTTTTGCTTTTTCCTGCTCCCCTTAGCATGATAAAGAAGATTCAAAGAGAGTGAGATGCCAGCTCCTTTCATTCAGTCAGTAGCTTCAATCTTTTCTGGACGTTTTTCAATGGCAAAAATCAATGAATATTGTAAATGCACAAACAGTAATTTCTCCGCATTGTAAGGTGGAATTCTGAAATTTTTTGCTTTTTCCTGCTCCTCTTAGCATGATAAAGAAGATTCAAAGATAGTGAGATGCCAGCTTCTTTCATTCAGTCAGTAGCTTCAAACATTTCTGGTATATGAATAACATGATGTTTTTCAATGGCAAAAATCAATGAATATTGTAAATGCACAAAGAGTAATTTCTCCGCATTGCAAGGTGCAATTCTGAAACTTTTTGCTTTTTCCTGCTCCTCTTAGCATGATAAAGAAGACTCAAAGAGAGTTACATGCCAGCTCCTTTCATTCAGTCAGTAGCTTCAATCATTTCTGGACGTTTTTCAATGGCAAAAATCAATGAATATTGTAAATGCACAAACAGTAATTTCTCCGCATTGCAAGGTGCAATTCTGAAATTTGTTGCTTTTTCCTGCTCCTCTTAGCATGATAAAGAAGATTCAAAGAGAGTGAGATGCCAGCTCCTTTCATTCAGTCAGTAGCTTCAATCATTTCTGGACGTTTTTCAATGGCAAAAATCAATGAATATTGTAAATGCACAAACAGTAATTTCTCCGCAATGCAAGGTGCAATTCTGAAATTTTTTGCTTTTTCCTGCTCCTCTTAGCATGATAAAGAAGATTCAAAGAGAGTGAGATGCCAGCTCCTTTCATTCAGTCAGTAGCTTCAATCATTTCTGGTATATGAATAACATGATGTTTTTCAATGGCAAAAATCAATGAATATTGTAACTGCACAAACAGTAATTTCTCCGCATTGCAAGGTGCAATTCTGAAATTTTTTGCTTTTTCCTGCTCCTCTTAGCATGGTAAAGAAGATTCAAAGAGAGTGAGATGCCAGCTCCTTTCATTCAGTCAGTAGCTTCAATCATTTCTGGACGTTTTTCAATGGCAAAAATCAATGAATATTGTAAATGCACAAACAGTAATTTCTCCGCATTGCAAGGTGCAATTCTGAAATTTTTTGCTTTTTCCTGCTCCTCTTAGCATGATAAAGAAGATTCAAAGAGAGTGAGATGCCAGCTCCTTTCATTCAGTCAGTAGCTTCAATCATTTCTGGACGTTTTTCAATGGCAAAAATCAATGAATATTGTAAATGCACAAACAGTAATTTCTCCGCATTGCAAGGTGCAATTCTGAAATTTTTTGCTTTTTCCTGCTCCTCTTAGCATGATAAAGAAGATTCAAAGAGAGTGAGATGCCAGCTCCTTTCATTCAGTCAGTAGCTTCAATCATTTCTGGTATATGAATAACATGATGTTTTTCAATGGCAAAAATCAATGAATATTGTAAATGCACAAACAGTAATTTCTCCGCATTGCAAGGTGCAATTCTGAAATTTTTTGCTTTTTCCTGCTCCACTTAGCATGGTAAAGAAGATTCAAAGAGAGTGAGATGCCAGCTCCTTTCATTCAGTCAGTAGCTTCAATCATTTCTGGACGTTTTTCAATGGCAAAAATCAATGAATATTGTAAATGCACAAACAGTAATTTCTCCGCATTGCAAGGTGCAATTCTGAAATTTTTTGCTTTTTCCTGCTCCTCTTAGCATGATAAAGAAGATTCAAAGAGAGTGAGATGCCAGCTTCTTTCATTCAGTCAGTAGCTTCAATCATTTCTGGACGTTTTTCAATGGCAAAAATCAATGAATATTGTAAATGCACAAACAGTAATTTCTCCGCATTGCAAGGTGCAATTCTGAAATGTTTTGCTTTTTCCTGCTCCTCTTAGCATGATAAAGAAGATTCAAAGAGAGTGAGATGCCAGCTCCTTTCATTCAGTCAGTAGCTTCAATCATTTCTGGGTATGAATAACATGATGTTTTTCAATGGCAAAAATCAATGAATATTGTAAATGCACAAACAGTAATTTCTCCACATTGCAAGGTGCAATTCTGAAATTTTTTGCTTTTTCCTGCTCCTCTTAGCTTGATAAAGAAGATTCAAAGAGAGTGAGATGCCAGCTCCTTTCATTCAGTCAGTAGCTTCAATCATTTCTGGACGTTTTTCAATGGCAAAAATCAATGAATATTGTAAATGCACAAACAGTAATTTCTCCGCATTGCAAGGTGCAATTCTGAAATTTTTTGCTTTTTCCTGCTCCTCTTAGCATGATAAAGAAGATTCAAAGAGAGTGAGATGCCAGCTCCTTTCATTCAGTCAGTAGCTTCAATCATTTCTGGACGTTTTTCAATGGCAAAAATCAATGAATATTGTAAATGCACAAACAGTAATTTCTCCGCATTGCAAGGTGCAATTCTGAATTTTTTTGCTTTTTCCTGCCCCTCTTAGCATGATAAAGAAGATTCAAAGAGAGTGAGATGCCAGCTCCTTTCATTCAGTCAGTAGCTTCAAACATTTCTGGTATAAACATTTCTGGACGTTTTTCAATGGCAAAAATCAATGAATATTGTAAATGCACAAACAGTAATATCTCCACATTGCAAGGTGCAATTCTGAAATTTTTTGCTTTTTCCTGCTAATCCTAGCATGATAAAGAATATTCAAATAGAGTGAGATGCCAGCTCCTTTCATTCAGTCAGTAGCTTCAAACATTTCTGGACGTTTTTCAATGGCAAAAATCAATGAATATTGTAAATGCACAAACAGTAATATCTCCACATTGCAAGGTGCAATTCTGAAATTTTTTGCTTTTTCCTGCTAATCCTAGCATGATAAAGAAGATTCAAAGAGAGTGAGATGCCAGGTCCTTTCATTCAGTCAGTAGCCTCAAACATTTCTGGTATATGAATAACATGATGTTTTTCAATGGCAAAAATCAATGAATATTGTAAATGCACAAACAGTAATATCTCCACATTGCAAGGTGCAATTCTGAAATTTTTTGCTTTTTCCTGCTACTCCTAGCATGATAAAGAAGATTCAAAGAGAGTGAGATGCCAGATCCTTTCATTCAGTCAGTAGCTTCAAACATTTCTGGACGTTTTTCAATGGCAAAAATCAATGAATATTGTAAATGCACAAACAGTAATATCTCCACATTGCAAGGTGCAATTCTGAAATTTTTTGCTTTTTCCTGCTCCTCTTAGCATGAAAAAGAAGATTCAAAGAGAATGAGATGCCCGCTCCTTTCATTCAGTCAGTAGCTTCAATCATTTCTGGTATATGAATAACATGATGTTTTTCAATGGCAAAAATCAATGAATATTGTAAATGCACAAACAGTAATTTCTCCGCATTGCAAGGTGCAATTCTGAATTTTTTTGCTTTTTCCTGCTCCTCTTAGCATGATAAAGAAGATTCAAAGAGAGTGAGATGCCAGCTCCTTTCATTCAGTCAGTAGCTTCAATCATTTCTGGACGTTTTTCAATGGCAAAAATCAATGAATATTGTAAATGCACAAACAGTAATTTCTCCGCATTGCAAGGTGCAATTCTGAAATTTTTTGCTTTTTCCTGCTCCTCTTAGCATGATAAAGAAGATTCAAAGAGAGTGAGATGCCAGCTCCTTTCATTCAGTCAGTAGCTTCAAACATTTCTGGTATATGAATAACATGATGTTTTTCAATGGCAAAAATCAATGAATATTGTAAATGCACAAACAGTAATTTCTCCGCATTGCAAGGTGCAATTCTGAAATTTTTTGCTTTTTCCTGCTCCCCTTAGCATGATAAAGAAGATTCAAAGAGAGTGAGATGCCAGCTCCTTTCATTCAGTCAGTAGCTTCAATCTTTTCTGGACGTTTTTCAATGGCAAAAATCAATGAATATTGTAAATGCACAAACAGTAATTTCTCCGCATTGTAAGGTGGAATTCTGAAATTTTTTGCTTTTTCCTGCTCCTCTTAGCATGATAAAGAAGATTCAAAGATAGTGAGATGCCAGCTTCTTTCATTCAGTCAGTAGCTTCAAACATTTCTGGTATATGAATAACATGATGTTTTTCAATGGCAAAAATCAATGAATATTGTAAATGCACAAAGAGTAATTTCTCCGCATTGCAAGGTGCAATTCTGAAACTTTTTGCTTTTTCCTGCTCCTCTTAGCATGATAAAGAAGACTCAAAGAGAGTTACATGCCAGCTCCTTTCATTCAGTCAGTAGCTTCAATCATTTCTGGACGTTTTTCAATGGCAAAAATCAATGAATATTGTAAATGCACAAACAGTAATTTCTCCGCATTGCAAGGTGCAATTCTGAAATTTGTTGCTTTTTCCTGCTCCTCTTAGCATGATAAAGAAGATTCAAAGAGAGTGAGATGCCAGCTCCTTTCATTCAGTCAGTAGCTTCAATCATTTCTGGACGTTTTTCAATGGCAAAAATCAATGAATATTGTAAATGCACAAACAGTAATTTCTCCGCAATGCAAGGTGCAATTCTGAAATTTTTTGCTTTTTCCTGCTCCTCTTAGCATGATAAAGAAGATTCAAAGAGAGTGAGATGCCAGCTCCTTTCATTCAGTCAGTAGCTTCAATCATTTCTGGTATATGAATAACATGATGTTTTTCAATGGCAAAAATCAATGAATATTGTAACTGCACAAACAGTAATTTCTCCGCATTGCAAGGTGCAATTCTGAAATTTTTTGCTTTTTCCTGCTCCTCTTAGCATGGTAAAGAAGATTCAAAGAGAGTGAGATGCCAGCTCCTTTCATTCAGTCAGTAGCTTCAATCATTTCTGGACGTTTTTCAATGGCAAAAATCAATGAATATTGTAAATGCACAAACAGTAATTTCTCCGCATTGCAAGGTGCAATTCTGAAATTTTTTGCTTTTTCCTGCTCCTCTTAGCATGATAAAGAAGATTCAAAGAGAGTGAGATGCCAGCTCCTTTCATTCAGTCAGTAGCTTCAATCATTTCTGGACGTTTTTCAATGGCAAAAATCAATGAATATTGTAAATGCACAAACAGTAATTTCTCCGCATTGCAAGGTGCAATTCTGAAATTTTTTCCTTTTTCCTGCTCCTCTTAGCATGATAAAGAAGATTCAAAGAGAGTGAGATGCCAGCTCCTTTCATTCAGTCAGTAGCTTCAATCATTTCTGGTATATGAATAACATGATGTTTTTCAATGGCAAAAATCAATGAATATTGTAAATGCACAAACAGTAATTTCTCCGCATTGCAAGGTGCAATTCTGAAATTTTTTGCTTTTTCCTGCTCCACTTAGCATGGTAAAGAAGATTCAAAGAGAGTGAGATGCCAGCTCCTTTCATTCAGTCAGTAGCTTCAATCATTTCTGGACGTTTTTCAATGGCAAAAATCAATGAATATTGTAAATGCACAAACAGTAATTTCTCCGCATTGCAAGGTGCAATTCTGAAATTTTTTGCTTTTTCCTGCTCCTCTTAGCATGATAAAGAAGATTCAAAGAGAGTGAGATGCCAGCTCCTTTCATTCAGTCAGTAGCTTCAATCATTTCTGGACGTTTTTCAATGGCAAAAATCAATGAATATTGTAAATGCACAAACAGTAATTTCTCCGCATTGCAAGGTGCAATTCTGAAATGTTTTGCTTTTTCCTGCTCCTCTTAGCATGATAAAGAAGATTCAAAGAGAGTGAGATGCCAGCTCCTTTCATTCAGTCAGTAGCTTCAATCATTTCTGGGTATGAATAACATGATGTTTTTCAATGGCAAAAATCAATGAATATTGTAAATGCACAAACAGTAATTTCTCCACATTGCAAGGTGCAATTCTGAAATTTTTTGCTTTTTCCTGCTCCTCTTAGCTTGATAAAGAAGATTCAAAGAGAGTGAGATGCCAGCTCCTTTCATTCAGTCAGTAGCTTCAATCATTTCTGGACGTTTTTCAATGGCAAAAATCAATGAATATTGTAAATGCACAAACAGTAATTTCTCCGCATTGCAAGGTGCAATTCTGAAATTTTTTGCTTTTTCCTGCTCCTCTTAGCATGATAAAGAAGATTCAAAGAGAGTGAGATGCCAGCTCCTTTCATTCAGTCAGTAGCTTCAATCATTTCTGGACGTTTTTCAATGGCAAAAATCAATGAATATTGTAAATGCACAAACAGTAATTTCTCCGCATTGCAAGGTGCAATTCTGAATTTTTTTGCTTTTTCCTGTCCCTCTTAGCATGATAAAGAAGATTCAAAGAGAGTGAGATGCCAGCTCCTTTCATTCAGTCAGTAGCTTCAAACATTTCTGGTATAAACATTTCTGGACGTTTTTCAATGGCAAAAATCAATGAATATTGTAAATGCACAAACAGTAATATCTCCACATTGCAAGGTGCAATTCTGAAATTTTTTGCTTTTTCCTGCTAATCCTAGCATGATAAAGAATATTCAAATAGAGTGAGATGCCAGCTCCTTTCATTCAGTCAGTAGCTTCAAACATTTCTGGACGTTTTTCAATGGCAAAAATCAATGAATATTGTAAATGCACAAACAGTAATATCTCCACATTGCAAGGTGCAATTCTGAAATTTTTTGCTTTTTCCTGCTAATCCTAGCATGATAAAGAAGATTCAAAGAGAGTGAGATGCCAGGTCCTTTCATTCAGTCAGTAGCCTCAAACATTTCTGGTATATGAATAACATGATGTTTTTCAATGGCAAAAATCAATGAATATTGTAAATGCACAAACAGTAATATCTCCACATTGCAAGGTGCAATTCTGAAATTTTTTGCTTTTTCCTGCTACTCCTAGCATGATAAAGAAGATTCAAAGAGAGTGAGATGCCAGATCCTTTCATTCAGTCAGTAGCTTCAAACATTTCTGGACGTTTTTCAATGGCAAAAATCAATGAATATTGTAAATGCACAAACAGTAATATCTCCACATTGCAAGGTGCAATTCTGAAATTTTTTGCTTTTTCCTGCTAATCCTAGCATGATAAAGAAGATTCAAAGAGAGTGAGATGCCAGCTCCTTTCATTCAGTCAGTAGCTTCAATCATTTCTGGTATATGAATAACATGATGTTTTTCAATGGCAAAAATCAATGAATATTGTAAATGCACAAACAGTAATTTCTCCGCATTGCAAGGTGCAATTCTGAATTTTTTTGCTTTTTCCTGCTCCTCAGCATGATAAAGAAGATTCAAAGAGAGTGAGATGCCAGCTCCTTTCATTCAGTCAGTAGCTTCAAACATTTCTGGTATAAACATTTCTGGACGTTTTTCAAAGGCAAAAATCAATGAATATTGTAAATGCACAAACAGTAATATCTCCACATTGCAAGGTGCAATTCTGAAATTTTTTGCTTTTTCCTGCTAATCCTAGCATGATAAAGAAGATTCAAATAGAGTGAGATGCCAGCTCCTTTCATTCAGTCAGTAGCTTCAAACATTTCTGGACGTTTTTCAATGGCAAAAATCAATGAATATTGTAAATGCACAAACAGTAATATCTAAACATTGCGAGGTGCAATTCTGAAATTTTTTGCTTTTTCCTGCTAATCCTAGCATGATAAAGAAGATTCAAAGATAGTGAGATGCCAGATCCTTTCATTCAGTCAGTAGCTTCAAACATTTCTGGTATATGAATAACATGATGTTTTTCAATGGCAAAAATCAATGAATATTGTAAATGAACAAACAGTAATATCTCCACATTGCAAGGTGCAATTCTGAAATTTTTTGCTTTTTCCTGCTAATCCTAGCATGATAAAGAACATTCAAAGTGAGTGAGATGCCAGCTCCCTTCATTCAGTCAGTAGCTTCAAACATTTCTGGACGTTTTTCAATGGCAAAAATCAATGAATACTGTAAATGCACAAACAGTAAGATCTCCACATTGCAAGGTGCAATTCTGAAACCTTGCAATGCGGAGAAATTACTGTTTGTGCATTTACAATATTCATTGATTTTTGCCATTGAAAAACGTCCAGAAATGATTGAAGCTACTGACTGAATGAAAGGAGCTGGCATCTCACTCTCTTTGAATCTTCTTTATCATGCTAAGAGGAGCAGGAAAAAGCAAAAAATTTCAGAATTGCACCTTGCAATGCGGAGAAATTACTGTTTGTGCATTTACAATATTCATTGATTTTTGCCATTGAAAAACATCATGTTATTCATATACCAGAAATGTTTGAAGCTACTGACTGAATGAAAGGAGCTGGCATCTCACTCTCTTTGAATCTTCTTTATCATGCTAAGAGGAGCAGGAAAAAGCAAAAAATTTCAGAATTGCACCTTGCAATGCGGAGAAATTACTGTTTGTGCATTTACAATATTCATTGATTTTTGCCATTGAAAAACGTCCAGAAATGATTGAAGCTACTGACTGAATGAAAGGAGCTGGCATCTCACTCTCTTTGAATCTTCTTTATCATGCTAAGAGGAGCAGGAAAAAGCAAAAAATTTCAGAATTGCACCTTGCAATGCGGAGAAATTACTGTTTGTGCATTTACAATATTCATTGATTTTTGCCATTGAAAAACGTCCAGAAATGATTGAAGCTACTGACTGAATGAAAGGAGCTGGCATCTCACTCTCTTTGAATCTTCTTTATCATGCTAAGAGGAGCAGGAAAAAGCAAAAAAATTCAGAATTGCACCTTGCAATGCGGAGAAATTACTGTTTGTGCATTTACAATATTCATTGATTTTTGCCATTGAAAAACATCATGTTATTCATATACCAGAAATGATTGAAGCTACTGACTGAATGAAAGGAGCTGGCATCTCACTCTCTTTGAATATTCTTTTTCATGCTAAGAGGAGCAGGAAAAAGCAAAAAATTTCAGAATTGCATCTTGCAATGCGGAGAAATTACTATTTGTGCATTTACAATATTCATTGATTTTTGCCATTGAAAAACATCCAGAAATGATTGAAGCCACTGACTGAATGAAAGGAGCTGGCATCTCACTCTCTTTGAATCTTCTTTATCATGCTAAGAGGAGCAGGAAAAAGCAAAAAATTTCAGAATTGCACCTTGCAATGCGGAGAAATTACTGCTTGTGCATTTACAATATTCATTGATTTTTGCCATTGAAAAACGTCCAGAAATGATTGAAGCTACTGACTGAATGAAAGGAGCTGGCATCTCACTCTCTTTGAATCTTCTTTATCATGATAGGATTAGCAGGAAAAAGCAAAAAATTTCAGAATTGCACCTTGCAATGTGGAGATATTACTGTTTGTGCATTTACAATATTCATTGATTTTTGCCATTGAAAAACGTCCAGAAATGTTTGAAGCTACTGACTGAATGAAAGGAGCTGGCATCTCACTCTCTTTGAATCTTCTTTATCATGCTAGGGTTAGCAGGAAAAAGCAAAAAATTTCAGAATTGCACCTTGCAATGTGGAGATATTACTGTTTGTGCATTTACAATATTCATTGATTTTTGCCATTGAAAAACGTCCAGAAATGTTTATACCAGAAATGTTTGAAGCTACTGACTGAATGAAAGGAGCTGGCATCTCACTCTCTTTGAATCTTATTTATCATGCTAAGAGGAGCAGGAAAAAGCAAAAAATTTCAGAATTGCACCTTGCAATGCGGAGAAATTACTGTTTGTGCATTTACAATATTCATTGATTTTTGCCTTTGAAAAACTTCATGTTATTCATATACCAGAAATGATTGAAGCTACAGACTGAATGAAAGGAGCTGGCATCTCACTCTCTTTGAATCTTCTTTATCATGCTAGGATTAGCAGGAAAAAGTAAAAAATTTCAGAATTGCACCTTTCAATGTGGAGATATTACTGTTTGTGCATTTACAATATTCATTGATTTTTGCCATTGAAAAACGTCCAGAAATGTTTGAAGCTACTGACTGAATGAAAGGAGCTGGCATCTCACTCTCTTTGAATCTTCTTTATCATGCTAGGATTAGCAGGAAAAAGCAAAAAATTTCAGAATTGCACCTTGCAATGTGGAGATATTACTGTTTGTGCATTTACAATATTCATTGATTTTTGCCATTGAAAAACGTCCAGAAATGTTTGAAGCTACTGACTAAATGAAAGGAGCTGGCATCTCACTCTCTTTGAATCTTCTTTATCATGCTAGGAGTAGCAGGAAAAAGCAAAAAATTTCAGAATTGCACCTTGCAATGTGGAGATATTACTGTTTGTGCATTTACAATATTCATTGATTTTTGCCATTGAAAAACGTCCAGAAATGATTGAAGCTACTGACTGAATGAAAGGAGCTGGCATCTCACTCTCTTTGAATCTTCTTTATCATGCTAAGAGGAGCAGGAAAAAGCAAAAAAAATCAGAATTGCACCTTGCAATGCGGAGAAATTACTGTTTGTGCATTTACAATATTCATTGATTTTTGCCATTGAAAAACATCATGTTATTCATATACCAGAAATGATTGAAGCTACTGACTGAATGAAAGGAGCTGGCATCTCACTCTCTTTGAATCTTCTTTTTCATGCTAAGAGGAGCAGGAAAAAGCAAAAAATTTCAGAATTGCATCTTGCAATGCGGAGAAATTACTCTTTGTGCATTTACAATATTCATTGATTTTTGCCATTGAAAAACATCCAGAAATGATTGAAGCCACTGACTGAATGAAAGGAGCTGGCATCTCACTCTCTTTGAATCTTCTTTATCATGCTAAGAGGAGCAGGAAAAAGCAAAAAATTTCAGAATTGCACCTTGCAATGCGGAGAAATTACTGCTTGTGCATTTTCAATATTCATTGATTTTTGCCATTGAAAAACGTCCAGAAATGATTGAAGCTACTGACTGAATGAAAGGAGCTGGCATCTCACTCTCTTTGAATCTTCTTTATCATGCTAAGAGGAGCAGGAAAAAGCAAAAACTTTCAGAATTGCATCTTGCAATGCGGAGAAATTACTGTTTGTGCATTTACAATATTCATTGATTTTTGCCTTTGAAACACGTCCAGAAATGTTTGAAGCTACTGACTGAATGAAAGGAGCTGGCATCTCACTCTCTTTGAATCTTCTTTATCATGATAGGTTTAGCAGGAAAAAGCAAAAAATTTCAGAATTGCACCTTGCAATGTGGAGATATTACTGTTTGTGCATTTACAATATTAATTGATTTTTGCCATTGAAAAACGTCCAGAAATGTTTGAAGCTACTGACTGAATGAAAGGAGCTGGCATCTCACTCTCTTTGAATCTTCTTTATCATGCTAGGGTTAGCAGGAAAAAGCAAAAAATTTCAGAATTGCACCTTGCAATGTGGAGATATTACTGTTTGTGCATTTACAATATTCATTGATTTTTGCCATTGAAAAACGTCCAGAAATGTTTATACCAGAAATGTTTGAAGCTACTGACTGAATGAAAGGAGCTGGCATCTCACTCTCTTTGAATCTTATTTATCATGCTAAGAGGAGCAGGAAAAAGCAAAAAATTTCAGAATTGCACCTTGCAATGCGGAGAAATTACTGTTTGTGCATTTACAATATTCATTGATTTTTGCCTTTGAAAAACATCATGTTATTCATATACCAGAAATGATTGAAGCTACTGACTGAATGAAAGGAGCTGGCATCTCACTCTCTTTGAATCTTCTTTATCATGCTAGGATTAGCAGGAAAAAGCAAAAAATTTCAGAATTGCACCTTGCAATGTGGAGATATTACTGTTTGTGCATTTACAATATTCATTGATTTTTGCCATTGAAAAACGTCCAGAAATGTTTGAAGCTACTGACTGAATGAAAGGAGCTGGCATCTCACTCTCTTTGAATCTTCTTTATCATGCTAGGATTAGCAGGAAAAAGCAAAAAATTTCAGAATTGCACCTTGCAATGTGGAGATATTACTGTTTGTGCATTTACAATATTCATTGATTTTTGCCATTGAAAAACGTCCAGAAATGTTTGAAGCTACTGACTGAATGAAAGGAGCTGGCATCTCACTCTCTTTGAATCTTCTTTATCATGCTAGGAGTAGCAGGAAAAAGCAAAAAATTTCAGAATTGCACCTTGCAATGTGGAGATATTACTGTTTGTGCATTTACAATATTCATTGATTTTTTCCATTGAAAAACGTCCAGAAATGTTTGAAGCTACTGACTGAATGAAAGGAGCTGGCATCTCACTCTCTTTGAATCTTCTTTATCATGCTAGTATTAGCAGGAAAAAGCAAAAAATTTCAGAATTGCACCTTGCAATGTGGAGATATTACTGTTTGTGCATTTACAATATTCATTGATTTTTGCCATTGAAAAACATCATGTTATTCATATACCAGAAATGTTTGAAGCTACTGACTGAATGAAAGGAGCTGGCAGCTCACTCTCTTTGAATCTTCTTTATCATGCTAGGATTAGCAGGAAAAAGCAAAAAATTTCAGAATTGCACCTTGCAATGTGGAGATATTACTGTTTGTGCATTTACAATATTCATTGATTTTTGCCATTGAAAAACGTCCAGAAATGTTTGAAGCTACTGACTGAATGAAAGGAGCTGGCATCTCACTCTATTTGAATCTTCTTTATCATGCTAGGATTAGCAGGAAAAAGCAAAAAATTTCAGAATTGCACCTTGCAATGTGGAGCTATTACTGTTTGTGCATTTACAATATTCATTGATTTTTGCCATTGAAAAACGTCCAGAAATGTTTATACCAGAAATGTTTGAAGCTACTGACTGAATGAAAGGAGCTGGCATCTCACTCTCTTTGAATCTTCTTTATCATGCTAAGAGGAGCAGGAAAAAGCAAAAAAATTCAGAATTGCACCTTGCAATGCGGAGAAATTACTGTTTGTGCATTTACAATATTCATTGATTTTTGCCATTGAAAAACATCATGTTATTCATATACCAGAAATGATTGAAGCTACTGACTGAATGAAAGGAGCTGGCATCTCACTCTCTTTGAATCTTCTTTATCATGCTAGGATTAGCAGGAAAAAGCAAAAAATTTCAGAATTGCACCTTGCAATGTGGAGATATTACTGTTTGTGCATTTACAATATTAATTGATTTTTGCCATTGAAAAACGTCCAGAAATGTTTGAAGCTACTGACTGAATGAAAGGAGCTGGCATCTCACTCTCTTTGAATCTTCTTTATCATGCTAGGATTAGCAGGAAAAAGCAAAAAATTTCAGAATTGCACCTTGCAATGTGGAGATATTACTGTTTGTGCATTTACAATATTCATTGATTTTTGCCATTGAAAAACGTCCAGAAATGTTTGAAGCTACTGACTGAATGAAAGGAGCTGGCATCTCACTCTCTTTGAATCTTCTTTATCATGCTAGGAGTAGCAGGAAAAAGCAAAAAATTTCAGAATTGCACCTTGCAATGTGGAGATATTACTGTTTGTGCATTTACAATATTCATTGATTTTTTCCATTGAAAAACGTCCAGAAATGTTTGAAGCTACTGACTGAATGAAAGGAGCTGGCATCTCACTCTCTTTGAATCTTCTTTATCATGCTAGGATTAGCAGGAAAAAGCAAAAAATTTCAGAATTGCACCTTGCAATGTGGAGATATTACTGTTTGTGCATTTACAATATTCATTGATTTTTGCCATTGAAAAACATCATGTTATTCATATACCAGAAATGTTTGAAGCTACTGACTGAAAGAAAGGAGCTGGCATTTCACTCTCTTTGAATCTTCTTTATCATGCTAGGATTAGCAGGAAAAAGCAAAAAATTTCAGAATTGCACCTTGCAATGTGGAGATATTACTGTTTGTGCATTTACAATATTCATTGATTTTTGCCATTGAAAAACGTCCAGAAATGTTTGAAGCTACTGACTGAATGAAAGGAGCTGGCATCTCACTCTATTTGAATCTTCTTTATCATGCTAGGATTAGCAGGAAAAAGCAAAAAATTTCAGAATTGCACCTTGCAATGTGGAGATATTACTGTTTGTGCATTTACAATATTCATTGATTTTTGCCATTGAAAAACGTCCAGAAATGTTTATACCAGAAATGTTTGAAGCTACTGACTGAATGAAAGGAGCTGGCATCTCACTCTCTTTGAATCTTCTTTATCATGCTAAGAGGAGCAGGAAAAAGCAAAAAAATTCAGAATTGCACCTTGCAATGCGGAGAAATTACTGTTTGTGCATTTACAATATTCATTGATTTTTGCCATTGAAAAACGTCCAGAAATGATTGAAACTACTGACTGAATGAAAGGAGCTGGCATCTCACTCTCTTTGAATCTTCTTTATCATGCTAAGAGGAGCAGGAAAAAGCAAAAAATTTCAGAATTGCACCTTGCAATGCGGAGAAATTACTGTTTGTGCATTTACAATATTCATTGATTTTTGCCATTGAAAAACGTCCAGAAATGATTGAAGCTACTGACTGAATGAAAGGAGCTGGCATCTCACTCTCTTTGAATCTTCTTTATCATGGTAAGAGGAGCAGGAAAAAGCAAAAAATTTCAGAATTGCACCTTGCAATGCGGAGAAATTACTGTTTGTGCATTTACAATATTCATTGATTTTTGCCATTGAAAAACATCATGTTATTCATACCCAGAAATGATTGAAGCTACTGACTGAATGAAAGGAGCTGGCATCTCACTCTCTTTGAATCTTCTTTATCATGCTAAGAGGAGCAGGAAAAAGCAAAAAATTTCAGAATTGCACCTTGCAATGCGGAGAAATTACTGTTTGTGCATTTACAATATTCATTGATTTTTGCCATTGAAAAACGTCCAGAAATGATTGAAGCTACTGACTGAATGAAAGGAGCTGGCATCTCAGTCTCTTTGAATCTTCTTTATCATGCTAAGAGGAGCAGGAAAAAGCAAAAAATTTCAGAATTGCACCTTGCAATGCGGAGAAATTACTGTTTGTGCATTTACAATATTCATTGATTTTTGCCATTGAAAAACGTCCAGAAATGATTGAAGCTACTGACTGAATGAAAGGAGCTGGCATCTCACTCTCTTTGAATCTTCTTTATCATGCTAAGAGGAGCAGGAAAAAGCAAAAAATTTCAGAATTGCACCTTGCAATGCGGAGAAATTACTGTTTGTGCATTTACAATATTCATTGATTTTTGCCATTGAAAAACATCATGTTATTCATACCCAGAAATGATTGAAGCTACTGACTGAATGAAAGGAGCTGGCATCTCACTCTCTTTGAATCTTCTTTATCATGCTAAGAGGAGCAGGAAAAAGCAAAAAATTTCAGAATTGCACCTTGCAATGCGGAGAAATTACTGTTTGTGCATTTACAATATTCATTGATTTTTGCCATTGAAAAATGTCCAGAAATGATTGAAGCTACTGACTGAATGAAAGGAGCTGGCATCTCACTCTCTTTGAATCTTCTTTATCATGCTAAGAGGAGCAGGAAAAAGCAAAAAATTTCAGAATTGCACCTTGCAATGCGGAGAAATTACTGTTTGTGCATTTACAATATTCATTGATTTTTGCCATTGAAAAACGTCCAGAAATGATTGAAGCTACTGACTGAATGAAAGGAGTTGGCATCTCACTCTCTTTGAATCTTCTTTACCATGCTAAGAGGAGCAGGAAAAAGCAAAAAATTTCAGAATTGCACCTTGCAATGCGGAGAAATTACTGTTTGTGCATTTACAATATTCATTGATTTTTGACATTGAAAAACATCATGTTATTCATATACCAGAAATAATTGAAGCTACTGACTGAATGAAAGGAGCTGGCATCTCACTCTCTTTGAATCTTCTTTATCATGCTAAGAGGAGCAGGAAAAATCAAAAAATTTCAGAATTGCACCTTGCAATGCGGAGAAATTACTGTTTGTGCATTTACAATATTCATTGATTTTTGCCATTGAAAAACGTCCAGAAATGATTGAAGCTACTGACTGAATGAAAGGAGCTGGCATCTCACTCTCTTTGAATCTTCTTTATCATGCTAAGAGGAGCAGGAAAAAGCAAAAAATTTCAGAATTGCACCTTGCAATGCGGAGAAATTACTGTTTGTGCATTTACAATATTCATTGATTTTTGCCATTGAAAAACGTCCAGAAATGATTGAAGCTACTGACTGAATGAAAGGAGCTGGCATCTCACTCTCTTTGAATCTTCTTTATCATGCTAAGAGGAGCAGGAAAAAGCAAAAAATTTCAGAATTGCACCTTGCAATGCGGAGAAATTACTGTTTGTGCATTTACAATATTCATTGATTTTTGCCATTGAAAAACATCATGTTATTCATATACCAGAAATGTTTGAAGCTACTGACTGAATGAAAGAAGCTGGCATCTCACTATCTTTGAATCTTCTTTATCATGCTAAGAGGAGCAGGAAAAAGCAAAAAATTTCAGAATTGCACCTTACAATGCGGAGAAATTACTGTTTGTGCATTTACAATATTCATTGATTTTTGCCATTGAAAAACGTCTAGAAATGATTGAAGCTACTGACTGAATGAAAGGAGCTGGCATCTCACTCTCTTTGAATCTTCTTTATCATGCTAAGAGGAGCAGGAAAAAGCAAAAAATTTCAGAATTGCACCTTGCAATGCGGAGAAATTACTGTTTGTGCATTTACAATATTCATTGATTTTTGCCATGGAAAAACGTCCAGAAATGTTTGAAGCTACTGACTGAATGAAAGGAGCTGGCATCTTACTCTCTTTGAATCTTCTTTATCATGCTAAGAGGAGCAGGAAAAAGCAAAAAATTTCAGAATTGCACCTTGCAATGCGGAGAAATTACTGTTTGTGCATTTACAATATTCATTGATTTTTGCCATTGAAAAACATCATGTTATTCATATACCAGAAATGTTTGAAGCTACTGACTGAATGGAAGAAGCTGGCATCTCACTATCTTTGAATCTTCTTTATCATGCTAAGAGGAGCAGGAAAAAGCAAAAAATTTCAGAATTGCACCTTACAATGCGGAGAAATTACTGTTTGTGCATTTACAATATTCATTGATTTTTGCCATTGAAAAACGTCCAGAAATGATTGAAGCTACTGACTGAATGAAAGGAGCTGGCATCTCACTCTCTTTGAATCTTCTTTATCATGCTAAGAGGAGCAGGAAAAAGCAAAAAATTTCAGAATTGCACCTTGCAATGTGGAGATATTACTGTTTGTGCATTTACAATATTCATTGATTTTTGCCATTGAAAAACGTCCAGAAATGTTTGAAGCTACTGACTGAATGAAAGGAGCTGGCATCTCACTCTCTTTGAATCTTCTTTATCATGCTAGGAGTAGCAGGAAAAAGCAAAAAATTTCAGAATTGCACCTTGCAATGTGGAGATATTACTGTTTGTGCATTTACAATATTCATTGATTTTTGCCATTGAAAAACGTCCAGAAATGTTTGAAGCTACTGACTGAATGAAAGGAGCTGGCATCTCACTCTCTTTGAATCTTCTTTATCATGCTAGGATTAGCAGGAAAAAGCAAAAAATTTCAGAATTGCACCTTGCAATGTGGAGATATTACTGTTTGTGCATTTACAATATTCATTGATTTTTGCCATTGAAAAACGTCCAGAAATGTTTGAAGCTACTGACTGAATGAAAGGATCTGGCAACTCACTCTATTTGAATCTTCTTTATCATGCTAGGATTAGCAGGAAAAAGCAAAAAATTTCAGAATTGCACCTTGCAATGTGGAGATATTACTGTTTGTGCATTTACAATATTCATTGATTTTTGCCATTGAAAAACGTCCAGAAATGTTTATACCAGAAATGTTTGAAGCTACTGACTGAATGAAAGGAGCTGGCATCTCACTCTCTTTGAATCTTCTTTATCATGCTAAGAGGAGCAGGAAAAAGCAAAAAATTTCAGAATTGCACCTTGCAATGCGGAGAAATTACTGTTTGTGCATTTACAATATTCATTGATTTTTGCCATTGAAAAACGTCCAGAAATGATTGAAGCTACTGACTGAATGAAAGGAGCTGGCATCTCACTCTCTTTGAATCTTCTTTATCATGCTAAGAGGAGCAGGAAAAAGCAAAAAATTTCAGAATTGCACCTTGCAATGCGGAGAAATTACTGTTTGTGCATTTACAATATTCATTGATTTTTGCCATTGAAAAACATCATGTTATTCATATACCAGAAATGATTGAAGCTACTGACTGAATGAAAGGAGCTGGCATCTCACTCTCTTTGAATCTTCTTTATCATGCTAAGAGGAGCAGGAAAAAGCAAAAAATTTCAGAATTGCACCTTGCAATGCGGAGAAATTACTGTTTGTGCATTTACAATATTCATTGATTTTTGCCATTGAAAAACGTCCAGAAATGATTGAAGCTACTGACTGAATGAAAGGAGCTGGCATCTCACTCTTTTTGAATCTTCTTTATCATGCTAAGAGGAGCAGGAAAAAGCAAAAAATTTCAGAATTGCACCTTGCAATGCGGAGAAATTACTGTTTGTGCATTTACAATATTCATTGATTTTTGCCATTGAAAAACGACCAGAAATTATTGAAGCTACTGACTGAATGAAAGGAGCTGGCATCTCACTCTCTTTGAATCTTCTTTATCATGCTAGGAGTAGCAGGAAAAAGCAAAAAATTTCAGAATTGCACCTTGCAATGTGGAGATATTACTGTTTGTGCATTTACAATATTCATTGATTTTTGCCATTGAAAAACGTCCAGAAATGTTTGAAGCTACTGACTGAATGAAAGGAGCTGGCATCTCACTCTCTTTGAATCTTCTTTATCATGCTAGGATTAGCAGGAAAAAGCAAAAAATTTCAGAATTGCACCTTGCAATGTGGAGATATTACTGTTTGTGCATTTACAATATTCATTGATTTTTGCCATTGAAAAACGTCCAGAAATGTTTGAAGCTACTGACTGAATGAAAGGAGCTGGCATCTCACTCTATTTGAATCTTCTTTATCATGCTAGGATTAGCAGGAAAAAGCAAAAAATTTCAGAATTGCACCTTGCAATGTGGAGATCTTACTGTTTGTGCATTTACAATATTCATTGATTTTTGCCATTGAAAAACGTCCAGAAATGTTTATACCAGAAATGTTTGAAGCTACTGACTGAATGAAAGGAGCTGGCATCTCACTCTCTTTGAATCTTCTTTATCATGCTAAGAGGAGCAGGAAAAAGCAAAAAATTTCAGAATTGCACCTTGCAATGCGGAGAAATTACTGTTTGTGCATTTACAATATTCATTGATTTTTGCCATTGAAAAACGTCCAGAAATGATTGAAGCTACTGACTGAATGAAAGGAGCTGGCATCTCACTCTCTTTGAATCTTCTTTATCATGCTAAGAGGAGCAGGAAAAAGCAAAAAATTTCAGAATTGCACCTTGCAATGCGGAGAAATTACTGTTTGTGCATTTACAATATTCATTGATTTTTGCCATTGAAAAACATCATGTTATTCATATACCAGAAATGATTGAAGCTACTGACTGAATGAAAGGAGCTGGCATCTCACTCTCTTTGAATCTTCTTTATCATGCTAAGAGGAGCAGGAAAAAGCAAAAAATTTCAGAATTGCACCTTGCAATGCGGAGAAATTACTGTTTGTGCATTTACAATATTCATTGATTTTTGCCATTGAAAAACGTCCAGAAATGATTGAAGCTACTGACTGAATGAAAGGAGCTGGCATCTCACTCTTTTTGAATCTTCTTTATCATGCTAAGAGGAGCAGGAAAAAGCAAAAAATTTCAGAATTGCACCTTGCAATGTGGAGAAATTACTGTTTGTGCATTTACAATATTCATTGATTTTTGCCATTGAAAAACGTCCAGAAATGATTGAAGCTACTGACTGAATGAAAGGAGCTGGCATCTCACTCTCTTTGAATCTTCTTTATCATGCTAAGAGGAGCAGGAAAAAGCAAAAAATTTCAGAATTGCAACTTGCAATGCGGAGAAATTACTGTTTGTGCATTTACAATATTCATTGATTTTTGCCATTGAAAAACGTCCAGAAATGATTGAAGCTACTGACTGAATGAAAGGAGCTGGCATCTCACTCTCTTTGAATCTTCTTTATCATGCTAAGAGGAGCAGGAAAAAGCAAAAAATTTCAGAATTGCACCTTGCAATGCGGAGAAATTACTGTTTGTGCATTTACAATATTCATTGATTTTTGCCATTGAAAAACGTCCAGAAATGATTGAAGCTACTGACTGAATGAAAGGAGCTGGCATCTCACTCTCTTTGAATCTTCTTTATCATGCTAAGAGGAGCAGGAAAAAGCAAAAAATTTCAGAATTGCAACTTGCAATGCGGAGAAATTACTGTTTGTGCATTTACAATATTCATTGATTTTTGCCATTGAAAAACATCATGTTATTCATATACCAGAAATGTTTGAAGCTACTGACTGAATGAAAGAAGCTGGCATCTCACTATCTTTGAATCTTCTTTATCATGCTAAGAGGAGCAGGAAAAAGCAAAAAATTTCAGAATTGCACCTTACAATGCGGAGAATTTACTGTTTGTGCATTTACAATATTCATTGATTTTTGCCATTGAAAAACGTCCAGAAATGATTGAAGCTACTGACTGAATGAAAGGAGCTGGCATCTCACTCTCTTTGAATCTTCTTTATCATGCTAAGAGGAGCAGGAAAAAGCAAAAAATTTCAGAATTGCACCTTGCAATGCGGAGAAATTACTGTTTGTGCATTTACAATATTCATTGATTTTTGCCATTGAAAAACGTCCAGAAATGTTTGAAGCTACTGACTGAATGAAAGGAGCTGGCATCTTACTCTCTTTGAATCTTCTTTATCATGCTAGGATTAGCAGGAAAAAGCAAAAAATTTCAGAATTGCACCTTGCAATGTGGAGATATTACTGTTTGTGCATTTACAATATTCATTGATTTTTGCCATTGAAAAACGTCCAGAAATGTTTGAAGCTACTGACTGAATGAAAGGAGCTGGCATCTCACTCTCTTTGAATCTTCTTTATCATGCTAGGAGTAGCAGGAAAAAGCAAAAAATTTCAGAATTGCACCTTGCAATGTGGAGATATTACTGTTTGTGCATTTACAATATTCATTGATTTATGCCATTGAAAAACGTCCAGAAATGTTTGAAGCTACTGACTGAATGAAAGGAGCTGGCATCTCATTCTCTTTGAATCTTCTTTATCATGCTAGGATTAGCAGGAAAAAGCAAAAAATTTCAGAATTGCACCTTGCAATGTGGAGATATTACTGTTTGTGCATTTACAATATTCATTGATTTTTGCCATTGAAAAACGTCCAGAAATGTTTGAAGCTACTGACTGAATGAAAGGAGCTGGCATCTCACTCTATTTGAATCTTCTTTATCATGCTAGGATTAGCAGGAAAAAGCAAAAAATTTCAGAATTGCACCTTGCAATGTGGAGATATTACTGTTTGTGCATTTACAATATTCATTGATTTTTGCCATTGAAAAACGTCCAGAAATGTTTGAAGCTACTGACTGAATGAAAGGAGCTGGCATCTCACTCTATTTGAATCTTCTTTATCATGCTAGGATTAGCAGGAAAAAGCAAAAAATTTCAGAATTGCACCTTGCAATGTGGAGATCTTACTGTTTGTGCATTTACAATATTCATTGATTTTTGCCATTGAAAAACGTCCAGAAATGTTTATACCAGAAATGTTTGAAGCTACTGACTGAATGAAAGGAGCTGGCATCTCACTCTCTTTGAATCTTCTTTATCATGCTAAGAGGAGCAGGAAAAAGCAAAAAATTTCAGAATTGCACCTTGCAATGCGGAGAAATTACTGTTTGTGCATTTACAATATTCATTGATTTTTGCCATTGAAAAACGTCCAGAAATGATTGAAGCTACTGACTGAATGAAAGGAGCTGGCATCTCACTCTCTTTGAATCTTCTTTATCATGCTAAGAGGAGCAGGAAAAAGCAAAAAATTTCAGAATTGCACCTTGCAATGCGGAGAAATTACTGTTTGTGCATTTACAATATTCATTGATTTTTGCCATTGAAAAACATCATGTTATTCATATACCAGAAATGATTGAAGCTACTGACTGAATGAAAGGAGCTGGCATCTCACTCTCTTTGAATCTTCTTTATCATGCTAAGAGGAGCAGGAAAAAGCAAAAAATTTCAGAATTGCACCTTGCAATGCGGAGAAATTACTGTTTGTGCATTTACAATATTCATTGATTTTTGCCATTGAAAAACGTCCAGAAATGATTGAAGCTACTGACTGAATGAAAGGAGCTGGCATCTCACTCTTTTTGAATCTTCTTTATCATGCTAAGAGGAGCAGGAAAAAGCAAAAAATTTCAGAATTGCACCTTGCAATGCGGAGAAATTACTGTTTGTGCATTTACAATATTCATTGATTTTTGCCATTGAAAAACGTCCAGAAATGATTGAAGCTACTGACTGAATGAAAGGAGCTGGCATCTCACTCTCTTTGAATCTTCTTTATCATGCTAAGAGGAGCAGGAAAAAGCAAAAAATTTCAGAATTGCAACTTGCAATGCGGAGAAATTACTGTTTGTGCATTTACAATATTCATTGATTTTTGCCATTGAAAAACGTCCAGAAATGATTGAAGCTACTGACTGAATGAAAGGAGCTGGCATCTCACTCTCTTTGAATCTTCTTTATCATGCTAAGAGGAGCAGGAAAAAGCAAAAAATTTCAGAATTGCACCTTGCAATGCGGAGAAATTACTGTTTGTGCATTTACAATATTCATTGATTTTTGCCATTGAAAAACGTCCAGAAATGATTGAAGCTACTGACTGAATGAAAGGAGCTGGCATCTCACTCTCTTTGAATCTTCTTTATCATGCTAAGAGGAGCAGGAAAAAGCAAAAAATTTCAGAATTGCAACTTGCAATGCGTAGAAATTACTGTTTGTGCATTTACAATATTCATTGATTTTTGCCATTGAAAAACATCATGTTATTCATATACCAGAAATGTTTGAAGCTACTGACTGAATGAAAGAAGCTGGCATCTCACTATCTTTGAATCTTCTTTATCATGCTAAGAGGAGCAGGAAAAAGCAAAAAATTTCAGAATTGCACCTTACAATGCGGAGAATTTACTGTTTGTGCATTTACAATATTCATTGATTTTTGCCATTGAAAAACGTCCAGAAATGATTGAAGCTACTGACTGAATGAAAGGAGCTGGCATCTCACTCTCTTTGAATCTTCTTTATCATGCTAAGAGGAGCAGGAAAAAGCAAAAAATTTCAGAATTGCACCTTGCAATGCGGAGAAATTACTGTTTGTGCATTTACAATATTCATTGATTTTTGCCATTGAAAAACGTCCAGAAATGTTTGAAGCTACTGACTGAATGAAAGGAGCTGGCATCTTACTCTCTTTGAATCTTCTTTATCATGCTAGGATTAGCAGGAAAAAGCAAAAAATTTCAGAATTGCACCTTGCAATGTGGAGATATTACTGTTTGTGCATTTACAATATTCATTGATTTATGCCATTGAAAAACGTCCAGAAATGTTTGAAGCTACTGACTGAATGAAAGGAGCTGGCATCTCATTCTCTTTGAATCTTCTTTATCATGCTAGGATTAGCAGGAAAAAGCAAAAAATTTCAGAATTGCACCTTGCAATGTGGAGATATTACTGTTTGTGCATTTACAATATTCATTGATTTTTGCCATTGAAAAACGTCCAGAAATGTTTGAAGCTACTGACTGAATGAAAGGAGCTGGCATCTCACTCTATTTGAATCTTCTTTATCATGCTAGGATTAGCAGGAAAAAGCAAAAAATTTCAGAATTGCACCTTGCAATGTGGAGATATTACTGTTTGTGCATTTACAATATTCATTGATTTTTGCCATTGAAAAACGTCCAGAAATGTTTATACCAGAAATGTTTGAAGCTACTGACTGAATGAAAGGAGCTGGCATCTCACTCTCTTTGAATCTTCTTTATCATGCTAAGAGGAGCAGGAAAAAGCAAAAAATTTCAGAATTGCACCTTGCAATGCGGAGAAATTACTGTTTGTGCATTTACAATATTCATTGATTTTTGCCATTGAAAAACGTCCAGAAATGATTGAAGCTACTGACTGAATGAAAGGAGCTGGCATCTCACTCTCTTTGAATCTTCTTTATCATGCTAAGAGGAGCAGGAAAAAGCAAAAAATTTCAGAATTGCACCTTGCAATGCGGAGAAATTACTGTTTGTGCATTTACAATATTCATTGATTTTTGCCATTGAAAAACGTCCAGAAATGATTGAAGCTACTGACTGAATGAAAGGAGCTGGCATCTCACTCTCTTTGAATCTTCTTTATCATGCTAGGATTAGCAGGAAAAAGCAAAAAATTTCAGAATTGCACCTTGCAATGTGGAGATATTACTGTTTGTGCATTTACAATATTCATTGATTTTTGCCATTGAAAAACGTCCAGAAATGTTTATACCAGAAATGTTTGAAGCTACTGACTGAATGAAAGGAGCTGGCATCTCACTCTCTTTGAATCTTCTTTATCATGCTAAGAGGAGCAGGAAAAAGCAAAAAATTTCAGAATTGCACCTTGCAATGCGGAGAAATTACTGATTGTGCATTTACAATATTCATTGATTTTTGCCATTGAAAAACGTCCAGAAATGATTGAAGCTACTGACTGAATGAAAGGAGCTGGCATCTCACTCTCTTTGAATCTTCTTTATCATGCTAAGAGGAGCAGGAAAAAGCAAAAAATTTCAGAATTGCACCTTGCAATGCGGAGAAATTACTGTTTGTGCATTTACAATATTCATTGATTTTTGCCATTGAAAAACATCATGTTATTCATATACCAGAAATTATTGAAGCTACTGACTGAATGAAAGGAGCTGGCATCTCACTCTCTTTGAATCTTCTTTATCATGCTAAGAGGAGCAGGAAAAAGCAAAAAATTTCAGAATTGCACCTTGCAATGCGGAGAAATTACTGTTTGTGCATTTACAATATTCATTGATTTTTGCCATTGAAAAACGTCCAGAAATGATTGAAGCTACTGACTGAATGAAAGGAGCTGGCATCTCACTCTTTTTGAATCTTCTTTATCATGCTAAGAGGAGCAGGAAAAAGCAAAAAATTTCAGAATTGCACCTTGCAATGCGGAGAAATTACTGTTTGTGCATTTACAATATTCATTGATTTTTGCCATTGAAAAACGTCCAGAAATGATTGAAGCTACTGACTGAATGAAAGGAGCTGGCATCTCACTCTCTTTGAATCTTCTTTATCATGCTAAGAGGAGCAGGAAAAAGCAAAAAATTTCAGAATTGCAACTTGCAATGCGGAGAAATTACTGTTTGTGCATTTACAATATTCATTGATTTTTGCCATTGAAAAACGTCCAGAAATGATTGAAGCTACTGACTGAATGAAAGGAGCTGGCATCTCACTCTCTTTGAATCTTCTTTATCATGCTAAGAGGAGCAGGAAAAAGCAAAAAATTTCAGAATTGCAACTTGCAATGCGGAGAAATTACTGTTTGTGCATTTACAATATTCATTGATTTTTGCCATTGAAAAATGTCCAGAAATGATTGAAGCTACTGACTGAATGAAAGGAGCTGGCATCTCACTCTCTTTGAATCTTCTTTATCATGCTAAGAGGAGCAGGAAAAAGCAAAAAATTTCAGAATTGCACCTTGCAATGCGGAGAAATTACTGTTTGTGCATTTACAATATTCATTGATTTTTGCCATTGAAAAACATCATGTTATTCATATACCAGAAATGATTGAAGCTACTGACTGAATGAAAGGAGCTGGCATCTCACTCTCTTTGAATCTTCTTTATCATGCTAAGAGGAGCAGGAAAAAGCAAAAAATTTCAGAATTGCACCTTGCAATGCGGAGAAATTACTGTTTGTGCATTTACAATATTCATTGATTTTTGCCATTGAAAAACGTCCAGAAATGATTGAAGCTACTGACTGAATGAAAGGAGCTGGCATCTCACTCTTTTTGAATCTTCTTTATCATGCTAAGAGGAGCAGGAAAAAGCAAAAAATTTCAGAATTGCACCTTGCAATGCGGAGAAATTACTGTTTGTGCATTTACAATATTCATTGATTTTTGCCATTGAAAAACGTCCAGAAATGATTGAAGCTACTGACTGAATGAAAGGAGCTGGCATCTCACTCTCTTTGAATCTTCTTTATCATGCTAAGAGGAGCAGGAAAAAGCAAAAAATTTCAGAATTGCAACTTGCAATGCGGAGAAATTACTGTTTGTGCATTTACAATATTCATTGATTTTTGCCATTGAAAAACGTCCAGAAATGATTGAAGCTACTGACTGAATGAAAGGAGCTGGCATCTCACTCTCTTTGAATCTTCTTTATCATGCTAAGAGGAGCAGGAAAAAGCAAAAAATTTCAGAATTGCACCTTGCAATGCGGAGAAATTACTGTTTGTGCATTTACAATATTCATTGATTTTTGCCATTGAAAAACGTCCAGAAATGATTGAAGCTACTGACTGAATGAAAGGAGCTGGCATCTCACTCTCTTTGAATCTTCTTTATCATGCTAAGAGGAGCAGGAAAAAGCAAAAAATTTCAGAATTGCAACTTGCAATGCGGAGAAATTACTGTTTGTGCATTTACAATATTCATTGATTTTTGCCATTGAAAAACATCATGTTATTCATATACCAGAAATGTTTGAAGCTACTGACTGAATGAAAGAAGCTGGCATCTCACTATCTTTGAATCTTCTTTATCATGCTAAGAGGAGCAGGAAAAAGCAAAAAATTTCAGAATTGCACCTTACAATGCGGAGAATTTACTGTTTGTGCATTTACAATATTCATTGATTTTTGCCATTGAAAAACGTCCAGAAATGATTGAAGCTACTGACTGAATGAAAGGAGCTGGCATCTCACTCTCTTTGAATCTTCTTTATCATGCCAAGAGGAGCAGGAAAAAGCAAAAAATTTCAGAATTGCACCTTGCAATGCGGAGAAATTACTGTTTGTGCATTTACAATATTCATTGATTTTTGCCATTGAAAAACGTCCAGAAATGTTTGAAGCTACTGACTGAATGAAAGGAGCTGGCATCTTACTCTCTTTGAATCTTCTTTATCATGCTAGGATTAGCAGGAAAAAGCAAAAAATTTCAGAATTGCACCTTGCAATGTGGAGATATTACTGTTTGTGCATTTACAATATTCATTGATTTTTGCCATTGAAAAACGTCCAGAAATGTTTGAAGCTACTGACTGAATGAAAGGAGCTGGCATCTCACTCTCTTTGAATCTTCTTTATCATGCTAGGAGTAGCAGGAAAAAGCAAAAAATTTCAGAATTGCACCTTGCAATGTGGAGATATTACTGTTTGTGCATTTACAATATTCATTGATTTATGCCATTGAAAAACGTCCAGAAATGTTTGAAGCTACTGACTGAATGAAAGGAGCTGGCATCTCATTCTCTTTGAATCTTCTTTATCATGCTAGGATTAGCAGGAAAAAGCAAAAAATTTCAGAATTGCACCTTGCAATGTGGAGATATTACTGTTTGTGCATTTACAATATTCATTGATTTTTGCCATTGAAAAACGTCCAGAAATGTTTGAAGCTACTGACTGAATGAAAGGAGCTGGCATCTCACTCTATTTGAATCTTCTTTATCATGCTAGGATTAGCAGGAAAAAGCAAAAAATTTCAGAATTGCACCTTGCAATGTGGAGATATTACTGTTTGTGCATTTACAATATTCATTGATTTTTGCCATTGAAAAACGTCCAGAAATGTTTATACCAGAAATGTTTGAAGCTACTGACTGAATGAAAGGAGCTGGCATCTCACTCTCTTTGAATCTTCTTTATCATGCTAAGAGGAGCAGGAAAAAGCAAAAAATTTCAGAATTGCACCTTGCAATGCGGAGAAATTACTGTTTGTGCATTTACAATATTCATTGATTTTTGCCATTGAAAAACGTCCAGAAATGATTGAAGCTACTGACTGAATGAAAGGAGCTGGCATCTCACTCTCTTTGAATCTTCTTTATCATGCTAAGAGGAGCAGGAAAAAGCAAAAAATTTCAGAATTGCACCTTGCAATGCGGAGAAATTACTGTTTGTGCATTTACAATATTCATTGATTTTTGCCATTGAAAAACGTCCAGAAATGATTGAAGCTACTGACTGAATGAAAGGAGCTGGCATCTCACTCTCTTTGAATCTTCTTTATCATGCTAGGATTAGCAGGAAAAAGCAAAAAATTTCAGAATTGCACCTTGCAATGTGGAGATATTACTGTTTGTGCATTTACAATATTCATTGATTTTTGCCATTGAAAAACGTCCAGAAATGTTTATACCAGAAATGTTTGAAGCTACTGACTGAATGAAAGGAGCTGGCATCTCACTCTCTTTGAATCTTCTTTATCATGCTAAGAGGAGCAGGAAAAAGCAAAAAATTTCAGAATTGCACCTTGCAATGCGGAGAAATTACTGATTGTGCATTTACAATATTCATTGATTTTTGCCATTGAAAAACGTCCAGAAATGATTGAAGCTACTGACTGAATGAAAGGAGCTGGCATCTCACTCTCTTTGAATCTTCTTTATCATGCTAAGAGGAGCAGGAAAAAGCAAAAAATTTCAGAATTGCACCTTGCAATGCGGAGAAATTACTGTTTGTGCATTTACAATATTCATTGATTTTTGCCATTGAAAAACATCATGTTATTCATATACCAGAAATTATTGAAGCTACTGACTGAATGAAAGGAGCTGGCATCTCACTCTCTTTGAATCTTCTTTATCATGCTAAGAGGAGCAGGAAAAAGCAAAAAATTTCAGAATTGCACCTTGCAATGCGGAGAAATTACTGTTTGTGCATTTACAATATTCATTGATTTTTGCCATTGAAAAACGTCCAGAAATGATTGAAGCTACTGACTGAATGAAAGGAGCTGGCATCTCACTCTTTTTGAATCTTCTTTATCATGCTAAGAGGAGCAGGAAAAAGCAAAAAATTTCAGAATTGCACCTTGCAATGCGGAGAAATTACTGTTTGTGCATTTACAATATTCATTGATTTTTGCCATTGAAAAACGTCCAGAAATGATTGAAGCTACTGACTGAATGAAAGGAGCTGGCATCTCACTCTCTTTGAATCTTCTTTATCATGCTAAGAGGAGCAGGAAAAAGCAAAAAATTTCAGAATTGCAACTTGCAATGCGGAGAAATTACTGTTTGTGCATTTACAATATTCATTGATTTTTGCCATTGAAAAACGTCCAGAAATGATTGAAGCTACTGACTGAATGAAAGGAGCTGGCATCTCACTCTCTTTGAATCTTCTTTATCATGCTAAGAGGAGCAGGAAAAAGCAAAAAATTTCAGAATTGCAACTTGCAATGCGGAGAAATTACTGTTTGTGCATTTACAATATTCATTGATTTTTGCCATTGAAAAATGTCCAGAAATGATTGAAGCTACTGACTGAATGAAAGGAGCTGGCATCTCACTCTCTTTGAATCTTCTTTATCATGCTAAGAGGAGCAGGAAAAAGCAAAAAATTTCAGAATTGCACCTTGCAATGCGGAGAAATTACTGTTTGTGCATTTACAATATTCATTGATTTTTGCCATTGAAAAACATCATGTTATTCATATACCAGAAATGATTGAAGCTACTGACTGAATGAAAGGAGCTGGCATCTCACTCTCTTTGAATCTTCTTTATCATGCTAAGAGGAGCAGGAAAAAGCAAAAAATTTCAGAATTGCACCTTGCAATGCGGAGAAATTACTCTTTGTGCATTTACAATATTCATTGATTTTTGCCATTGAAAAACGTCCAGAAATGATTGAAGCTACTGACTGAATGAAAGGAGCTGGCATCTCACTCTTTTTGAATCTTCTTTATCATGCTAAGAGGAGCAGGAAAAAGCAAAAAATTTCAGAATTGCACCTTGCAATGCGGAGAAATTACTGTTTGTGCATTTACAATATTCATTGATTTTTGCCATTGAAAAACGTCCAGAAATGATTGAAGCTACTGACTGAATGAAAGGAGCTGGCATCTCACTCTCTTTGAATCTTCTTTATCATGCTAAGAGGAGCAGGAAAAAGCAAAAAATTTCAGAATTGCAAGTTGCAATGCGGAGAAATTACTGTTTGTGCATTTACAATATTCATTGATATTTGCCATTGAAAAACGTCCAGAAATGATTGAAGCTACTGACTGAATGAAAGGAGCTGGCATCTCACTCTCTTTGAATCTTCTTTATCATGCTAAGAGGAGCAGGAAAAAGCAAAAAATTTCAGAATTGCACCTTGCAATGCGGAGAAATTACTGTTTGTGCATTTACAATATTCATTGATTTTTGCCATTGAAAAACGTCCAGAAATGATTGAAGCTACTGACTGAATGAAAGGAGCTGGCATCTCACTCTCTTTGAATCTTCTTTATCATGCTAAGAGGAGCAGGAAAAAGCAAAAAATTTCAGAATTGCAACTTGCAATGCGGAGAAATTACTGTTTGTGCATTTACAATATTCATTGATTTTTGCCATTGAAAAACATCATGTTATTCATATACCAGAAATGTTTGAAGCTACTGACTGAATGAAAGAAGCTGGCACCTCACTATCTTTGAATCTTCTTTATCATGCTAAGAGGAGCAGGAAAAAGCAAAAAATTTCAGAATTGCACCTTACAATGCGGAGAAATTACTGTTTGTGCATTTACAATATTCATTGATTTTTGCCATTGAAAAACGTCCAGAAATGATTGAAGCTACTGACTGAATGAAAGGAGCTGGCATCTCACTCTCTTTGAATCTTCTTTATCATGCTAAGAGGAGCAGGAAAAAGCAAAAAATTTCAGAATTGCACCTTGCAATGCGGAGAAATTACTGTTTGTGCATTTACAATATTCATTGATTTTTGCCATTGAAAAACGTCCAGAAATGTTTGAAGCTACTGACTGAATGAAAGGAGCTGGCATCTTACTCTCTTTGAATCTTCTTTATCATGCTAGGATTAGCAGGAAAAAGCAAAAAATTTCAGAATTGCACCTTGCAATGTGGAGATATTACTGTTTGTGCATTTACAATATTCATTGATTTTTGCCATTGAAAAACGTCCAGAATTGTTTGAAGCTACTGACTGAATGAAAGGAGCTGGCATCTCACTCTCTTTGAATCTTCTTTATCATGCTAGGAGTAGCAGGAAAAAGCAAAAAATTTCAGAATTGCACCTTGCAATGTGGAGATATTACTGTTTGTGCATTTACAATATTCATTGATTTATGCCATTGAAAAACGTCCAGAAATGTTTGAAGCTACTGACTGAATGAAAGGAGCTGGCATCTCACTCTCTTTGAATCTTCTTTATCATGCTAGGATTAGCAGGAAAAAGCAAAAAATTTCAGAATTGCACCTTGCAATGTGGAGATATTACTGTTTGTGCATTTACAATATTCATTGATTTTTGCCATTGAAAAACGTCCAGAAATGTTTGAAGCTACTGACTGAATGAAAGGAGCTGGCATCTCACCCTCTTTGAATCTTCTTTATCATGCTAAGAGGAGCAGGAAAAAGCAAAAAATTTCAGAATTGCACCTTGCAATGCGGAGAAATTACTGTTTGTGCATTTACAATATTCATTGATTTTTGCCATTGAAAAACGTCCAGAAATGATTGAAGCTACTGACTGAATGAAAGGAGCTGGCATCTCACTCTCTTTGAATCTTCTTTATCATGCTAAGAGGAGCAGGAAAAAGCAAAAAATTTCAGAATGGCAACTTGCAATGCGGAGAAATTACTGTTTGTGCATTTACAATATTCATTGATTTTTGCCATTGAAAAACATCATGTTATTCATATACCAGAAATGATTGAAGCTACTGACTGAATGAAAGGAGCTGGCATCTCACTCTCTTTGAATCTTCTTTATCATGCTAAGAGGAGCAGGAAAAAGCAAAAAATTTCAGAATTGCACCTTGCAATGCGGAGAAATTACTGTTTGTGCATTTACAATATTCATTGATTTTTCCCATTGAAAAACGTCCAGAAATGATTGAAGCTACTGACTGAATGAAAGGAGCTGGCATCTCACTCTCTTTGAATCTTCTTTATCATGCTAAGAGGAGCAGGAAAAAGCAAAAAATTTCAGAATTGCACCTTGCAATGCGGAGAAATTACTGTTTGTGCATTTACAATATTCATTGATTTTTGCCATTGAAAAACGTCCAGAAATGATTGAAGCTACTGACTGAATGAAAGGAGCTGGCATCTCACTCTCTTTGAATCTTCTTTATCATGCTAGGATTAGCAGGAAAAAGCAAAAAATTTCAGAATTGCACCTTGCAATGTGGAGATATTACTGTTTGTGCATTTACAATATTCATTGATTTTTGCCATTGAAAAACGTCCAGAAATGTTTATACCAGAAATGTTTGAAGCTACTGACTGAATGAAAGGAGCTGGCATCTCACTCTCTTTGAATCTTCTTTATCATGCTAAGAGGAGCAGGAAAAAGCAAAAAATTTCAGAATTGCACCTTGCAATGCGGAGAAATTACTGTTTGTGCATTTACAATATTCATTGATTTTTGCCATTGAAAAACGTCCAGAAATGATTGAAGCTACTGACTGAATGAAAGGAGCTGGCATCTCACTCTCTTTGAATCTTCTTTATCATGCTAAGAGGAGCAGGAAAAAGCAAAAAATTTCAGAATTGCACCTTGCAATGCGGAGAAATTACTGTTTGTGCATTTACAATATTCATTGATTTTTGCCATTGAAAAACATCATGTTATTCATATACCAGAAATGATTGAAGCTACTGACTGAATGAAAGGAGCTGGCATCTCACTCTCTTTGAATATTCTTTATCATGCTAAGAGGAGCAGGAAAAAGCAAAAAATTTCAGAATTGCACCTTGCAATGCGGAGAAATTACTGTTTGTGCATTTACAATATTCATTGATTTTTGCCATTGAAAAACGTCCAGAAATGATTGAAGCTACTGACTGAATGAAAGGAGCTGGCATCTCACTCTTTTTGAATCTTCTTTATCATGCTAAGAGGAGCAGGAAAAAGCAAAAAATTTCAGAATTGCACCTTGCAATGCGGAGAAATTACTGTTTGTGCATTTACAATATTCATTGATTTTTGCCATTGAAAAACATCATGTTATTCATATACCAGAAATGATTGAAGCTACTGACTGAATGAAAGGAGCTGGCATCTCACTCTCTTTGAATCTTCTTTATCATGCTAAGAGGAGCAGGAAAAAGCAAAAAATTTCAGAATTGCACCTTGCAATGCGGAGAAATTACTGTTTGTGCATTTACAATATTCATTGATTTTTGCCATTGAAAAACGTCCAGAAATGATTGAAGCTACTGACTGAATGAAAGGAGCTGGCATCTCACTCTTTTTGAATCTACTTTATCATGCTAAGAGGAGCAGGAAAAAGCAAAAAATTTCAGAATTGCACCTTGCAATGCGGAGAAATTACTGTTTGTGCATTTACAATATTCATTGATTTTTGCCATTGAAAAACGTCCAGAAATGATTGAAGCTACTGACTGAATGAACGGAGCTGGCATCTCACTCTCTTTGAATCTTCTTTATCATGCTAAGAGGAGCAGGAAAAAGCAAAAAATTTCAGAATTGCACCTTGCAATGCGGAGAAATTACTGTTTGTGCATTTACAATATTCATTGATTTTTGCCATTGAAAAATGTCCAGAAATGATTGAAGCTACTGACTGAATGAAAGGAGCTGGCATCTCACTCTCTTTGAATCTTCTTTATCATGCTAAGAGGAGCAGGAAAAAGCAAAAAATTTCAGAATTGCACCTTGCAATGCGGAGAAATTACTGTTTGTGCATTTACAATATTCATTGATTTTTGCCATTGAAAAACGTCCAGAAATGATTGAAGCTACTGACTGAATGAAAGGAGCTGGCATCTCACTCTCTTTGAATCTTCTTTATCATGCTAAGAGGAGCAGGAAAAAGCAAAAAATTTCAGAATTGCAACTTGCAATGCGGAGAAATTACTGTTTGTGCATTTACAATATTCATTGATTTTTGCCATTGAAAAACATCATGTTATTCATATACCAGAAATGATTGAAGCTACTGACTGAATGAAAGGAGCTGGCATCTCATTCTCTTTGAATCTTCTTTATCATGCTAAGAGGAGCAGGAAAAAGCAAAAAATTTCAGAATTGCACCTTGCAATGCGGAGAAATTACTGTTTGTGCATTTACAATATTCATTGATTTTTCCCATTGAAAAACGTCCAGAAATGATTGAAGCTACTGACTGAATGAAAGGAGCTGGCATCTCACTCTCTTTGAATCTTCTTTATCATGCTAAGAGGAGCAGGAAAAAGCAAAAAATTTCAGAATTGCACCTTGCAATGCGGAGAAATTACTGTTTGTGCATTTACAATATTCATTGATTTTTGCCATTGAAAAACGTCCAGAAATGATTGAAGCTACTGACTGAATGAAAGGAGCTGGCATCTCACTCTTTTTGAATCTTCTTTATCATGCTAAGAGGAGCAGGAAAAAGCAAAAAATTTCAGAATTGCACCTTGCAATGCGGAGAAATTACTGTTTGTGCATTTACAATATTCATTGATTTTTGCCATTGAAAAACATCATGTTATTCATATACCAGAAATGATTGAAGCTACTGACTGAATGAAAGGAGCTGGCATCTCACTCTCTTTGAATCTTCTTTATCATGCTAAGAGGAGCAGGAAAAAGCAAAAAATTTCAGAATTGCACCTTGCAATGCGGAGAAATTACTGTTTGTGCATTTACAATATTCATTGATTTTTGCCATTGAAAAACGTCCAGAAATGATTGAAGCTACTGACTGAATGAAAGGAGCTGGCATCTCACTCTTTTTGAATCTTCTTTATCATGCTAAGAGGAGCAGGAAAAAGCAAAAAATTTCAGAATTGCACCTTGCAATGCGGAGAAATTACTGTTTGTGCATTTACAATATTCATTGATTTTTGCCATTGAAAAACGTCCAGAAATGATTGAAGCTACTGACTGAATGAAAGGAGCTGGCATCTCACTCTCTTTGAATCTTCTTTATCATGCTAAGAGGAGCAGGAAAAAGCAACAAATTTCAGAATTGCACCTTGCAATGCGGAGAAATTACTGTTTGTGCATTTACAATATTCATTGATTTTTGCCATTGAAAAATGTCCAGAAATGATTGAAGCTACTGACTGAATGAAAGGAGCTGGCATCTCACTCTCTTTGAATCTTCTTTATCATGCTAAGAGGAGCAGGAAAAAGCAAAAAATTTCAGAATTGCACCTTGCAATGCGGAGAAATTACTGTTTGTGCATTTACAATATTCATTGATTTTTGCCATTGAAAAACGTCCAGAAATGATTGAAGCTACTGACTGAATGAAAGGAGCTGGCATCTCACTCTCTTTGAATCTTCTTTATCATGCTAAGAGGAGCAGGAAAAAGCAAAAAATTTCAGAATTGCAACTTGCAATGCGGAGAAATTACTGTTTGTGCATTTACAATATTCATTGATTTTTGCCATTGAAAAACATCATGTTATTCATATACCAGAAATGATTGAAGCTACTGACTGAATGAAAGGAGCTGGCATCTCACTCTCTTTGAATCTTCTTTATCATGCTAAGAGGAGCAGGAAAAAGCAAAAAATTTCAGAATTGCACCTTGCAATGCGGAGAAATTACTGTTTGTGCATTTACAATATTCATTGATTTTTCCCATTGAAAAACGTCCAGAAATGATTGAAGCTACTGACTGAATGAAAGGAGCTGGCATCTCACTCTCTTTGAATCTTCTTTATCATGCTAAGAGGAGCAGGAAAAAGCAAAAAATTTCAGAATTGCACCTTGCAATGCGGAGAAATTACTGTTTGTGCATTTACAATATTCATTGATTTTTGCCATTGAAAAACGTCCAGAAATGATTGAAGCTACTGACTGAATGAAAGGAGCTGGCATCTCCCTCTCTTTGAATCTTCTTTATCATGCTAGGATTAGCAGGAAAAAGCAAAAAATTTCAGAATTGCACCTTGCAATGTGGAGATATTACTGTTTGTGCATTTACAATATTCATTGATTTTTGCCATTGAAAAACGTCCAGAAATGTTTATACCAGAAATGTTTGAAGCTACTGACTGAATGAAAGGAGCTGGCATCTCACTCTCTTTGAATCTTCTTTATCATGCTAAGAGGAGCAGGAAAAAGCAAAAAATTTCAGAATTGCACCTTGCAATGCGGAGAAATTACTGTTTGTGCATTTACAATATTCATTGATTTTTGCCATTGAAAAACGTCCAGAAATGATTGAAGCTACTGACTGAATGAAAGGAGCTGGCATCTCACTCTCTTTGAATCTTCTTTATCATGCTAAGAGGAGCAGGAGAAAGCAAAAAATTTCAGAATTGCACCTTGCAATGCGGAGAAATTACTGTTTGTGCATTTACAATATTCATTGATTTTTGCCATTGAAAAACATCATGTTATTCATATACCAGAAATGATTGAAGCTACTGACTGAATGAAAGGAGATGGCATCTCACTCTCTTTGAATCTTCTTTATCATGCTAAGAGGAGCAGGAAAAAGCATAAAATTTCAGAATTGCACCTTGCAATGCGGAGAAATTACTGTTTGTGCATTTACAATATTCATTGATTTTTGCCATTGAAAAACGTCCAGAAATGATTGAAGCTACTGACTGAATGAAAGGAGCTGGCATCTCACTCTTTTTGAATCTTCTTTATCATGCTAAGAGGAGCAGGAAAAAGCAAAAAATTTCAGAATTGCACCTTGCAATGCGGAGAAATTACTGTTTGTGCATTTACAATATTCATTGATTTTTGCCATTGAAAAACGTCCAGAAATGATTGAAGCTACTGACTGAATGAAAGGAGCTGGCATCTCACTCTCTTTGAATCTTCTTTATCATGCTAAGAGGAGCAGGAAAAAGCAAAAAATTTCAGAATTGCACCTTGCAATGCGGAGAAATTACTGTTTGTGCGTTTACAATATTCATTGATTTTTGCCATTGAAAAACGTCCAGAAATGATTGAAGCTACTGACTGAATGAAAGGAGCTGGCATCTCACTCTCTTTGAATCTTCTTTATCATGCTAAGAGGAGCAGGAAAAAGCAAAAAATTTCAGAATTGCAACTTGCAATGCGGAGAAATTACTGTTTGTGCATTTACAATATTCATTGATTTTTGCCATTGAAAAACATCATGTTATTCATATACCAGAAATGTTTGAAGCTACTGACTGAATGAAAGAAGCTGGCATCTCACTATCTTTGAATCTTCTTTATCATGCTAAGAGGAGCAGGAAAAAGCAAAAAATTTCAGAATTGCACCTTACAATGCGGAGAAATTACTGTTTGTGCATTTACAATATTCATTGATTTTTGCCATTGAAAAACGTCCAGAAATGATTGAAGCTACTGACTGAATGAAAGGAGCTGGCATCTCACTCTCTTTGAATCTTCTTTATCATGCTAGGATTAGCAGGAAAAAGCAAAAAATTTCAGAATTGCACCTTGCAATGTGGAGATATTACTGTTTGTGCATTTACAATATTCATTGATTTTTGCCATTGAAAAACATCATGTTATTCATATACCAGAAATGATTGAAGCTACTGACTGAATGAAAGGAGCTGGCATCTCACTCTCTTTGAATCTTCTTTATCATGCTAAGAGGAGCAGGAAAAAGCAAAAAATTTCAGAATTGCACCTTGCAATGCGGAGAAATTACTGTTTGTGCATTTACAATATTCATTGATTATTGCCATTGAAAAACGTCCAGAAATGATTGAAGCTACTGACTGAATGAAAGGAGCTGGCATCTCACTCTCTTTGAATCTTCTTTATCATGCTAAGAGGAGCAGGAAAAAGCAAAAAATTTCAGAATTGCACCTTGCAATGCGGAGAAATTACTGTTTGTGCATTTACAATATTCATTGATTTTTGCCATTGAAAAACGTCCAGAAATGATTGAAGCTACTGACTGAATGAAAGGAGCTGGCATCTCACTCTCTTTGAATCTTCTTTATCATGCTAGGATTAGCAGGAAAAAGCAAAAAATTTCAGAATTGCACCTTGCAATGTGGAGATATTACTGTTTGTGCATTTACAATATTCATTGATTTTTGCCATTGAAAAACGTCCAGAAATGTTTATACCAGAAATGTTTGAAGCTACTGACTGAATGAAAGGAGCTGGCATCTCACTGTCTTTGAATCTTCTTTATCATGCTAAGAGGAGCAGGAAAAAGCAAAAAATTTCAGAATTGCAACTTGCAATGCGGAGAAATTACTGTTTGTGCATTTACAATATTCATTGATTTTTGCCATTGAAAAACGTCCAGAAATGATTGAAGCTACTGACTGAATGAAAGGAGCTGGCATCTCACTCTCTTTGAATCTTCTTTATCATGCTAAGAGGAGCAGGAAAAAGCAAAAAATTTCAGAATTGCAACTTGCAATGCGGAGAAATTACTGTTTGTGCATTTACAATATTCATTGATTTTTGCCATTGAAAAACATCATGTTATTCATATACCAGAAATGTTTGAAGCTACTGACTGAATGAAAGAAGCTGGCATCTCACTATCTTTTAATCTTCTTTATCATGCTAAGAGGAGCAGGAAAAAGCAAAAAATTTCAGAATTGCACCTTACAATGCGGAGAAATTACTGTTTGTGCATTTACAATATTCATTGATTTTTGCCATTGAAAAACGTCCAGAAATGATTGAAGCTACTGACTGAATGAAAGGAGCTGGCATCTCACTCTCTTTGAATCTTCTTTATCATGCTAAGAGGAGCAGGAAAAAGCAAAAAATTTCAGAATTGCACCTTGCAATGCGGAGAAATTACTGTTTGTGCATTTACAATATTCATTGATTTTTGCCATTGAAAAACGTCCAGAAATGTTTGAAGCTACTGACTGAATGAAAGGAGCTGGCATCTTACTCTCTTTGAATCTTCTTTATCATGCTAGGATTAGCAGGAAAAAGCAAAAAATTTCAGAATTGCACCTTGCAATGTGGAGATATTACTGTTTGTGCATTTACAATATTCATTGATTTTTGCCATTGAAAAACGTCCAGAAATGTTTGAAGCTACTGACTGAATGAAAGGAGCTGGCATCTCACTCTCTTTGAATCTTCTTTATCATGCTAGGAGTAGCAGGAAAAAGCAAAAAATTTCAGAATTGCACCTTGCAATGTGGAGATATTACTGTTTGTGCATTTACAATATTCATTGATTTATGCCATTGAAAAACGTCCAGAAATGTTTGAAGCTACTGACTGAATGAAAGGAGCTGGCATCTCACTCTCTTTGAATCTTCTTTATCATGCTAGGATTAGCAGGAAAAAGCAAAAAATTTCAGAATTGCACCTTGCAATGTGGAGATATTACTGTTTGTGCATTTACAATATTCATTGATTTTTGCCATTGAAAAACGTCCAGAAATGTTTGAAGCTACTGACTGAATGAAAGGAGCTGGCATCTCACTCTATTTGAATCTTCTTTATCATGCTAGGATTAGCAGGAAAAAGCAAAAAATTTCAGAATTGCACCTTGCAATGTGGAGATATTACTGTTTGTGCATTTACAATATTCATTGATTTTTGCCATTGAAAAACGTCCAGAAATGTTTATACCAGAAATGTTTGAAGCTACTGACTGAATGAAAGGAGCTGGCATCTCACTCTCTTTGAATCTTCTTTATCATGCTAAGAGGAGCAGGAAAAAGCAAAAAATTTCAGAATTGCACCTTGCAATGCGGAGAAATTACTGTTTGTGCATTTACAATATTCATTGATTTTTGCCATTGAAAAACGTCCAGAAATGATTGAAGCTACTGACTGAATGAAAGGAGCTGGCATCTCACTCTCTTTGAATCTTCTTTATCATGCTAAGAGGAGCAGGAAAAAGCAAAAAATTTCAGAATTGCACCTTGCAATGCGGAGAAATTACTGTTTGTGCATTTACAATATTCATTGATTTTTGCCATTGAAAAACATCATGTTATTCATATACCAGAAATGATTGAAGCTACTGACTGAATGAAAGGAGCTGGCATCTCACTCTCTTTGAATCTTCTTTATCATGCTAAGAGGAGCAGGAAAAAGCAAAAAATTTCAGAATTGCACCTTGCAATGCGGAGAAATTACTGTTTGTGCATTTACAATATTCATTGATTTTTGCCATTGAAAAACGTCCAGAAATGATTGAAGCTACTGACTGAATGAAAGGAGCTGGCATCTCACTCTCTTTGAATCTTCTTTATCATGCTAAGAGGAGCAGGAAAAAGCAAAAAATTTCAGAATTGCACCTTGCAATGCGGAGAAATTACTGTTTGTGCATTTACAATATTCATTGATTTTTGCCATTGAAAAACGTCCAGAAATGATTGAAGCTACTGACTGAATGAAAGGAGCTGGCATCTCACTCTCTTTGAATCTTCTTTATCATGCTACGAGGAGCAGGAAAAAGCAAAAAATTTCAGAATTGCAACTTGCAATGCGGAGAAATTACTGTTTGTGCATTTACAATATTCATTGATTTTTGCCATTGAAAAACATCATGTTATTCATATACCAGAAATGATTGAAGCTACTGACTGAATGAAAGGAGCTGGCATCTCACTCTCTTTGAATCTTCTTTATCATGCTAAGAGGAGCAGGAAAAAGCAAAAAATTTCAGAATTGCACCTTGCAATGCGGAGAAATTACTGTTTGTGCATTTACAATATTCATTGATTTTTGCCATTGAAAAACGTCCAGAAATGATTGAAGCTACTGACTGAATGAAAGGAGCTGGCATCTCACTCTCTTTGAATCTTCTTTATCATGCTAAGAGGAGCAGGAAAAAGCAAAAAATTTCAGAATTGCACCTTGCAATGCGGAGAAATTACTGTTTGTGCATTTACAATATTCATTGATTTTTGCCATTGAAAAACGTCCAGAAATGATTGAAGCTACTGACTGAATGAAAGGAGCTGGCATCTCACTCTCTTTGAATCTTCTTTATCATGCTAAGAGGAGCAGGAAAAAGCAAAAAATTTCAGAATTTCACCTTGCAATGCGGAGAAATTACTGTTTGTGCATTTACAATATTCATTGATTTTTGCCATTGAAAAACATCATGTTATTCATATCCCAGAAATGTTTGAAGCTACTGACTGAATGAAAGAAGCTGGCAACTCACTCTCTTTGAATCTTCTTTATCATGCTAAGAGGAGCAGGAAAAAGCAAAAAATTTCAGAATTGCACCTTGCAATGCGGAGAAATTACTGTTTGTGCATTTACAATATTCATTGATTTTTGCCATTGAAAAACGTCCAGAAATGATTGAAGCTACTGACTGAATGAAAGGAGCTGGCATCTCACTCTCTTTGAATTTTCTTTATCATGCTAAGAGGAGCAGGAAAAAGCAAAAAATTTCAGAATTGCACCTTGCAGTGCGGAGAAATTACTGTTTGTGCATTTACAATATTCATTGATTTTTGCCATTGAAAAACGTCCAGAAATGATTGAAGCTACTGACTGAATGAAAGGAGCTGGCATCTCACTCTCTTTGAATCTTTATCATGCTAAGAGGAGCAGGAAAAAGCAAAAAATTTCAGAATTGCACCTTGCAATGCGGAGAAATTACTGTTTGTGCATTTACAATATTCATTGATTTTTGCCATTGAAAAACGTCCAGAAATGATTGAAGCTACTGACTGAATGAAAGGAGCTGGCATCTCACTCTCTTTGAATCTTCTTTATCATGCTACGAGGAGCAGGAAAAAGCAAAAAATTTCAGAATTGCAACTTGCAATGCGGAGAAATTACTGTTTGTGCATTTACAATATTCATTGATTTTTGCCATTGGAAAACATCATGTTATTCATATACCAGAAATGATTGAAGCTACTGACTGAATGAAAGGAGCTGGCATCTCACTCTCTTTGAATCTTCTTTATCATGCTAAGAGGAGCAGGAAAAAGCAAAAAATTTCAGAATTGCACCTTGCAATGCGGAGAAATTACTGTTTGTGCATTTACAATATTCATTGATTTTTCCCATTGAAAAACGTCCAGAAATGATTGAAGCTACTGACTGAATGAAAGGAGCTGGCATCTCACTCTCTTTGAATCTTCTTTATCATGCTAAGAGGAGCAGGAAAAAGCAAAAAATTTCAGAATTGCACCTTGCAATGCGGAGAAATTACTGTTTGTGCATTTACAATATTCATTGATTTTTGCCATTGAAAAACGTCCAGAAATGATTGAAGCTACTGACTGAATGAAAGGAGTTGGCATCTCACTCTCTTTGAATCTTCTTTATCATGCTAAGAGGAGCAGGAAAAAGCAAAAAATTTCAGAATTGCACCTTGCAATGCGGAGAAATTACTGTTTGTGCATTTACAATATTCATTGATTTTTGCCATTGAAAAACATCATGTTATTCATATCCCAGAAATGTTTGAAGCTACTGACTGAATGAAAGAAGCCGGCAACTCACTCTCTTTGAATCTTCTTTATCATGCTAAGAGGAGCAGGAAAAAGCAAAAAATTTCAGAATTGCACCTTGCAATGCGGAGAAATTACTGTTTGTGCATTTACAATATTCATTGATTTTTGCCATTGAAAAACGTCCAGAAATGATTGAAGCTACTGACTGAATGAAAGGAGCTGGCATCTCACTCTCTTTGAATTTTCTTTATCATGCTAAGAGGAGCAGGAAAAAGCAAAAAATTTCAGAATTGCACCTTGCAGTGCGGAGAAATTACTGTTTGTGCATTTACAATATTCATTGATTTTTGCCATTGAAAAACGTCCAGAAATGATTGAAGCTACTGACTGAATGAAAGGAGCTGGCATCTCACTCTCTTTGAATCTTTATCATGCTAAGAGGAGCAGGAAAAAGCAAAAAATTTCAGAATTGCACCTTGCAATGCGGAGAAATTACTGTTTGTGCATTTACAATATTCATTGATTTTTGCCATTGAAAAACGTCCAGAAATGATTGAAGCTACTGACTGAATGAAAGGAGCTGGCATCTCACTCTCTTTGAATCTTCTTTATCATGCTAAGAGGAGCAGGAAAAAGCAAAAAAATTCAGAATTGCACCTTGCAATGCGGAGAAATTACTGTTTGTGCATTTACAATATTCATTGATTTTTGCCATTGAAAAACATCATGTTATTCATATACCAGAAATGATTGAAGCTACTGACTGAATGAAAGGAGCTGGCATCTCACTCTCTTTGAATCTTCTTTTTCATGCTAAGAGGAGCAGGAAAAAGCAAAAAATTTCAGAATTGCACCTTGCAATGCGGAGAAATTACTGTTTGTGCATTTACAATATTCATTGATTTTTGCCATTGAAAAACGTCCAGAAATGTTTATACCAGAAATGTTTGAAGCTACTGACTGAATGAAAGGAGCTGGCATCTCACTCTCTTTGAATCTTCTTTATCATGCTAAGAGGAGCAGGAAAAAGCAAAAAATTTCAGAATTGCACCTTGCAATGCGGAGAAATTACTGTTTGTGCATTTACAATATTCATTGATTTTTGCCATTGAAAAACGTCCAGAAATGATTGAAGCTACTGACTGAATGAAAGGAGCTGGCATCTCACTCTCTTTGAATCTTCTTTATCATGCTAGGATTAGCAGGAAAAAGCAAAAAATTTCAGAATTGCACCTTGCAATGTGGAGATATTACTGTTTGTGCATTTACAATATTCATTGATTTTTGCCATTGAAAAACATCATGTTATTCATATACCAGAAATGATTGAAGCTACTGACTGAATGAAAGGAGCTGGCATCTCACTGTCTTTGAATCTTCTTTATCATGCTAAGAGGAGCAGGAAAAAGCAAAAAATTTCAGAATTGCAACTTGCAATGCGGAGAAATTACTGTTTGTGCATTTACAATATTCATTGATTTTTGCCATTGAAAAACGTCCAGAAATGATTGAAGCTACTGACTGAATGAAAGGAGCTGGCATCTCACTCTCTTTGAATCTTCTTTATCATGCTAAGAGGAGCAGGAAAAAGCAAAAAATTTCAGAATTGCAACTTGCAATGCGGAGAAATTACTGTTTGTGCATTTACAATATTCATTGATTTTTGCCATTGAAAAACATCATGTTATTCATATACCAGAAATGTTTGAAGCTACTGACTGAATGAAAGAAGCTGGCATCTCACTATCTTTTAATCTTCTTTATCATGCTAAGAGGAGCAGGAAAAAGCAAAAAATTTCAGAATTGCACCTTACAATGCGGAGAAATTACTGTTTGTGCATTTACAATATTCATTGATTTTTGCCATTGAAAAACGTCCAGAAATGATTGAAGCTACTGACTGAATGAAAGGAGCTGGCATCTCACTCTCTTTGAATCTTCTTTATCATGCTAAGAGGAGCAGGAAAAAGCAAAAAATTTCAGAATTGCACCTTGCAATGCGGAGAAATTACTGTTTGTGCATTTACAATATTCATTGATTTTTGCCATTGAAAAACGTCCAGAAATGTTTGAAGCTACTGACTGAATGAAAGGAGCTGGCATCTTACTCTCTTTGAATCTTCTTTATCATGCTAGGATTAGCAGGAAAAAGCAAAAAATTTCAGAATTGCACCTTGCAATGTGGAGATATTACTGTTTGTGCATTTACAATATTCATTGATTTTTGCCATTGAAAAACGTCCAGAAATGTTTGAAGCTACTGACTGAATGAAAGGAGCTGGCATCTCACTCTCTTTGAATCTTCTTTATCATGCTAGGAGTAGCAGGAAAAAGCAAAAAATTTCAGAATTGCACCTTGCAATGTGGAGATATTACTGTTTGTGCATTTACAATATTCATTGATTTATGCCATTGAAAAACGTCCAGAAATGTTTGAAGCTACTGACTGAATAAAAGGAGCTGGCATCTCACTCTCTTTGAATCTTCTTTATCATGCTAGGATTAGCAGGAAAAAGCAAAAAATTTCAGAATTGCACCTTGCAATGTGGAGATATTACTGTTTGTGCATTTACAATATTCATTGATTTTTGCCATTGAAAAACGTCCAGAAATGTTTGAAGCTACTGACTGAATGAAAGGAGCTGGCATCTCACTCTATTTGAATCTTCTTTATCATGCTAGGATTAGCAGGAAAAAGCAAAAAATTTCAGAATTGCACCTTGCAATGTGGAGATATTACTGTTTGTGCATTTACAATATTCATTGATTTTTGCCATTGAAAAACGTCCAGAAATGTTTATACCAGAAATGTTTGAAGCTACTGACTGAATGAAAGGAGCTGGCATCTCACTCTCTTTGAATCTTCTTTATCATGCTAAGAGGAGCAGGAAAAAGCAAAAAATTTCAGAATTGCACCTTGCAATGCGGAGAAATTACTGTTTGTGCATTTACAATATTCATTGATTTTTGCCATTGAAAAACGTCCAGAAATGATTGAAGCTACTGACTGAATGAAAGGAGCTGGCATCTCACTCTCTTTGAATCTTCTTTATCATGCTAAGAGGAGCAGGAAAAAGCAAAAAATTTCAGAATTGCACCTTGCAATGCGGAGAAATTACTGTTTGTGCATTTACAATATTCATTGATTTTTGCCATTGAAAAACATCATGTTATTCATATACCAGAAATGATTGAAGCTACTGACTGAATGAAAGGAGCTGGCATCTCACTCTCTTTGAATCTTCTTTATCATGCTAAGAGGAGCAGGAAAAAGCAAAAAATTTCAGAATTGCACCTTGCAATGCGGAGAAATTACTGTTTGTGCATTTACAATATTCATTGATTTTTGCCATTGAAAAACGTCCAGAAATGATTGAAGCTACTGACTGAATGAAAGGAGCTGGCATCTCACTCTCTTTGAATCTTCTTTATCATGCTAAGAGGAGCAGGAAAAAGCAAAAAATTTCAGAATTGCACCTTGCAATGCGGAGAAATTACTGTTTGTGCATTTACAATATTCATTGATTTTTGCCATTGAAAAACGTCCAGAAATGATTGAAGCTACTGACTGAATGAAAGGAGCTGGCATCTCACTCTCTTTGAATCTTCTTTATCATGCTACGAGGAGCAGGAAAAAGCAAAAAATTTCAGAATTGCAACTTGCAATGCGGAGAAATTACTGTTTGTGCATTTACAATATTCATTGATTTTTGCCATTGAAAAACATCATGTTATTCATATACCAGAAATGATTGAAGCTACTGACTGAATGAAAGGAGCTGGCATCTCACTCTCTTTGAATCTTCTTTATCATGCTAAGAGGAGCAGGAAAAAGCAAAAAATTTCAGAATTGCACCTTGCAATGCGGAGAAATTACTGTTTGTGCATTTACAATATTCATTGATTTTTGCCATTGAAAAACGTCCAGAAATGATTGAAGCTACTGACTGAATGAAAGGAGCTGGCATCTCACTCTCTTTGAATCTTCTTTATCATGCTAAGAGGAGCAGGAAAAAGCAAAAAATTTCAGAATTGCACCTTGCAATGCGGAGAAATTACTGTTTGTGCATTTACAATATTCATTGATTTTTGCCATTGAAAAACGTCCAGAAATGATTGAAGCTACTGACTGAATGAAAGGAGCTGGCATCTCACTCTCTTTGAATCTTCTTTATCATGCTAAGAGGAGCAGGAAAAAGCAAAAAATTTCAGAATTTCACCTTGCAATGCGGAGAAATTACTGTTTGTGCATTTACAATATTCATTGATTTTTGCCATTGAAAAACATCATGTTATTCATATCCCAGAAATGTTTGAAGCTACTGACTGAATGAAAGAAGCTGGCAACTCACTCTCTTTGAATCTTCTTTATCATGCTAAGAGGAGCAGGAAAAAGCAAAAAATTTCAGAATTGCACCTTGCAATGCGGAGAAATTACTGTTTGTGCATTTACAATATTCATTGATTTTTGCCATTGAAAAACGTCCAGAAATGATTGAAGCTACTGACTGAATGAAAGGAGCTGGCATCTCACTCTCTTTGAATTTTCTTTATCATGCTAAGAGGAGCAGGAAAAAGCAAAAAATTTCAGAATTGCACCTTGCAGTGCGGAGAAATTACTGTTTGTGCATTTACAATATTCATTGATTTTTGCCATTGAAAAACGTCCAGAAATGATTGAAGCTACTGACTGAATGAAAGGAGCTGGCATCTCACTCTCTTTGAATCTTTATCATGCTAAGAGGAGCAGGAAAAAGCAAAAAATTTCAGAATTGCACCTTGCAATGCGGAGAAATTACTGTTTGTGCATTTACAATATTCATTGATTTTTGCCATTGAAAAACGTCCAGAAATGATTGAAGCTACTGACTGAATGAAAGGAGCTGGCATCTCACTCTCTTTGAATCTTCTTTATCATGCTACGAGGAGCAGGAAAAAGCAAAAAATTTCAGAATTGCAACTTGCAATGCGGAGAAATTACTGTTTGTGCATTTACAATATTCATTGATTTTTGCCATTGGAAAACATCATGTTATTCATATACCAGAAATGATTGAAGCTACTGACTGAATGAAAGGAGCTGGCATCTCACTCTCTTTGAATCTTCTTTATCATGCTAAGAGGAGCAGGAAAAAGCAAAAAATTTCAGAATTGCACCTTGCAATGCGGAGAAATTACTGTTTGTGCATTTACAATATTCATTGATTTTTCCCATTGAAAAACGTCCAGAAATGATTGAAGCTACTGACTGAATGAAAGGAGCTGGCATCTCACTCTCTTTGAATCTTCTTTATCATGCTAAGAGGAGCAGGAAAAAGCAAAAAATTTCAGAATTGCACCTTGCAATGCGGAGAAATTACTGTTTGTGCATTTACAATATTCATTGATTTTTGCCATTGAAAAACGTCCAGAAATGATTGAAGCTACTGACTGAATGAAAGGAGTTGGCATCTCACTCTCTTTGAATCTTCTTTATCATGCTAAGAGGAGCAGGAAAAAGCAAAAAATTTCAGAATTGCACCTTGCAATGCGGAGAAATTACTGTTTGTGCATTTACAATATTCATTGATTTTTGCCATTGAAAAACATCATGTTATTCATATCCCAGAAATGTTTGAAGCTACTGACTGAATGAAAGAAGCCGGCAACTCACTCTCTTTGAATCTTCTTTATCATGCTAAGAGGAGCAGGAAAAAGCAAAAAATTTCAGAATTGCACCTTGCAATGCGGAGAAATTACTGTTTGTGCATTTACAATATTCATTGATTTTTGCCATTGAAAAACGTCCAGAAATGATTGAAGCTACTGACTGAATGAAAGGAGCTGGCATCTCACTCTCTTTGAATTTTCTTTATCATGCTAAGAGGAGCAGGAAAAAGCAAAAAATTTCAGAATTGCACCTTGCAGTGCGGAGAAATTACTGTTTGTGCATTTACAATATTCATTGATTTTTGCCATTGAAAAACGTCCAGAAATGATTGAAGCTACTGACTGAATGAAAGGAGCTGGCATCTCACTCTCTTTGAATCTTTATCATGCTAAGAGGAGCAGGAAAAAGCAAAAAATTTCAGAATTGCACCTTGCAATGCGGAGAAATTACTGTTTGTGCATTTACAATATTCATTGATTTTTGCCATTGAAAAACGTCCAGAAATGATTGAAGCTACTGACTGAATGAAAGGAGCTGGCATCTCACTCTCTTTGAATCTTCTTTATCATGCTAAGAGGAGCAGGAAAAAGCAAAAAAATTCAGAATTGCACCTTGCAATGCGGAGAAATTACTGTTTGTGCATTTACAATATTCATTGATTTTTGCCATTGAAAAACATCATGTTATTCATATACCAGAAATGATTGAAGCTACTGACTGAATGAAAGGAGCTGGCATCTCACTCTCTTTGAATCTTCTTTATCATGCTAAGAGGAGCAGGAAAAAGCAAAAAATTTCAGAATTGCACCTTGGAATGCGGAGAAATTACAGCTTGTGCATTTACAATATTCATTGATTTTTGCCATTGAAAAACATCCAGAAATGATTGAAGCTACTGACTGAATGAAAGGAGCTGGCATCTCACTCTCTTTGAATCTTCTTTATCATGCTAAGAGGAGCAGGAAAAAGCAAAAATTTCAGAATTGCACCTTGCAATGCGGAGAAATTACTGTTTGTGCATTTACAATATTCATTGATTTTTGCCATTGAAAAACGTCCAGAAATGTTTGAAGCTACTGACTGAATGAAAGGAGCTGGCATCTCACTCTCTTTGAATCTTCTTTATCATGCTAGGATTAGCAGGAAAAAGCAAAAAATTTCAGAATTGCACCTTGCAATGTGGAGATATTACTGTTTGTGCATTTACAATATTCATTGATTTTTGCCATTGAAAAACGTCCAGAAATGTTTGAAGCTACTGACTGAATGAAAGGAGCTGGCATCTCACTCTCTTTGAATCTTCTTTATCATGCTAGCAGTAGCAGGAAAAAGCAAAAAATTTCAGAATTGCACCTTGCAATGTGGAGATATTACTGTTTGTGCATTTACAATATTCATTGATTTTTGCCATTGAAAAACGTCCAGAAATGTTTGAAGCTACTGACTGAATGAAAGGAGCTGGCATCTCACTCTCTTTGAATCTTCTTTATCATGCTAGGATTAGCAGGAAAAAGCAAAAAATTTCAGAATTGCAACTTGCAATGTGGAGATATTACTGTTTGTGCATTTACAATATTCATTGATTTTTGCCATTGAAAAACATCATGTTATTCATATACCAGAAATGTTTGAAGCTACTGACTGAATGAAAGGAGCTGGCATCTCACTCTCTTTGAATCTTCTTTATCATGCTAGGATTAGCAGGAAAAAGCAAAAAATTTCAGAATTACACCTTGCAATGTGGAGATATTACTGTTTGTGCCTTTACAATACTCATTGATTTTTGCCATTGAAAAACGTCCAGAAATGTTTGAAGCTACTGACTGAATGAAAGGAGCTGGCATCTCACTCTATTTGAATCTTCTTTATCATGCTAGGATTAGCAGGAAAAAGCAAAAAAATTCAGAATTGCACCTTGCAATGTGGAGATATTACTGTTTGTGCATTTACAATATTCATTGATTTTTGCCATTGAAAAACGTCCAGAAATATTTATACCAGAAATGTTTGAAGCTACTGACTGAATGAAAGGAGCTGGCATCTCACTCTCTTTGAATCTTCTTTATCATGCTAAGAGGAGCAGGAAAAAGCAAAAAATTTCAGAATTGCACCTTGCAATGCGGAGAAATTACTGTTTGTGCATTTACAATATTCATTGATTTTTGCCATTGAAAAACGTCCAGAAATGATTGAAGCTACTGACTGAATGAAAGGAGCTGGCATCTCACTCTCTTTGAATCTTCTTTATCATGCTAAGAGGAGCAGGAAAAAGCAAAAAATTTCAGAATTGCACCTTGCAATGCGGAGAAATTACTGTTTGTGCATTTACAATATTCATTGATTTTTGCCATTGAAAAACGTCCAGAAATGATTGAAGCTACTGACTGAATGAAAGGAGCTGGCATCTCACTCTCTTTGAATCTTCTTTATCATGCTAAGAGGAGCAGGAAAAAGCAAAAAATTTCAGAATTGCACCTTGCAATGCGGAGAAATTACTGTTTGTGCATTTACAATATTCATTGATTTTTGCCATTGAAAAACATCATGTTATTCATATACCAGAAATGATTGAAGCTACTGACTGAATGAAAGGAGATGGCATCTCACTCTCTTTGTATCTTCTTTATCATGCTAAGAGGAGCAGGAAAAAGCAAAAAATTTCAGAATTGCACCTTGCAATGCGGAGAAATTACTGTTTGTGCATTTACAATATTCATTGATTTTTGCCATTGAAAAACGTCCAGAAATGATTGAAGCTACTGACTGAATGAAAGGAGCTGGCATCTCACTCTCTTTGAATCTTCTTTATCATGCTAAGAGGAGCAGGAAAAAGCAAAAAATTTCAGAATTGCACCTTGCAATGCGGAGAAATTACTGTTTGTGCATTTACAATATTCATTGATTTTTGCCATTGAAAAACATCATGTTATTCATATCCCAGAAATGTTTGAAGCTACTGACTGAATGAAAGAAGCTGGCATCTCACTCTCTTTGAATCTTCTTTATCATGCTAAGAGGAGCAGGAAAAAGCAAAAAATTTCAGAATTGCACCTTGCAATGCGGAGAAATTACTGTTTGTGCATTTACAATATTCATTGATTTTTGCCATTGAAAAACGTCCAGAAATGATTGAAGCTACTGACTGAATGAAAGGAGCTGGCATCTCACTCTCTTTGAATCTTCTTTATCATGCTAAGAGGAGCAGGAAAAGCAAAAAATTTCAGAATTGCACCTTGCAATGCGGAGAAATTACTGTTTGTGCATTTACAATATTCATTGATTTTTGCCATTGAAAAACGTCCAGAAATGATTGAAGCTACTGACTGAATGAAAGGAGCTGGCATCTCACTCTCTTTGAATCTTTATCATGCTAAGAGGAGCAGGAAAAAGCAAAAAATTTCAGAATTGCACCTTGCAATGCGGAGAAATTACTGTTTGTGCATTCACAATATTCATTGATTTTTGCCATTGAAAAACGTCCAGAAATGATTGAAGCTACTGACTGAATGAAAGGAGCTGGCATCTCACTCTCTTTGAATCTTCTTTATCATGCTAAGAGGAGCAGGAAAAAGCAAAAAAATTCAGAATTGCACCTTGCAATGCGGAGAAATTACTGTTTGTGCATTTACAATATTCATTGATTTTTGCCATTGAAAAACATCATGTTATTCATATACCAGAAATGATTGAAGCTACTGACTGAATGAAAGGAGCTGGCATCTCACTCTCTTTGAATCTTCTTTTTCATGCTAAGAGGAGCAGGAAAAAGCAAAAAATTTCAGAATTGCACCTTGCAATGCGGAGAAATTACTGTTTGTGCATTTACAATATTCATTGATTTTTGCCATTGAAAAACGTCCAGAAATGATTGAAGCTACTGACTGAATGAAAGGAGCTGGCATCTCACTCTCTTTGAATCTTCTTTATCATGCTAAGAGGAGCAGGAAAAAGCAAAAAAATTCAGAATTGCACCTTGGAATGCGGAGAAATTACAGCTTGTGCATTTACAATATTCATTGATTTTTGCCATTGAAAAACGTCCAGAAATGATTGAAGCTACTGACTGAATGAAAGGAGCTGGCATCTCACTCTCTTTGAATCTTCTTTATCATGCTAAGAGGAGAAGGAAAAAGCAAAAATTTCAGAATTGCACCTTGCAATGCGGAGAAATTACTGTTTGTGCATTTACAATATTCATTGATTTTTGCCATTGAAAAACGTCCAGAAATGTTTGAAGCTACTGACTGAATGAAAGGAGCTGGCATCTCACTCTCTTTGAATCTTCTTTATCATGCTAGGATTAGCAGGAAAAAGCAAAAAATTTCAGAATTGCACCTTGCAATGTGGAGATATTACTGTTTGTGCATTTACAATATTCATTGATTTTTGCCATTGAAAAACGTCCAGAAATGTTTGAAGCTACTGACTGAATGAAAGGAGCTGGCATCTCACTCTCTTTGAATCTTCTTTATCATGCTAGCAGTAGCAGGAAAAAGCAAAAAATTTCAGAATTGCACCTTGCAATGTGGAGATATTACTGTTTGTGCATTTACAATATTCATTGATTTTTGCCATTGAAAAACGTCCAGAAATGATTGAAGCTACTGACTGAATGAAAGGAGCTGGCATCTCACTCTCTTTGAATCTTCTTTATCATGCTAGGATTAGCAGGAAAAAGCAAAAAATTTCAGAATTGCAACTTGCAATGTGGAGATATTACTGTTTGTGCATTTACAATATTCATTGATTTTTGCCATTGAAAAACATCATGTTATTCATATACCAGAAATGTTTGAAGCTACTGACTGAATGAAAGGAGCTGGCATCTCACTCTCTTTGAATCTTCTTTATCATGCTAGGATTAGCAGGAAAAAGCAAAAAATTTCAGAATTACACCTTGCAATGTGGAGATATTACTGTTTGTGCCTTTACAATACTCATTGATTTTTGCCATTGAAAAACGTCCAGAAATGTTTGAAGCTACTGACTGAATGAAAGGAGCTGGCATCTCACTCTATTTGAATCTTCTTTATCATGCTAGGATTAGCAGGAAAAAGCAAAAAATTTCAGAATTGCACCTTGCAATGTGGAGATATTACTGTTTGTGCATTTACAATATTCATTGATTTTTGCCATTGAAAAACGTCCAGAAATATTTATACCAGAAATGTTTGAAGCTACTGACTGAATGAAAGGAGCTGGCATCTCACTCTCTTTGAATCTTCTTTATCATGCTAAGAGGAGCAGGAAAAAGCAAAAAATTTCAGAATTGCACCTTGCAATGCGGAGAAATTACTGTTTGTGCATTTACAATATTCATTGATTTTTGCCATTGAAAAACGTCCAGAAATGATTGAAGCTACTGACTGAATGAAAGGAGCTGGCATCTCACTCTCTTTGAATCTTCTTTATCATGCTAAGAGGAGCAGGAAAAAGCAAAAAATTTCAGAATTGCACCTTGCAATGCGGAGAAATTACTGTTTGTGCATTTACAATATTCATTGATTTTTGCCATTGAAAAACGTCCAGAAATGATTGAAGCTACTGACTGAATGAAAGGAGCTGGCATCTCACTCTCTTTGAATCTTCTTTATCATGCTAAGAGGAGCAGGAAAAAGCAAAAAATTTCAGAATTGCACCTTGCAATGCGGAGAAATTACTGTTTGTGCATTTACAATATTCATTGATTTTTGCCATTGAAAAACATCATGTTATTCATATACCAGAAATGATTGAAGCTACTGACTGAATGAAAGGAGATGGCATCTCACTCTCTTTGTATCTTCTTTATCATGCTAAGAGGAGCAGGAAAAAGCAAAAAATTTCAGAATTGCACCTTGCAATGCGGAGAAATTACTGTTTGTGCATTTACAATATTCATTGATTTTTGCCATTGAAAAACGTCCAGAAATGATTGAAGCTACTGACTGAATGAAAGGAGCTGGCATCTCACTCTCTTTGAATCTTCTTTATCATGCTAAGAGGAGCAGGAAAAAGCAAAAAATTTCAGAATTGCACCTTGCAATGCGGAGAAATTACTGTTTGTGCATTTACAATATTCATTGATTTTTGCCATTGAAAAACATCATGTTATTCATATCCCAGAAAGGTTTGAAGCTACTGACTGAATGAAAGAAGCTGGCATCTCACTCTCTTTGAATCTTCTTTATCATGCTAAGAGGAGCAGGAAAAAGCAAAAAATTTCAGAATTGCACCTTGCAATGCGGAGAAATTACTGTTTGTGCATTTACAATATTCATTGATTTTTGCCATTGAAAAACGTCCAGAAATGATTGAAGCTACTGACTGAATGAAAGGAGCTGGCATCTCACTCTCTTTGAATCTTCTTTATCATGCTAAGAGGAGCAGGAAAAGCAAAAAATTTCAGAATTGCACCTTGCAATGCGGAGAAATTACTGTTTGTGCATTTACAATATTCATTGATTTTTGCCATTGAAAAACGTCCAGAAATGATTGAAGCTACTGACTGAATGAAAGGAGCTGGCATCTCACTCTCTTTGAATCTTTATCATGCTAAGAGGAGCAGGAAAAAGCAAAAAATTTCAGAATTGCACCTTGCAATGCGGAGAAATTACTGTTTGTGCATTCACAATATTCATTGATTTTTGCCATTGAAAAACGTCCAGAAATGATTGAAGCTACTGACTGAATGAAAGGAGCTGGCATCTCACTCTCTTTGAATCTTCTTTATCATGCTAAGAGGAGCAGGAAAAAGCAAAAAAATTCAGAATTGCACCTTGCAATGCGGAGAAATTACTGTTTGTGCATTTACAATATTCATTGATTTTTGCCATTGAAAAACATCATGTTATTCATATACCAGAAATGATTGAAGCTACTGACTGAATGAAAGGAGCTGGCATCTCTCTCTCTTTGAATCTTCTTTTTCATGCTAAGAGGAGCAGGAAAAAGCAAAAAATTTCAGAATTGCACCTTGCAATGCGGAGAAATTACTGTTTGTGCATTTACAATATTTATTGATTTTTGCCATTGAAAAACGTCCAGAAATGATTGAAGCTACTGACTGAATGAAAGGAGCTGGCATCTCACTCTCTTTGAATCTTCTTTATCATGCTAAGAGGAGCAGGAAAAAGCAAAAAATTTCAGAATTGCACCTTGGAATGCGGAGAAATTACAGCTTGTGCATTTACAATATTCATTGATTTTTGCCATTGAAAAACGTCCAGAAATGATTGAAGCTACTGACTGAATGAAAGGAGCTGGCATCTCACTCTCTTTGAGTCTTCTTTATCATGCTAAGAGGAGAAGGAAAAAGCAAAAATTTCAGAATTGCACCTTGCAATGCGGAGAAATTACTGTTTGTGCATTTACAATATTCATTGATTTTTGCCATTGAAAAACGTCCAGAAATGTTTGAAGCTACTGACTGAATGAAAGGAGCTGGCATCTCACTCTCTTTGAATCTTCTTTATCATGCTAGGATTAGCAGGAAAAAGCATAAAATTTCAGAATTGCACCTTGCAATGTGGAGATATTACTGTTTGTGCATTTACAATATTCATTGATTTTTGCCATTGAAAAACGTCCAGAAATGTTTGAAGCTACTGACTGAATGAAAGGAGCTGGCATCTCACTCTCTTTGAATCTTCTTTATCATGCTAGGAGTAGCAGGAAAAAGCAAAAAATTTCAGAATTGCACCTTGCAATGTGGAGATATTACTGTTTGTGCATTTACAATATTCATTGATTTTTGCCATTGAAAAACGTCCAGAAATGTTTGAAGCTACTGACTGAATGAAAGGAGCTGGCATCTCACTCTCTTTGAATCTTCTTTATCATGCTAGGATTAGCAGGAAAAAGCAAAAAATTTCAGAATTGCACCTTGCAATGTGGAGATATTACTGTTTGTGCATTTACAATATTCATTGATTTTTGCCATTGAAAAACATCATGTTATTCATATACCAGAAATATTTGAAGCTACTGACTGAATGAAAGGAGCTGGCATCTCACTCTCTTTGAATCTTCTTTATCATGCTAGGATTAGCAGGAAAAAGCAAAAAATTTCAGAATTGCACCTTGCAATGTGGAGATATTACTGTTTGTGCATTTACAATACTCATTGATTTTTGCCATTGAAAAACGTCCAGAAATGTTTGAAGCTACTAACTGAATGAAAGGAGCTGGCATCTCACTCTATTTGAATCTTCTTTATCATGCTAGGATTAGCAGGAAAAAGCAAAAAATTTCAGAATTGCACCTTGCAATGTGGAGATATTACTGTTTGTGCATTTACAATATTCATTGATTTTTGCCATTGAAAAACGTCCAGAAATGATTGAAGCTACTGACTTAATGAAAGGAGCTGGCATCTCACTCTCTTTGAATCTTCTTTATCATGCTAAGAGGAGCAGGAAAAAGCAAAAAATTTCAGAATTGCACCTTGCAATGCGGAGAAATTACTGTTTGTGCATTTACAATATTCATTGATTTTTGCCATTGAAAAACGTCCAGAAATGATTGAAGCTACTGACTGAATGAAAGGAGCTGGCATCTCACTCTCTTTGAATCTTCTTTATCATGCTAAGAGGAGCAGGAAAAAGCAAAAAATTTCAGAATTGCACCTTGCAATGCAGAGAAATTACTGTTTGTGCATTTACAATATTCATTGATTTTTGCATTGAAAAACATCATGTTATTCATATACCAGAAATGATTGAAGCTACTGACTGAATGAAAGGAGCTGGCATCTCACTCTCTTTGAATCTTCTTTATCATGCTAAGAGGAGCAGGAAAAAGCAAAAAATTTCAGAATTGCACCTTGCAATGCGGAGAAATTACTGTTTGTGCATTTACAATATTCATTGATTTTTGCCATTGAAAAACGTCCAGAAATGATTGAAGCTACTGACTGAATGAAAGGAGCTGGCATCTCACTCTCTTTGAATCTTCTTTATCATGCTAAGAGGAGCAGGAAAAAGCAAAAATTTCAGAATTGCACCTTGCAATGCGGAGAAATTACTGTTTGTGCATTTACAATATTCATTGATTTTTGCCATTGAAAAACGTCCAGAAATGTTTGAAGCTACTGACTGAATGAAAGGAGCTGGCATCTCACTCTCTTTGAATCTTCTTTATCATGCTAGGATTAGCAGGAAAAAGCAAAAAATTTCAGAATTGCACCTTGCAATGTGGAGATATTACTGTTTGTGCATTTACAATATTCATTGATTTTTGCCATTGAAAAACGTCCAGAAATGTTTGAAGCTACTGACTGAATGAAAGGAGCTGGCATCTCACTCTCTTTGAATCTTCTTTATCATGCTAGGATTAGCAGGAAAAAGCAAAAAATTTCAGAATTGCACCTTGCAATGTGGAGATATTACTGTTTGTGCATTTACAATATTCATTGATTTTTGCCATTGAAAAACATCATGTTATTCATATACCAGAAATGTTTGAAGCTACTGACTGAATGAAAGGAGCTGGCATCTCACTCTCTTTGAATCTTCTTTATCATGCTAGGATTAGCAGGAAAAAGCAAAAAATTTCAGAATTGCACCTTGCAATGTGGAGATATTACTGTTTGTGCATTTACAATACTCATTGATTTTTGCCATTGAAAAACGTCCAGAAATGTTTGAAGCTACTGACTGAATGAAAGGAGCTGGCATCTCACTCTATTTGAATCTTCTTTATCATGCTAGGATTAGCAGGAAAAAGCAAAAAATTTCAGAATTGCACCTTGCAATGTGGAAATATTACTGTTTGTGCATTTACAATATTCATTGATTTTTGCCATTGAAAAACGTCCAGAAATGATTGAAGCTACTGACTTAATGAAAGGAGCTGGCATCTCACTCTCTTTGAATCTTCTTTATCATGCTAAGAGGAGCAGGAAAAAGCAAAAAATTTCAGAATTGCACCTTGCAATGCGGAGAAATTACTGTTTGTGCATTTACAATATTCATTGATTTTTGCCATTGAAAAACGTCCAGAAATGATTGAAGCTACTGACTGAATGAAAGGAGCTGGCATCTCACTCTCTTTGAATCTTCTTTATCATGCTAAGAGGAGCAGGAAAAAGCAAAAAATTTCAGAATTGCACCTTGCAATGCAGAGAAATTACTGTTTGTGCATTTACAATATTCATTGATTTTTGCCATTGAAAAACATCATGTTATTCATATACCAGAAATGATTGAAGCTACTGACTGAATGAAAGGAGCTGGCATCTCACTCTCTTTGAATCTTCTTTATCATGCTAAGAGGAGCAGGAAAAAGCAAAAAATTTCAGAATTGCACCTTGCAATGCGGAGAAATTACTGTTTGTGCATTTACAATATTCATTGATTTTTGCCATTGAAAAACGTCCAGAAATGATTGAAGCTACTGACTGAATGAAAGGAGCTGGCATCTCACTCTCTTTGAATCTTCTTTATCATGCTAAGAGGAGCAGGAAAAAGCAAAAAATTTCAGAATTGCACCTTGCAATGCGGAGAAATTACTGTTTGTGCATTTACAATATTCATTGATTTTTGCCATTGAAAAACGTCCAGAAATGATTGAAGCTACTGACTGAATGAAAGGAGCTGGCATCTCACTCTCTTTGAATCTTCTTTATCATGCTAAGAGGAGCAGGAAAAAGCAAAAAATTTCAGAATTGCAACTTGCAATGCGGAGAAATTACTGTTTGTGCATTTACAATATTCATTGATTTTTGCCATTGAAAAACATCATGTTATTCATATACCAGAAATGATTGAAGCTACTGACTGAATGAAAGGAGCTGGCATCTCACTCTCTTTGAATCTTCTTTATCATGCTAAGAGGAGCAGGAAAAAGCAAAAAATTTCAGAATTGCACCTTGCAATGCGGAGAAATTACTGTTTGTGCATTTACAATATTCATTGATTTTTGCCATTGAAAAACATCATGTTATTCATATCCCAGAAATGTTTGAAGCTACTGACTGAATGAAACAAGCTGGCATCTCACTCTCTTTGAATCTTCTTTATCATGCTAAGAGGAGCAGGAAAAAGCAAAAAAATTCAGAATTGCACCTTGCAATGCGGAGAAATTACTGTTTGTGCATTTACAATATTCATTGATTTTTGCCATTGAAAAACGTCCAGAAATGATTGAAGCTACTGACTGAATGAAAGGAGCTGGCATCTCACTCTCTTTGAATCTTCTTTATCATGCTAAGAGGAGCAGGAAAAAGCAAAAAATTTCAGAATTGCACCTTGCAATGCGGAGAAATTACTGTTTGTGCATTTACAATATTCATTGATTTTTGCCATTGAAAAACATCATGTTATTCATATACCAGAAATGTTTGAAGCTACTGACTGAATGAAAGGAGCTGGCATCTCACTCTCTTTGAATCTTCTTTATCATGCTAAGAGGAGCAGGAAAAAGCAAAAAATTTCAGAATTGCACCTTGCAATGCGGAGAAATTACTGTTTGTGCATTTACAATATTCATTGATTTTTGCCATTGAAAAACGTCCAGAAATGATTGAAGCTACTGACTGAATGAAAGGAGCTGGCATCTCACTCTCTTTGAATCTTCTTTATCATGCTAAGAGGAGCAGGAAAAAGCTAAAAATTTCAGAATTGCACCTTGCAATGCGGAGAAATTACTGTTTGTGCATTTACAATATTCATTGATTTTTGCCATTGAAAAACGTCCAGAAATGATTGAAGCTACTGACTGAATGAAAGGAGCTGGCATCTCACTCTCTTTGAATCTTCTTTATCATGCTAAGAGGAGCAGGAAAAAGCAAAAAAAATTCAGAATTGCACCTTGCAATGCGGAGAAATTACTGTTTGTGCATTTACAATATTCATTGATTTTTGCCATTGAAAAACATCATGTTATTCATACACCAGAAATGATTGAAGCTACTGACTGAATAAAAGGAGCTGGCATCTCACTCTCTTTGAATCTTCTTTTTCATGGTAAGAGGAGCAGGAAAAAGCAAAAAATTTCAGAATTGCACCTTGCAATGCGGAGAAATTACTGTTTGTGCATTTACAATATTCATTGATTTTTGCCATTGAAAAACGTCCAGAAATGATTGAAGCTACTGACTGAATGAAAGGAGCTGGCATCTCACTCTCTTTGAATCTTCTTTATCATGCTAAGAGGAGCAGGAAAAAGCAAAAAATTTCAGAATTGCACCTTGCAATGCGGAGAAATTACTGCTTGTGCATTTACAATATTCATTGATTTTTGCCATTGAAAAACGTCCAGAAATGATTGTAGCTACTGACTGAATGAAAGGAGCTGGCATCTCACTCTCTTTGAATCTTCTTTATCATGCTAAGAGGAGCAGGAAAAAGCAAAAAATTTCAGAATTGCACCTTGCAATGCGGAGAAATTACTGTTTGTGCATTTACAATATTCATTGATTTTTGCCATTGAAAAATGTCCAGAAATGATTGAAGCTACTGACTGAATGAAAGGAGCTGGCATCTCACTCTCTTTGAATCTTCTTTATCATGCTAAGAGGAGCAGGAAAAAGCAAAAAATTTCAGAATTGCACCTTGCAATGCGGAGAAATTACTGTTTGTGCATTTACAATATTCATTGATTTTTGCCATTGAAAAACGTACAGAAATGATTGAAGCTACTGACTGAATGAAAGGAGCTGGCATCTCACTCTCTTTGAATCTTCTTTATCATGCTAAGAGGAGCAGGAAAAAGCCAAAAATTTCAGAATTGCACCTTGCAATGCGGAGAAATTGCTGTTTGTGCATTTACAATATTCATTGATTTTTGCCGTTGAAAAATGTCCAGAAATGATTGAAGCTACTGACTCAATGAAAGGAGCTGGCATCTCACTCTCTTTGAATCTTCTTTATCATGCTAAGAGGAGCAGGAAAAAGCAAAAAATTTCAGAATTGCACCTTGCAATGCGGAGAAATTACTGTTTGTGCATTTACAATATTCATTGATTTTTGCCCTTGAAAAACATCATGTTATTCATATACCAGAAATGATTGAAGCTACTGACTGAATGAAAGGAGCTGGCATCTCACTCTCTTTGAATCTTCTTTATCATGCTAAGAGGAGCAGGAAAAAGCAAAAAATTTCAGAATTGCACCTTGCAATGCGGAGAAATTACTGTTTGTGCATTTACAATATTCATTGATTTTTGCCATTGAAAAACATCATGTTATTCATATACCAGAAATGTTTGAAGCTACTGACTGAATGAAAGAAGCTGGCATCTCACTCTCTTTGAATCTTCTTTATCATGCTAAGAGGAGCAGGAAAAAGCAAAAAATTTCAGAATTGCACCTTGCAATGCGGAGAAATTACTGTTTGTGCATTTACAATATTCATTGATTTTTGCCATTGAAAAACGTCCAGAAATGATTGAAGCTACTGACTGAATGAAAGGAGCTGGCATCTCACGCTCTTTGAATCTTCTTTATCATGCTAAGAAGAGCAGGAAAAAGCAAAAAATTTCAGAATTGCACCTTGCAATGCGGAGAAATTACTGTTTGTGCATTTACAATATTCATTGATTTTTGCCATTGAAAAACATCATGTTATTCATATACCAGAAATGTTTGAAGCTACTGACTGAATGAAAGGAGCTGGCATCTCACTCTCTTTGAATATTCTTTTTCATGCTAAGAGGAGCAGGAAAAAGCAAAAAATTTCAGAATTGCACCTTGCAATGCGGAGAAATTACTGTTTGTGCATTTACAATATTCATTGATTTTTGCCATTGAAAAACATCCAGAAATGATTGAAGCTACTGACTGAATGAAAGGAGCTGGCATCTCACTCTCTTTGAATCTTCTTTATCATGCTAAGAGGAGCAGGAAAAAGCAAAAAATTTCAGAATTGCACCTTGCAATGCGGAGAAATTACTGCTTGTGCATTTACAATATTCATTGATTTTTGCCATTGAAAAACGTCCAGAAATGATTGAAGCTACTGACTGAATGAAAGGAGCTGGCATCTCACTCTCTTTGAATCTTCTTTATCATGCTAAGAGGAGCAGGATAAAGCAAAAAATTTCAGAATTGCACCTTGCAATGCGGAGAAATTACTGTTTGTGCATTTACAATATTCATTGATTTTTGCCATTGAAAAACGTCCAGAAATGATTGAAGCTACTGACTGAATGAAAGGAGCTGGCATCTCACTCTCCTTGAATCTTCTTTATCATGCTAAGAGGAGCAGGAAAAAGCAAAAAATTTCAGAATTGCACCTTGCAATGCGGAGAAATTACTGTTTGTGCATTTACAATATTCATTGATTTTTGCCATTGAAAAACGTCCAAAATTATTGAAGCTACTGACTGAATGAAAGGAGCTGGCATCTCACTCTCTTTGAATCTTCTTTATCATGCTAAGAGGAGCAGGAAAAAGCAAAAAATTTCAGAATTGCACCTTGCAATGCGGAGAAATTACTGTTTGTGCATTTACAATATTCATTGATTTTTGCCATTGAAAAACGTCCAGAAATGATTGAAGCTACTGACTGAATGAATGAAGCTGGCATCTCACTCTCTTTGAATCTTCTTTATCATGCTAAGAGGAGCAGGAAAAAGCAAAAAATTTCAGAATTGCACCTTGCAATGCGGAGAAATTACTGTTTGTGCATTTACAATATTCATTGATTTTTGCCATTGAAAAACATCATGTTATTCATATACCAGAAATGATTGAAGCTACTGACTGAATGAAAGGAGCTGGCATCTCACTCTCTTTGAATCTTCTTTATCATGCTAAGAGGAGCAGGAAAAAGCAAAAAATTTCAGAATTGCACCTTGCAATGCGGAGAAATTACTGTTTGTGCATTTACAATATTCATTGATTTTTGCCATTGAAAAACGTCCAGAAATGATTGAAGCTACTGACTGAATGAAAGGAGCTGGCATCTCACTCTCTTTGAATCTTCTTTATCATGCTAAGAGGAGCAGGAAAAAGCAAAAAATTTCAGAATTGCACCTTGCAATGCGGAGAAATTACTGTTTGTGCATTTACAATATTCATTGATTTTTGCCATTGAAAAACATCATGTTATTCATATACCAGAAATGTTTGAAGCTACTGACTGAATGAAAGAAGCTGGCATCTCACTCTCTTTGAATCTTCTTTATCATGCTAAGAGGAGCAGGAAAAAGCAAAAAATTTCAGAATTGCACCTTGCAATGCGGAGAAATTACTGTTTGTGCATTTACAATATTCATTGATTTTTGCCATTGAAAAACGTCCAGAAATGATTGAAGCTACTGACTGAATGAAAGGAGCTGGCATCTCACTCTCTTTGAATCTTCTTTATCATGCTAAGAGGAGCAGGAAAAAGCAAAAAATTTCAGAATTGCACCTTGCAATGCGGAGAAATTACTGTTTGTGCATTTACAATATTCATTGATTTTTGCCATTGAAAAACATCATGTTATTCATATACCAGAAATGTTTGAAGCTATTGACTGAATGAAAGGAGCTGGCATCTCACTCTCTTTGAATCTTCTTTTTCATGCTAAGAGGAGCAGGAAAAAGCAAAAAATTTCAGAATTGCACCTTGCAATGCGGAGAAATTACAGTTTGTGCATTTACAATATTCATTGATTTTTCCATTGAAAAACATCCAGAAATGATTGAAGCTACTGACTGAATGAAAGGAGCTGGCATCTCACTCTCTTTGAATCTTCTTTATCATGCTAAGAGGAGCAGGAAAAAGCAAAAAATTTCAGAATTGCACCTTGCAATGCGGAGAAATTACTGCTTGTGCATTTACAATATTCATTGATTTTTGCCATTGAAAAACATCCAGAAATGATTGAAGCTACTGACTGAATGAAAGGAGCTGGCATCTCACTCTCTTTGAATCTTCTTTATCATGCTAAGAGGAGCAGGAAAAAGCAAAAAATTTCAGAATTGCACCTTGCAATGCGGAGAAATTACTGTTTGTGCATTTACAATATTCATTGATTTTTGCCATTGAAAAACATCCAGAAATGATTGAAGCTACTGACTGAATGAAAGGAGCTGGCATCTCACTCTCCTTGAATCTTCTTTATCATGCTAAGAGGAGCAGGAAAAAGCAAAAAATTTCAGAATTGCACCTTGCAATGCGGAGAAATTACTGTTTGTGCATTTACAATATTCATTGATTTTTGCCATTGAAAAACGTCCAAAATTATTGAAGCTACTGACTGAAAGAAAGGAGCTGGCATCTCACTCTCTTGAGTCTTCTTTATCATGCTAAGAGGAGCAGGAAAAAGCAAAAAATTTCAGAATTGCACCTTGCAATGCGTAGAAATTACTGTTTGTGCATTTACAATATTCATTGATTTTTGCCGTTGAAAAACGTCCAGAAATGATTGAAGCTACTGACTGAATGAAAGGAGCTGGCATCTCACTCTCTTTGAATCTTCTTTTTCATGCTAAGAGGAGCAGGAAAAAGCAAAAAATTTCAGAATTGCACCTTGCAATGCGGAGAAATTACTGTTTGTGCATTTACAATATTCATTGATTTTTGCCATTGAAAAACATCCAGAAATGATTGAAGCTACTGACTGAATGAAAGGAGCTGGCATCTCACTCTCTTTGAATCTTCTTTATCATGCTAAGAGGAGCAGGAAAAAGCAAAAAATTTCAGAATTGCACCTTGCAATGCGGAGAAATTACTGCTTGTGCATTTACAATATTCATTGATCTTTGCCATTGAAAAACGTCCAGAAATGATTGAAGCTACTGACTGAATGAAAGGAGCTGGCATCTCACTCTCTTTGAATCTTCTTTATCATGCTAAGAGGAGCAGGAAAAAGCAAAAAATTTCAGAATTGCACCTTGCAATGCGGAGAAATTACTGTTTGTGCATTTACAATATTCATTGATTTTTGCCATTGAAAAACGTCCAGAAATGATTGAAGCTACTGACTGAATGAAAGGAGCTGGCATCTCACTCTCTTTGAATCTTCTTTATCATGCTAAGAGGAGCAGGAAAAAGCAAAAAATTTCAGAATTGCACCTTGCAATGCGGAGAAATTACTGTTTGTGCATTTACAATATTCATTGATTTTTGCCATTGAAAAACATCATGTTATTCATATACCAGAAATGATTGAAGCTACTGACTGAATGAAAGGAGCTGGCATCTCACTCTCTTTGAATCATCTTTATCATGCTAAGAGGAGCAGGAAAAAGCAAAACATTTCAGAATTGCACCTTGCAATGCGGAGAAATTACTGTTTGTGCATTTACAATATTCATTGATTTTTGCCATTGAAAAACGTCCAGAAATGATTGAAGCTACTGACTGAATGAAAGGAGCTGGCATCTCACTCTCTTTGAATCTTCTTTATCATGCTAAGAGGAGCAGGAAAAAGCAAAAAATTTCAGAATTGCACCTTGCAATGCGGAGAAATTACTGTTTGTGCATTTACAATATTCATTGATTTTTGCCATTGAAAAACATCATGTTATTCATATACCAGAAATGTTTGAAGCTACTGACTGAATGAAAGGAGCTGGCATCTCACTCTCTTTGAATCTTCATTATCATGCTAAGAGGAGCAGGAAAAAGCAAAAAATTTCAGAATTGCACCTTGCAATGCGGAGAAATTACTGTTTGTGCATTTACAATATTCATTGATTTTTGCCATTGAAAAACGTCCAGAAATGATTGAAGCTACTGACTGAATGAAAGGAGCTGGCATCTCACTCTCTTTGAATCTTCTTTATCATGCTAAGAGGAGCAGGAAAAAGCAAAAAATTTCAGAATTGCACCTTGCAATGCGGAGAAATTACTGTTTGTGCATTTACAATATTCATTGATTTTTGCCATTGAAAAACATCCAGAAATGATTGAAGCTACTGACTGAATGAAAGGAGCTGGCATCTCACTCTCTTTGAATCTTCTTTATCATGCTAAGAGGAGCAGGAAAAAGCAAAAAATTTCAGAATTGCACCTTGCAATGCGGAGAAATTACTGCTTGTGCATTTACAATATTCATTGATCTTTGCCATTGAAAAACGTCCAGAAATGATTGAAGCTACTGACTGAATGAAAGGAGCTAGCATCTCACTCTCTTTGAATCTTCTTTATCATGCTAAGAGGAGCAGGAAAAAGCAAAAAATTTCAGAATTGCACCTTGCAATGCGGAGAAATTACTGTTTGTGCATTTACAATATTCATTGATTTTTGCCATTGAAAAACGTCCAGAAATGATTGAAGCTACTGACTGAATGAAAGGAGCTGGCATCTCACTCTCTTTGAATCTTCTTTATCATGCTAAGAGGAGCAGGAAAAAGCAAAAAATTTCAGAATTGCACCTTGCAATGCGGAGAAATTACTGTTTGTGCATTTACAATATTCATTGATTTTTGCCATTGAAAAACATCATGTTATTCATATACCAGAAATGATTGAAGCTACTGACTGAATGAAAGGAGCTGGCATCTCACTCTCTTTGAATCATCTTTATCATGCTAAGAGGAGCAGGAAAAAGCAAAAAATTTCAGAATTGCACCTTGCAATGCGGAGAAATTACTGTTTGTGCATTTACAATATTCATTGATTTTTGCCATTGAAAAACGTCCAGAAATGATTGAAGCTACTGACTGAATGAAAGGAGCTGGCATCTCACTCTCTTTGAATCTTCTTTATCATGCTAAGAGGAGCAGGAAAAAGCAAAAAATTTCAGAATTGCACCTTGCAATGCGGAGAAATTACTGTTTGTGCATTTACAATATTCATTGATTTTTGCCATTGAAAAACATCATGTTATTCATATACCAGAAATGTTTGAAGCTACTGACTGAATGAAAGGAGCTGGCATCTCACTCTCTTTGAATCTTCATTATCATGCTAAGAGGAGCAGGAAAAAGCAAAAAATTTCAGAATTGCACCTTGCAATGCGGAGAAATTACTGTTTGTGCATTTACAATATTCATTGATTTTTGCCATTGAAAAACGTCCAGAAATGATTGAAGCTACTGACTGAATGAAAGGAGCTGGCATCTCACTCTCTTTGAATCTTCTTTATCATGCTAAGAGGAGCAGGAAAAAGCAAAAAATTTCAGAATTGCACCTTGCAATGCGGAGAAATTACTGCTTGTGCATTTACAATATTCATTGATTTTTGCCATTGAAAAACGTCCAGAAATGATTGTAGCTACTGACTGAATGAAAGGAGCTGGCATCTCACTCTCTTTGAATCTTCTTTATCATGCTAAGAGGAGCAGGAAAAAGCAAAAAATTTCAGAATTGCACCTTGCAATGCGGAGAAATTACTGTTTGTGCATTTACAATATTCATTGATTTTTGCCATTGAAAAATGTCCAGAAATGATTGAAGCTACTGACTGAATGAAAGGAGCTGGCATCTCACTCTCTTTGAATCTTCTTTATCATGCTAAGAGGAGCAGGAAAAAGCAAAAAATTTCAGAATTGCACCTTGCAATGCGGAGAAATTACTGTTTGTGCATTTACAATATTCATTGATTTTTGCCATTGAAAAACGTACAGAAATGATTGAAGCTACTGACTGAATGAAAGGAGCTGGCATCTCACTCTCTTTGAATCTTCTTTATCATGCTAAGAGGAGCAGGAAAAAGCCAAAAATTTCAGAATTGCACCTTGCAATGCGGAGAAATTACTGTTTGTGCATTTACAATATTCATTGATTTTTGCCGTTGAAAAACGTCCAGAAATGATTGAAGCTACTGACTCAATGAAAGGAGCTGGCATCTCACTCTCTTTGAATCTTCTTTATCATGCTAAGAGGAGCAGGAAAAAGCAAAAAATTTCAGAATTGCACCTTGCAATGCGGAGAAATTACTGTTTGTGCATTTACAATATTCATTGATTTTTGCCATTGAAAAACATCATGTTATTCATATACCAGAAATGTTTGAAGCTACTGACTGAATGAAAGGAGCTGGCATCTCACTCTCTTTGAATCTTCTTTTTCATGCTAAGAGGAGCAGGAAAAAGCAAAAAATTTCAGAATTGCACCTTGCAATGCGGAGAAATTACTGTTTGTGCATTTACAATATTCATTGATTTTTGCCATTGAAAAACATCCAGAAATGATTGAAGCTACTGACTGAATGAAAGGAGCTGGCATCTCACTCTCTTTGAATCATCTTTATCATGCTAAGAGGAGCAGGAAAAAGCAAAAAATTTCAGAATTGCACCTTGCAATGCGGAGAAATTACTGTTTGTGCATTTACAATATTCATTGATTTTTGCCATTGAAAAACGTCCAGAAATGATTGAAGCTACTGACTGAATGAAAGGAGCTGGCATCTCACTCTCTTTGAATCTTCTTTATCATGCTAAGAGGAGCAGGAAAAAGCAAAAAATTTCAGAATTGCACCTTGCAATGCGGAGAAATTACTGTTTGTGCATTTACAATATTCATTGATTTTTGCCATTGAAAAACATCATGTTATTCATATACCAGAAATGTTTGAAGCTACTGACTGAATGAAAGGAGCTGGCATCTCACTCTCTTTGAATCTTCATTATCATGCTAAGAGGAGCAGGAAAAAGCAAAAAATTTCAGAATTGCACCTTGCAATGCGGAGAAATTACTGTTTGTGCATTTACAATATTCATTGATTTTTGCCATTGAAAAACGTCCAGAAATGATTGAAGCTACTGACTGAATGAAAGGAGCTGGCATCTCACTCTCTTTGAATCTTCTTTATCATGCTAAGAGGAGCAGGAAAAAGCAAAAAATTTCAGAATTGCACCTTGCAATGCGGAGAAATTACTGCTTGTGCATTTACAATATTCATTGATTTTTGCCATTGAAAAACGTCCAGAAATGATTGTAGCTACTGACTGAATGAAAGGAGCTGGCATCTCACTCTCTTTGAATCTTCTTTATCATGCTAAGAGGAGCAGGAAAAAGCAAAAAATTTCAGAATTGCACCTTGCAATGCGGAGAAATTACTGTTTGTGCATTTACAATATTCATTGATTTTTGCCATTGAAAAATGTCCAGAAATGATTGAAGCTACTGACTGAATGAAAGGAGCTGGCATCTCACTCTCTTTGAATCTTCTTTATCATGCTAAGAGGAGCAGGAAAAAGCAAAAAATTTCAGAATTGCACCTTGCAATGCGGAGAAATTACTGTTTGTGCATTTACAATATTCATTGATTTTTGCCATTGAAAAACGTACAGAAATGATTGAAGCTACTGACTGAATGAAAGGAGCTGGCATCTCACTCTCTTTGAATCTTCTTTATCATGCTAAGAGGAGCAGGAAAAAGCAAAAAATTTCAGAATTGCACCTTGCAATGCGGAGAAATTACTGTTTGTGCATTTGCAATATTCATTGATTTTTGCCATTGAAAAACGTCAAAAATTATTGAAGCTACTGACTGAATGAAAGGAGCTGGCATCTCACTCTCTTTGAATCTTCTTTATCATGCTAAGAGGAGCAGGAAAAAGCAAAAAATTTCAGAATTGCACCTTGCAATGCGGAGAAATTACTGTTTGTGCATTTACAATATTCATTGATTTTTGCCATTGAAAAACGTCCAGAAATGATTGAAGCTACTGACTGAATGAATGAAGCTGGCATCTCACTCTCTTTGAATCTTCTTTATCATGCTAAGAGGAGCAGGAAAAAGCAAAAAATTTCAGAATTGCACCTTGCAATGCGGAGAAATTACTGTTTGTGCATTTACAATATTCATTGATTTTTGCCATTGAAAAACATCATGTTATTCATATACCAGAAATGATTGAAGCTACTGACTGAATGAAAGGAGCTGGCATCTCACTCTCTTTGAATCTTCTTTATCATGCTAAGAGGAGCAGGAAAAAGCAAAAAATTTCAGAATTGCACCTTGCAATGCGGAGAAATTACTGTTTGTGCATTTACAATATTCATTGATTTTTGCCATTGAAAAACGTCCAGAAATGATTGAAGCTACTGACTGAATGAAAGGAGCTGGCATCTCACTCTCTTTGAATCTTCTTTATCATGCTAAGAGGAGCAGGAAAAAGCAAAAAATTTCAGAATTGCACCTTGCAATGCGGAGAAATTACTGTTTGTGCATTTACAATATTCATTGATTTTTGCCATTGAAAAACATCATGTTATTCATATACCAGAAATGTTTGAAGCTACTGACTGAATGAAAGAAGCTGGCATCTCACTCTCTTTGAATCTTCTTTATCATGCTAAGAGGAGCAGGAAATAGCAAAAAATTTCAGAATTGCACCTTGCAATGCGGAGAAATTACTGTTTGTGCATTTACAATATTCATTGATTTTTGCCATTGAAAAACATCATGTTATTCATATACCAGAAATGTTTGAAGCTACTGACTGAATGAAAGGAGCTGGCATCTCACTCTCTTTGAATCTTCTTTTTCATGCTAAGAGGAGCAGGAAAAAGCAAAAAATTTCAGAATTGCACCTTGCAATGCGGAGAAATTACAGTTTGTGCATTTACAATATTCATTGATTTTTCCATTGAAAAACATCCAGAAATGATTGAAGCTACTGACTGAATGAAAGGAGCTGGCATCTCACTCTCTTTGAATCTTCTTTATCATGCTAAGAGGAGCAGGAAAAAGCAAAAAATTTCAGAATTGCACCTTGCAATGCGGAGAAATTACTGCTTGTGCATTTACAATATTCATTGATTTTTGCCATTGAAAAACATCCAGAAATGATTGAAGCTACTGACTGAATGAAAGGAGCTGGCATCTCACTCTCTTTGAATCTTCTTTATCATGCTAAGAGGAGCAGGAAAAAGCAAAAAATTTCAGAATTGCACCTTGCAATGCGGAGAAATTACTGTTTGTGCATTTACAATATTCATTGATTTTTGCCATTGAAAAACATCATGTTATTCATATACCAGAAATGTTTGAAGCTACTGACTGAATGAAAGGAGCTGGCATCTCACTCTCTTTGAATCTTCTTTTTCATGCTAAGAGGAGCAGGAAAAAGCAAAAAATTTCAGAATTGCACCTTGCAATGCGGAGAAATTACAGTTTGTGCATTTACAATATTCATTGATTTTTCCATTGAAAAACATCCAGAAATGATTGAAGCTACTGACTGAATGAAAGGAGCTGGCATCTCACTCTCTTTGAATCTTCTTTATCATGCTAAGAGGAGCAGGAAAAAGCAAAAAATTTCAGAATTGCACCTTGCAATGCGGAGAAATTACTGCTTGTGCATTTACAATATTCATTGATTTTTGCCATTGAAAAACATCCAGAAATGATTGAAGCTACTGACTGAATGAAAGGAGCTGGCATCTCACTCTCTTTGAATCTTCTTTATCATGCTAAGAGGAGCAGGAAAAAGCAAAAAATTTCAGAATTGCACCTTGCAATGCGGAGAAATTACTGTTTGTGCATTTACAATATTCATTGATTTTTGCCATTGAAAAACATCATGTTATTCATATACCAGAAATGTTTGAAGCTACTGACTGAATGAAAGGAGCTGGCATCTCACTCTCTTTGAATCTTCTTTTTCATGCTAAGAGGAGCAGGAAAAAGCAAAAAATTTCAGAATTGCACCTTGCAATGCGGAGAAATTACAGTTTGTGCATTTACAATATTCATTGATTTTTCCATTGAAAAACATCCAGAAATGATTGAAGCTACTGACTGAATGAAAGGAGCTGGCATCTCACTCTCTTTGAATCTTCTTTATCATGCTAAGAGGAGCAGGAAAAAGCAAAAAATTTCAGAATTGCACCTTGCAATGCGGAGAAATTACTGCTTGTGCATTTACAATATTCATTGATTTTTGCCATTGAAAAACATCCAGAAATGATTGAAGCTACTGACTGAATGAAAGGAGCTGGCATCTCACTCTCTTTGAATCTTCTTTATCATGCTAAGAGGAGCAGGAAAAAGCAAAAAATTTCAGAATTGCACCTTGCAATGCGGAGAAATTACTGTTTGTGCATTTACAATATTCATTGATTTTTGCCATTGAAAAACGTCCAGAAATGATTGAAGCTACTGACTGAATGAAAGGAGCTGGCATCTCACATTCCTTGAATCTTCTTTATCATGGTAAGAGGAGCAGGAAAAAGCAAAAAATTTCAGAATTGCACCTTGCAATGCGGAGAAATTACTGTTTGTGCATTTACAATATTCATTGATTTTTGCCATTGAAAAACGTCCAAAATTATTGAAGCTACTGACTGAAAGAAAGGAGCTGGCATCTCACTCTCTTTGATTCTTCTTTATCATGCTAAGAGGAGCAGGAAAAAGCAAAAAATTTCAGAATTGCACCTTGCAATGTGTAGAAATTACTGTTTGTGCATTTACAATATTCATTGATTTTTGCCGTTGAAAAACGTCCAGAAATGATTGAAGCTACTGACTGAATGAAAGGAGCTGGCATCTCACTCTCTTTGAATCTTCTTTTTCATGCTAAGAGGAGCAGGAAAAAGCAAAAAATTTCAGAATTGCACCTTGCAATGCGGAGAAATTACTGTTTGTGCATTTACAATATTCATTGATTTTTGCCATTGAAAAACATCCAGAAATGATTGAAGCTACTGACTGAATGAAAGGAGCTGGCATCTCACTCTCTTTGAATCTTCTTTATCATGCTAAGAGGAGCAGGAAAAAGCAAAAAATTTCAGAATTGCACCTTGCAATGCGGAGAAATTACTGCTTGTGCATTTACAATATTCATTGATCTTTGCCATTGAAAAACGTCCAGAAATGATTGAAGCTACTGACTGAATGAAAGGAGCTGGCATCTCACTCTCTTTGAATCTTCTTTATCATGCTAAGAGGAGCAGGAAAAAGCAAAAAATTTCAGAATTGCACCTTGCAATGCGGAGAAATTACTGTTTGTGCATTTACAATATTCATTGATTTTTGCCATTGAAAAACGTCCAGAAATGATTGAAGCTACTGACTGAATGAAAGGAGCTGGCATCTCACTCTCTTTGAATCTTCTTTATCATGCTAAGAGGAGCAGGAAAAAGCAAAAAATTTCAGAATTGCACCTTGCAATGCGGAGAAATTACTGTTTGTGCATTTACAATATTCATTGATTTTTGCCATTGAAAAACATCATGTTATTCATATACCAGAAATGATTGAAGCTACTGACTGAATGAAAGGAGCTGGCATCTCACTCTCTTTGAATCATCTTTATCATGCTAAGAGGAGCAGGAAAAAGCAAAACATTTCAGAATTGCACCTTGCAATGCGGAGAAATTACTGTTTGTGCATTTACAATATTCATTGATTTTTGCCATTGAAAAACGTCCAGAAATGATTGAAGCTACTGACTGAATGAAAGGAGCTGGCATCTCACTCTCTTTGAATCTTCTTTATCATGCTAAGAGGAGCAGGAAAAAGCAAAAAATTTCAGAATTGCACCTTGCAATGCGGAGAAATTACTGTTTGTGCATTTACAATATTCATTGATTTTTGCCATTGAAAAACATCATGTTATTCATATACCAGAAATGTTTGAAGCTACTGACTGAATGAAAGGAGCTGGCATCTCACTCTCTTTGAATCTTCATTATCATGCTAAGAGGAGCAGGAAAAAGCAAAAAATTTCAGAATTGCACCTTGCAATGCGGAGAAATTACTGTTTGTGCATTTACAATATTCATTGATTTTTGCCATTGAAAAACGTCCAGAAATGATTGAAGCTACTGACTGAATGAAAGGAGCTGGCATCTCACTCTCTTTGAATCTTCTTTATCATGCTAAGAGGAGCAGGAAAAAGCAAAAAATTTCAGAATTGCACCTTGCAATGCGGAGAAATTACTGTTTGTGCATTTACAATATTCATTGATTTTTGCCATTGAAAAACATCCAGAAATGATTGAAGCTACTGACTGAATGAAAGGAGCTGGCATCTCACTCTCTTTGAATCTTCTTTATCATGCTAAGAGGAGCAGGAAAAAGCAAAAAATTTCAGAATTGCACCTTGCAATGCGGAGAAATTACTGCTTGTGCATTTACAATATTCATTGATCTTTGCCATTGAAAAACGTCCAGAAATGATTGAAGCTACTGACTGAATGAAAGGAGCTGGCATCTCACTCTCTTTGAATCTTCTTTATCATGCTAAGAGGAGCAGGAAAAAGCAAAAAATTTCAGAATTGCACCTTGCAATGCGGAGAAATTACTGTTTGTGCATTTACAATATTCATTGATTTTTGCCATTGAAAAACGTCCAGAAATGATTGAAGCTACTGACTGAATGAAAGGAGCTGGCATCTCACTCTCTTTGAATCTTCTTTATCATGCTAAGAGGAGCAGGAAAAAGCAAAAAATTTCAGAATTGCACCTTGCAATGCGGAGAAATTACTGTTTGTGCATTTACAATATTCATTGATTTTTGCCATTGAAAAACATCATGTTATTCATATACCAGAAATGATTGAAGCTACTGACTGAATGAAAGGAGCTGGCATCTCACTCTCTTTGAATCATCTTTATCATGCTAAGAGGAGCAGGAGAAAGCAAAAAATTTCAGAATTGCACCTTGCAATGCGGAGAAATTACTGTTTGTGCATTTACAATATTCATTGATTTTTGCCATTGAAAAACGTCCAGAAATGATTGAAGCTACTGACTGAATGAAAGGAGCTGGCATCTCACTCTCTTTGAATCTTCTTTATCATGCTAAGAGGAGCAGGAAAAAGCAAAAAATTTCAGAATTGCACCTTGCAATGCGGAGAAATTACTGTTTGTGCATTTACAATATTCATTGATTTTTGCCATTGAAAAACATCATGTTATTCACATACCAGAAATGTTTGAAGCTACTGACTGAATGAAAGGAGCTGGCATCTCACTCTCTTTGAATCTTCATTATCATGCTAAGAGGAGCAGGAAAAAGCAAAAAATTTCAGAATTGCACCTTGCAATGCGGAGAAATTACTGTTTGTGCATTTACAATATTCATTGATTTTTGCCATTGAAAAACGTCCAGAAATGATTGAAGCTACTGACTGAATGAAAGGAGCTGGCATCTCACTCTCTTTGAGTCTTCTTTATCATGCTAAGAGGAGCAGGAAAAAGCAAAAAATTTCAGAATTGCACCTTGCAATGCGGAGAAATTACTGTTTGTGCATTTACAATATTCATTGATTTTTGCCATTGAAAAACATCATGTTATTCATATACCAGAAATGTTTGAAGCTACTGACTGAATGAAAGGAGCTGGCATCTCACTCTCTTTGAATCTTCTTTATCATGCTAAGAGGAGCAGGAAAAAGCAAAAAATTTCAGAATTGCACCTTGCAATGCGGAGAAATTACTGTTTGTGCATTTACAATATTCATTGATTTTTGCCATTGAAAAACGTCCAGAAATGATTGAAGCTACTGACTGAATGAAAGGAGCTGGCATCTCACTCTCTTTGAATCTTCTTTATCATGCTAAGAGGAGCAGGAAAAAGCAAAAAATTTCAGAATTGCACCTTGCAATGCGGAGAAATTACTGTTTGTGCATTTACAATATTCATTGATTTTTGCCATTGAAAAACGTCCAGAAATGATTGAAGCTACTGACTGAATGAAAAGAGCTGGCATCTCACTCTCTTTGAATCTTCTTTATCATGCTAAAAGGAGCAGGAAAAAGCAAAAAATTTCAGAATTGCACCTTGCAATGCGGAGAAATTACTGTTTGTGCATTTACAATATTCATTGATTTTTGCCATTGAAAAACATCATGTTATTCATATACCAGAAATGTTTGAAGCTACTGACTGAATGAAAGAAGCTGGCATCTCACTCTCTTTGAATCTTCTTTATCATGCTAAGAGGAGCAGGAAAAAGCAAAAAATTTCAGAATTGCACCTTGCAATGCGGAGAAATTACTGTTTGTGCATTTACAATATTCATTGATTTTTGCCATTGAAAAATGTCCAGAAATGATTGAAGCTACTGACTGAATGAAAGGAGCTGGCATCTCACTCTCTTTGAATCTTCTTTATCATGCTAAGAGGAGCAGGAAAAAGCAAAAAATTTCAGAATTGCACCTTGCAATGCGGAGAAATTACTGTTTGTGCATTTACAATATTCATTGATTTTTGCCATTGAAAAACATCATGTTATTCATATACCAGAAATGTTTGAAGCTACTGACTGAATGAAAGGAGCTGGCATCTCACTCTCTTTGAATCTTCTTTACCATGCTAAGAGGAGCAGGAAAAAGCAAAAAATTTCAGAATTGCACCTTGCAATGCGGAGAAATTACTGTTTGTGCATTTACAATATTCATTGATTTTTGCCATTGAAAAACGTCCAGAAATGATTGAAGCTACTGACTGAATGAAAGGAGCTGGCATCTCACTCTCTTTGAATCTTCTTTATCATGCTAAGAGGAGCAGGAAAAAGCAAAAAATTTCAGAATTGCACCTTGCAATGCGGAGAATTTACTGTTTGTGCATTTACAATATTCATTGATTTTTGCCATTGAAAAACGTCCAGAAATGATTGAAGCTACTGACTGAATCAAAGGAGCTGGCATCTCACTCTCTTTGAATCTTCTTTTTCATGCTAAGAGGAGCAGGAAAAAGCAAAAAATTTCAGAATTGCACCTTGCAATGCGGAGAAATTACTGTTTGTGCATTTACAATATTCATTGATTTTTGCCATTGAAAAACGTCCAGAAATGATTGAAGCTACTGACTGAATGAAAGGAGCTGGCATCTCACTCTCTTTGAATCTTCTTTATCATGCTAAGAGGAGCAGGAAAAAGCAAAAAATTTCAGAATTGCACCTTGCAATGCGGAGAAATTACAGCTTGTGCATTTACAATATTCATTGATTTTTGCCATTGAAAAACGTCCAGAAATGATTGAAGCTACTGACTGAATGAAAGGAGCTGGCATCTCACTCTCTTTGAATCTTCTTTATCATGCTAAGAGGAGCAGGAAAAAGCAAAAATTTCAGAATTGCACCTTGCAATGCGGAGAAATTACTGTTTGTGCATTTACAATATTCATTGATTTTTGTCATTGAAAAACGTCCAGAAATGTTTGAAGCTACTGACTGAATGAAAGGAGCTGGCATCTCACTCTCTTTGAATCTTCTTTATCATGCTAGGATTAGCAGGAAAAAGCAAAAAATTTCAGAATTGCACCTTGCAATGTGGAGATATTACTGTTTGTGCATTTACAATATTCATTGATTTTTGCCATTGAAAAACGTCCAGAAATGTTTGAAGCTACTGACTGAATGAAAGGAGCTGGCATCTCACTCTCTTTGAATCTTCTTTATCATGCTAGGAGTAGCAGGAAAAAGCAAAAAATTTCAGAATTGCACCTTGCAATGTGGAGATATTACTGTTTGTGCATTTACAATATTCATTGATTTTTGCCATTGAAAAACGTCCAGAAATGTTTGAAGCTACTGACTGAATGAAAGGAGCTGGCATCTCACTCTATTTGAATCTTCTTTATCATGCTAGGATTAGCAGGAAAAAGCAAAAAATTTCAGAATTGCACCTTGCAATGTGGAGATATTACTGTTTGTGCATTTACAATATTCATTGATTTTTGCCATTGAAAAACGTCCAGAAATGTTTATACCAGAAATGTTTGAAGCTACTGACTGAATGAAAGGAGCTGGCATCGCACTCTCTTTGAATCTTCTTTATCATGCTAAGAGGAGCAGGAAAAAGCAAAAAATTTCAGAATTGCACCTTGCAATGCGGAGAAATTACTGTTTGTGCATTTACAATATTCATTGATTTTTGCCATTGAAAAACGTCCAGAAATGATTGAAGCTACTGACTGAATGAAAGGAGCTGGCATCTCACTCTCTTTGAATCTTCTTTATCATGCTAAGAGGAGCAGGAAAAAGCAAAAAATTTCAGAATTGCACCTTGCAATGCGGAGAAATTACTGTTTGTGCATTTACAATATTCATTGATTTTTGCCATTGAAAAACATCATGTTATTCATATACCAGAAATGTTTGAAGCTACTGACTGAATGAAAGGAGCTGGCATCTCACTCTCTTTGAATCTTCTTTATCATGCTAAGAGGAGCAGGAAAAAGCAAAAAATTTCAGAATTGCACCTTGCAATGCGGAGAAATTACTGTTTGTGCATTTACAATATTCATTGATTTTTGCCATTGAAAAACGTCCAGAAATGATTGAAGCTACTGACTGAATGAAAGGAGCTGGCATCTCACTCTCTTTGAATCTTCTTTATCATGCTAAGAGGAGCAGGAAAAAGCAAAAAATTTCAGAATTGCACCTTGCAATGCGGAGAAATTACTGTTTGTGCATTTACAATATTCATTGATTTTTGCCATTGAAAAACGTCCAGAAATGATTGAAGCTACTGACTGAATGAAAGGAGCTTGGCATCTCACTCTCTTTGAATCTTCTTTATCATGCTAAGAGGAGCAGGAAAAAGCAAAAAAATTCAGAATTGCACCTTGCAATGCGGAGAAATTACTGTTTGTGCATTTACAATATTCATTGATTTTTGCCATTGAAAAACATCATGTTATTCATATACCAGAAATGATTGAAGCTACTGACTGAATGAAAGGAGCTGGCATCTCACTCTCTTTGAATCTTCTTTTTCATGCTAAGAGGAGCAGGAAAAAGCAAAAAATTTCAGAATTGCACCTTGCAATGCGGAGAAATTACTGTTTGTGCATTTACAATATTCATTGATTTTTGCCATTGAAAAACGTCCAGAAATGATTGAAGCTACTGACTGAATGAAAGGAGCTGGCATCTCACTCTCTTTGAATCTTCTTTATCATGCTAAGAGGAGCAGGAAAAAGCAAAAAATTTCAGAATTGCACCTTGCAATGCGGAGAAATTACTGTTTGTGCATTTACAATATTCATTGATTTTTGCCATTGAAAAACATCATGTTATTCATATACCAGAAATGTTTGAAGCTACTGACTGAATGAAAGGAGCTGGCATCTCACTCTCTTTGAATCTTCTTTATCATGCTAAGAGGAGCAGGAAAAAGCAAAAAATTTCAGAATTGCACCTTGCAATGCGGAGAAATTACTGTTTGTGCATTTACAATATTCATTGATTTTTGCCATTGAAAAACGTCCAGAAATGATTGAAGCTACTGACTGAATGAAAGGAGCTGGCATCTCACTCTCTTTGAATCTTCTTTATCATGCTAAGAGGAGCAGGAAAAAGTAAAAAATTTCAGAATTGCACCTTGCAATGCGGAGAAATTACTGTTTGTGCATTTACAATATTCATTGATTTTTGCCATTGAAAAACGTCCAGAAATGATTGAAGCTACTGACTGAATGAAAGGAGCTGGCATCTCACTCTCTTTGAATCTTCTTTATCATGCTAAGAGGAGCAGGAAAAAGCAAAAAATTTCAGAATTGCACCTTGCAATGCGGAGAAATTACTGTTTGTGCATTTACAATATTCATTGATTTTTGCCATTGAAAAACATCATGTTATTCATATACCAGAAATGTTTGAAGCTACTGACTGAATGAAAGGAGCTGGCATCTCACTCTCTTTGAATCTTCTTTATCATGCTAAGAGGAGCAGGAAAAAGCAAAAAATTTCAGAATTGCACCTTGCAATGCGGAGAAATTACTGTTTGTGCATTTACAATATTCATTGATTTTTGCCATTGAAAAACATAATGTTATTCATATACCAGAAATGTTTGAAGCTACTGACTGAATGAAAGAAGCTGGCATCTCACTCTCTTTGAATCTTCTTTATCATGCTAAGAGGAGCAGGAAAAAGCAAAAAATTTCAGAATTGCACCTTGCAATGCGGAGAAATTACTGTTTGTGCATTTACAATATTCATTGATTTTTGCCATTGAAAAACGTCCAGAAATGATTGAAGCTACTGACTGAATGAAAGGAGCTGGCATCTCACTCTCTTTGAATCTTCTTTATCATGCTAAGAGGAGCAGGAAAAAGCAAAAAATTTCAGAATTGCACCTTGCAATGCGGAGAAATTACTGTTTGTGCATTTACAATATTCATTGATTTTTGCGATTGAAAAACATCATGTTATTCATATACCAGAAATGTTTGAAGCTACTGACTGAATGAAAGGAGCTGGCATCTCACTCTCTTTGAATCTTCTTTATCATGCTAAGAGGAGCAGGAAAAAGCAAAAAATTTCAGAATTGCACCTTGCAATGCGGAGAAATTACTGTTTGTGCATTTACAATATTCATTGATTTTTGCCATTGAAAAACGTCCAGAAATGATTGAAGCTACTGACTGAATGAAAGGAGCTGGCATCTCACTCTCTCTGAATCTTCTTTATCATGCTAAGAGGAGCAGGAAAAAGCAAAAAATTTCAGAATTGCACCTTGCAATACGGAGAAATTACTGTTTGTGCATTTACAATATTCATTGATTTTTGCCATTGAAAAACGTCCAGAATTGATTGAAGCTACTGACTGAATGAAAGGAGCTGGCATCTCACTCTCTTTGAATCTTCTTTATCATGCTAAGAGGAGCAAGAAAAAGCAAAAAAATTCAGAATTTCTCCTTGAAATGCGGAGAAATTACTGTTTGTGCATTTACAATATTCATTGATTTTTGCCATTGAAAAACATCATGTTATTCATATACCAGAAATGATTGAAGCTACTGACTGAATGAAAGGAGCTGGCATCTCACTCTCTTTGAATCTTCTTTTTCATGCTAAGAGGAGCAGGAAAAAGCAAAAAATTTCAGAATTGCACCTTGCAATGCGGAGAAATTACTGTTTGTGCATTTACAATATTCATTGATTTTTGCCATTGAAAAACGTCCAGAAATGATTGAAGCTACTGACTGAATGAAAGGAGCTGGCATCTCACTCTCTTTGAATCTTCTTTATCATGCTAAGAGGAGCAGGAAAAAGCAAAAAATTTCAGAATTGCACCTTGCAATGCGGAGAAATTACAGCTTGTGCATTTACAATATTCATTGATTTTTGCCATTGAAAAACGTCCAGAAATGATTGAAGCTACTGACTGAATGAAAGGAGCTGGCATCTCACTCTCTTTGAATCTTCTTTATCATGCTAAGAGGAGCAGGAAAAAGCAAAAATTTCAGAATTGCACCTTGCAATGCGGAGAAATTACTGTTTGTGCATTTACAATATTCATTGATTTTTGCCATTGAAAAACGTCCAGAAATGTTTGAAGCTACTGACTGAATGAAAGGAGCTGGCATCTCACTCTCTTTGAATCTTCTTTATCATGCTAGGATTAGCAGGAAAAAGCAAAAAATTTCAGAATTGCACCTTGCAATGTGGAGATATTACTGTTTGTGCATTTACAATATTCATTGATTTTTGCCATTGAAAAACGTCCAGAAATGTTTGAAGCTACTGACTGAATGAAAGGAGCTGGCATCTCACTCTCTTTGAATCTTCTTTATCATGCTAGGAGTAGCAGGAAAAAGAAAAAAATTTCAGAATTGCACCTTGCAATGTGGAGATATTACTGTTTGTGCATTTACAATATTCATTGATTTTTGCCATTGAAAAACGTCCAGAAATGTTTGAAGCTACTGACTGAATGAAAGGAGCTGGCATCTCACTCTCTTTGAATCTTCTTTATCATGCTAGGATTAGCAGGAAAAAGCAAAAAATTTCAGAATTGCACCTTGCAATGTGGAGATATTACTGTTTGTGCATTTACAATATTCATTGATTTTTGCCATTGAAAAACATCATGTTATTCATATACCAGAAATGTTTGAAGCTACTGACTGAATGAAAGGAGTTGGCATCTCACTCTCTTTGAATCTTCTTTATCATGCTAGGATTAGCAGGAAAAAGCAAAAAATTTCAGAATTGCACCTTGCAATGTGGAGATATTACTGTTTGTGCATTTACAATATTCATTGATTTTTGCCATTGAAAAACATCCAGAAATGTTTGAAGCTACTGACTGAATGAAAGGAGCTGGCATCTCACTCTATTTGAATCTTCTTTATCATGCTAGGATTAGCAGGAAAAAGCAAAAAATTTCAGAATTGCACCTTGCAATGTGGAGATATTACTGTTTGTGCATTTACAATATTCATTGATTTTTGCCATTGAAAAACGTCCAGAAATGTTTATACCAGAAATGTTTGAAGCTACTGACTGAATGAAAGGAGCTGGCATTGCACTCTCTTTGAATCTTCTTTATCATGCTAAGAGGAGCAGGAAAAAGCAAAAAATTTCAGAATTGCACCTTGCAATGCGGAGAAATTACTGTTTGTGCATTTACAATATTCATTGATTTTTGCCATTGAAAAACGTCCAGAAATGATTGAAGCTACTGACTGAATGAAAGGAGCTGGCATCTCACTCTCTTTGAATCTTCTTTATCATGCTAAGAGGAGCAGGAAAAAGTAAAAAACTTCAGAATTGCACCTTGCAATGCGGAGAAATTACTGTTTGTGCATTTACAGTATTCATTGATTTTTGCCATTGAAAAACGTCCAGAAATGATTGAAGCTACTGACTGAATGAAAGGAGCTGGCATCTCACTCTCTTTGAATCTTCTTTATCATGCTAAGAGGAGCAGGAAAAAGCAAAAAATTTCAGAATTGCACCTTGCAATGCGGAGAAATTACTGTTTGTGCATTTACAATATTCATTGATTTTTGCCATTGAAAAACATCATGATATTCATATACCAGAAATGTTTGAAGCTACTGACTGAATGAAAGGAGCTGGCATCTCACTCTCTTTGAATCTTCTTTATCATGCTAAGAGGAGCAGGAAAAAGCAAAAAATTTCCGAATTGCACCTTGCAATGCGAAGAAATTACTGTTTGTGCATTTACAATATTCATTGATTTTTGCCATTGAAAAACGTCCAGAAATGATTGAAGCTACTGACTGAATGAAAGGAGCTGGCATCTCACTCTCTTTGAATCTTCTTTATCATGCTAAGAGGAGCAGGAAAAAGCAAAAAATTTCAGAATTGCACCTTGCAATGCGGAGAAATTACTGTTTGTGCATTTACAATATTCATTGATTTTTGCCATTGAAAAACGTCCAGAAATGATTGAAGCTACTGACTGAAAGGAGCTGGCATCTCACTCTCTTTGAATCTTCTTTATCATGCTAAGAGGAGCAGGAAAAAGCAAAAAATTTCAGAATTGCACCTTGCAATGCGGAGAAATTAATGTTTGTGCATTTACAATATTCATTGATTTTTGCCATTGAAAAACGTCCAGAAATGATTGAAGCTACTGACTGAAAGGAGCTGGCATCTCACTCTCTTTGAATCTTCTTTATCATGCTAAGAGGAGCAGGAAAAAGCAAAAAATTTCAGAATTGCACCTTGCAATGCGGAGAAATTACTGTTTGTGCATTTACAATATTCACTGATTTTTGCCATTGAAAAACGTCCAGAAATGATTGAAGCTACTGACTGAATGAAAGGAGCTGGCATCTCACTCTCTTTGAATCTTCTTTATCATGCTAAGAGGAGCAGGAAAAAGCAAAAAAATTCAGAATTTCACCTTGCAATGCGGAGAAATTACTGTTTGTGCATTTACAATATTCATTGATTTTTGCCATTGAAAAACGTCCAGAAATGATTGAAGCTACTGACTGAATGAAAGGAGCTGGCATCTCACTCTCTTTGAATCTTCTTTATCATGCTAAGAGGAGCAGGAAAAAGCAAAAAATTTCAGAATTGCACCTTGCAATGCGGAGAAATTACAGTTTTTGCATTTACAATATTCATTGATTTTTGCCATTGAAAAACGTCCAGAAATTATTGAAGCTACTGACTGAATGAAAGGAGCTGGCATCTCACTCTCTTTGAATCTTCTTTATCATGCTAAGAGGAGCAGGAAAAAGCAAAAAATTTCAGAATTGCACCTTGCAATGCGGAGAAATTACTGTTTGTGCATTTACAATATTCATTGATTTTTGCCATTGAAAAACGTCCAGAAATGATTGAAGCTACTGACTGAATGAAAGGAGCTGGCATCTCACTCTCTTTGAATCTTCTTTATCATGCTAAGAGGAGCAGGAAAAAGCAAAAAATTTCAGAATTGCACCTTGCAATGCGGAGAAATTACTGTTTGTGAATTTACAATATTCATTGATTTTTGCCATTGAAAAACGTCCAGAAATGATTGAAGCTACTGACTGAATGAAAGGAGCTGGCATCTCACTCTCTTTGAATCTTCTTTATCATGCTAAGACGAGCAGGAAAAAGCAAAAAATTTCAGAATTGCACCTTGCAATGCGGAGAAATTACTGTTTGTGCATTTACAATATTCATTGATTTTTGCCGTTGAAAAACGTCCAGAAATGATTGAAGCTACTGACTGAATGAAAGGAGCTGGCATCTCACTCTCTTTGAGTCTTCTTTACCATGCTAAGAGGAGCAGGAAAAAGCAAAAAATTTCAGAATTGCACCTTGCAATGCGGAGAAATTACTGTTTGTGCATTTACAACATTCATTGATTTTTGCCATTGAAAAACGTCCAGAAATGATTGAAGCTACTGACTGAATGAAAGGAGCTGGCATCTCACTCTCTTTGAATCTTCTTTATCATGCTAAGAGGAGCAGGAAAAAGCAAAAAATTTCAGAATTGCACCTTGCAATGCGGATAAATTACTGTTTGTGCATTTACAATATTCATTGATTTTTGCCATTGAAAAACATCATGTTATTCATATACCAGAAATGATTGAAGCTACTGACTGAATGAAAGGAGCTGGCATCTCACTCTCTTTGAATCTTCTTTATCATGCTAAGAGGAGCAGGAAAAAGCAAAAAATTTCAGAATTGCACCTTGCAATGCGGAGAAATTACTGTTTGTGCATTTACAATATTCATTGATTTTTGCCATTGAAAAACGTCCAGAAATGATTGAAGCTACTGACTGAATGAAAGGAGCTGGCATCTCACTCTCTTTGAATCTTCTTTATCATGCTAAGAGGAGCAGGAAAAAGCAAAAAATTTCAGAATTGCACCTTGCAATGCGGAGAAATTACTGTTTGTGCATTTACAATATTCATTGATTTTTGCCATTGAAAAACGTCCAGAAATGATTGAAGCTACTGACTGAATTAAAGGAGCTCTCATCTCACTCTCTTTGAATCTTCTTTATCATGCTAAGAGGAGCAGGAAAAAGCAAAAAATTTCAGAATTGCACCTTGCAATGCGGAGAAATTACTGTTTGTGCATTTACAATATTCATTGATTTTTGCCATTGAAAAACATCATGTTATTCATATACCAGAAATGTTTGAAGCTACTGACTGAATGAAAGGAGTTGGCATCTCACTCTCTTTGAATCTTCTTTATCATGCTAAGAGGAGCAGGAAAAAGCAAAAAATTTCAGAATTGCACCTTCAATGCGGAGAAATTACTGTTTGTGCATTTACAATATTCATTGATTTTTGCCATTGAAAAACGTCCAGAAATGATTGAAGCTACTGACTGAATGAAAGGAGCTGGCATCTCACTCTCTTTGAATCTTCTTTATCATGCTAAGAGGAGCAGGAAAAAGCAAAAAATTTCAGAATTGCACCTTGCAATGCGGAGAAATTACGGTTTGTGCATTTACAATATTCATTAATTTTTGCCATTGAAAAACATCATGTTATTCATATACCAGAAATGATTGAAGCTACTGACTGAATGAAAGGAGCTGGCATCTCACTCTCTTTGAATCTTCTTTATCATGCTAAGAGGAGCAGGAAAAAGCAAAAAATTTCAGAATTGCACCTTGCAATGTGGAGAAATTACTGTTTGTGCATTTACAATATTCATTGATTTTTGCCATTGAAAAACATCATGTTATTCATATACCAGAAATGTTTGAAGCTACTGACTGAATGAAAGGAGCTGGCATCTCACTCTCTTTGAATCTTCTTTATCATGCTAAGAGGAGCAGGAAAAAGCAAAAAATTTCAGAATTGCACCTTGCAATGCGGAGAAATTACTGTTTGTGCATTTACAATATTCATTGATTTTTGCCATTGAAAAACGTCCAGAAATGATTGAAGCTACTGACTGAATGAAAGGAGCTGGCATCTCACTCTCTTTGAATCTTCTTTATCATGCTAAGAGGAGCAGGAAAAAGCAAAAAATTTCAGAATTGCACCTTGCAATGCGGAGAAATTACTGTTTGTGCATTTACAATATTCATTGATTTTTGCCATTGAAAAACGTCCAGAAATGATTGAAGCTACTGACTGAATTAAAGGAGCTCTCATCTCACTCTCTTTGAATCTTCTTTATCATGCTAAGAGGAGCAGGAAAAAGCAAAAAATTTCAGAATTGCACCTTGCAATGCGGAGAAATTACTGTTTGTGCATTTACAATATTCATTGATTTTTGCCATTGAAAAACATCATGTTATTCATATACCAGAAATGTTTGAAGCTACTGACTGAATGAAAGGAGCTGGCATCTCACTCTCTTTGAATCTTCTTTATCATGCTAAGAGGAGCAGGAAAAAGCAAAAAATTTCAGAATTGCACCTTCAATGCGGAGAAATTACTGTTTGTGCATTTACAATATTCATTGATTTTTGCCATTGAAAAACGTCCAGAAATGATTGAAGCTACTGACTGAATGAAAGGAGCTGGCATCTCACTCTCTTTGAATCTTCTTTATCATGCTAAGAGGAGCAGGAAAAAGCAAAAAATTTCAGAATTGCACCTTGCAATGCGGAGAAATTACGGTTTGTGCATTTACAATATTCATTAATTTTTGCCATTGAAAAACATCATGTTATTCATATACCAGAAATGATTGAAGCTACTGACTGAATGAAAGGAGCTGGCATCTCACTCTCTTTGAATCTTCTTTATCATGCTAAGAGGAGCAGGAAAAAGCAAAAAATTTCAGAATTGCACCTTGCAATGTGGAGAAATTACTGTTTGTGCATTTACAATATTCATTGATTTTTGCCATTGAAAAACATCATGTTATTCATATACCAGAAATGTTTGAAGCTACTGACTGAATGAAAGGAGCTGGCATCTCACTCTCTTTGAATCTTCTTTATCATACTAAGCGGAGCAGGAAAAAGCAAAAAATTTCAGAATTGCACCTTGCAATGCGGAGAAATTACTGTTTGTACATTTACAATATTCATTGATTTTTGCCATTGAAAAACGTCCAGAAATGATTGAAGCTACTGACTGAATGAAAGGAGCTGGCATCTCACTCTCTTTGAATCTTCTTTATCATGCTAAGAGGAGCAGGAAAAAGCAAAAAATTTCAGAATTGCACCTTGCAATGCGGAGAAATTACTGTTTGTGCATTTACAATATTCATTGATTTTTGCCATTGAAAAACGTCCAGAAATGATTGAAGCTACTGACTGAATGAAAGGAGCTGGCATCTCACTCTCTTTGAATCTTCTTTATCATGCTAAGAGGAGCAGGAAAAATCAAAAAATTTCAGAATTGCACCTTGCAATGCGGAGAAATTACTGTTTGTGCATTTACAATATTCATTGATTTTTGCCATTGAAAAACATGATGTTATTCATATACCAGAAATGATTGAAGCTACTGACTGAATGAAAGGAGCTGGCATCTCACTCTCTTTGAATCTTCTTTATCATGCTAAGAGGAGCAGGAAAAAGCAAAAAATTTCAGAATTGCACCTTGCAATGCGGAGAAATTACAGTTTTTGCATTTACAATATTCATTGATTTTTGCCATTGAAAAACGTCCAGAAATTATTGAAGCTACTGACTGAATGAAAGGAGCTGGCATCTCACTCTCTTTGAATCTTCTTTATCATGCTAAGAGGAGCAGGAAAAAGCAAAAAATTTCAGAATTGCACCTTGCAATGCGGAGAAATTACTGTTTGTGCATTTACAATATTCATTGATTTTTGCCATTGAAAAACGTCCAGAAATGATTGAAGCTACTGACTGAATGAAAGGAGCTGGCATCTCACTCTCTTTGAATCTTCTTTATCATGCTAAGAGGAGCAGGAAAAAGCAAAAAATTTCAGAATTGCACCTTGCAATGCGGAGAAATTACTGTTTGTGCATTTACAATATTCATTGATTTTTGCCATTGAAAAACGTCCAGAAATGATTGAAGCTACTGACTGAATGAAAGGAGCTGGCATCTCACTCTCTTTGAATCTTCTTTATCATGCTAAGACGAGCAGGAAAAAGCAAAAAATTTCAGAATTGCACCTTGCAATGCGGAGAAATTACTGTTTGTGCATTTACAATATTCATTGATTTTTGCCGTTGAAAAACGTCCAGAAATGATTGAAGCTACTGACTGAATGAAAGGAGCTGGCATCTCACTCTCTTTGAGTCTTCTTTACCATGCTAAGAGGAGCAGGAAAAAGCAAAAAATTTCAGAATTGCACCTTGCAATGCGGAGAAATTACTGTTTGTGCATTTACAATATTCATTGATTTTTGCCATTGAAAAACGTCCAGAAATGATTGAAGCTACTGACTGAATGAAAGGAGCTGGCATCTCACTCTCTTTGAATCTTCTTTATCATGCTAAGAGGAGCAGGAAAAATCAAAAAATTTCAGAATTGCACCTTGCAATGCGGATAAATTACTGTTTGTGCATTTACAATATTCATTGATTTTTGCCATTGAAAAACATCATGTTATTCATATACCAGAAATGATTGAAGCTACTGACTGAATGAAAGGAGCTGGCATCTCACTCTCTTTGAATCTTCTTTATCATGCTAAGAGGAGCAGGAAAAAGCAAAAAATTTCAGAATTGCACCTTGCAATGCGGAGAAATTACTGTTTGTGCATTTACAATATTCATTGATTTTTGCCATTGAAAAACGTCCAGAAATGATTGAAGCTACTGACTGAATGAAAGGAGCTGGCATCTCACTCTCTTTGAATCTTCTTTATCATGCTAAGAGGAGCAGGAAAAAGCAAAAAATTTCAGAATTGCACCTTGCAATGCGGAGAAATTACTGTTTGTGCATTTACAATATTCATTGATTTTTGCCATTGAAAAACGTCCAGAAATGATTGAAGCTACTGACTGAATTAAAGGAGCTCTCATCTCACTCTCTTTGAATATTCTTTATCATGCTAAGAGGAGCAGGAAAAAGCAAAAAATTTCAGAATTGCACCTTGCAATGCGGAGAAATTACTGTTTGTGCATTTACAATATTCATTGATTTTTGCCATTGAAAAACATCATGTTATTCATATACCAGAAATGTTTGAAGCTACTGACTGAATGAAAGGAGCTGGCATCTCACTCTCTTTGAATCTTCTTTATCATGCTAAGAGGAGCAGGAAAAAGCAAAAAATTTCAGAATTGCACCTTCAATGCGGAGAAATTACAGTTTGTGCATTTACAATATTCATTGATTTTTGCCATTGAAAAACGTCCAGAAATGATTGAAGCTACTGACTGAATGAAAGGAGCTGGCATCTCACTCTCTTTGAATCTTCTTTATCATGCTAAGAGGAGCAGGAAAAAGCAAAAAATTTCAGAATTGCACCTTGCAATGCGGAGAAATTACGGTTTGTGCATTTACAATATTCATTAATTTTTGCCATTGAAAAACATCATGTTATTCATATACCAGAAATGATTGAAGCTACTGACTGAATGAAAGGAGCTGGCATCTCACTCTCTTTGAATCTTCTTTATCATGCTAAGAGGAGCAGGAAAAAGCAAAAAATTTCAGAATTGCACCTTGCAATGTGGAGAAATTACTGTTTGTGCATTTACAATATTCATTGATTTTTGCCATTGAAAAACATCATGTTATTCATATACCAGAAATGTTTGAAGCTACTGACTGAATGAAAGGAGCTGGCATCTCACTCTCTTTGAATCTTCTTTATCATGCTAAGAGGAGCAGGAAAAAGCAAAAAATTTCAGAATTGCACCTTGCAATGCGGAGAAATTACTGTTTGTGCATTTACAATATTCATTGATTTTTGCCATTGAAAAACGTCCAGAAATGATTGAAGCTACTGACTGAATGAAAGGAGCTGGCATCTCACTCTCTTTGAATCTTCTTTATCATGCTAAGAGGAGCAGGAAAAAGCAAAAAATTTCAGAATTGCACCTTGCAATGCGAAGAAATTACTGTTTGTGCATTTACAATATTCATTGATTTTTGCCATTGAAAAACATCATGTTATTCATATACCAGAAATGTTTGAAGCTACTGACTGAATGAAAGGAGCTGGCATCTCACTCTCTTTGAATCTTCTTTATCATGCTAAGAGGAGCAGGAAAAAGCAAAAAATTTCAGAATTGCACCTTTGAATCCGGAGAAATTACTGTTTGTGCATTTACAATATTCATTGATTTTTGCCATTGAAAAACGTCCAGAAATGATTGAAGCTACTGACTGAATGAAAGGAGCTGGCATCTCACTCTCTTTGAATCTTCTTTATCATACTAAGAGGAGCAGGAAAAAGCAAAAAATTTCAGAATTGCACCTTGCAATGCGGAGAAATTACTGTTTGTGCATTTACAATATTCATTGATTTTTGCCATTGAAAAACATCATGTTATTCATATACCAGAAATGATTGAAGCTACTGACTGAATGAAAGGAGCTGGCATCTCACTCTCTTTGAATCTTCTTTATCATGCTAAGAGGAGCAGGAAAAAGCAAAAAATTTCAGAATTGCACCTTGCAATGTGGAGATATTACTGTTTGTGCATTTACAATATTCATTGATTTTTGCCATTGAAAAACGTCCAGAAATGTTTATACCAGAAATGTTTGAAGCTACTGACTGAATGAAAGGAGCTGGCATCGCACTCTCTTTGAATCTTCTTTATCATGCTAAGAGGAGCAGGAAAAAGCAAAAAATTTCAGAATTGCACCTTGCAATGCGGAGAAATTACTGTTTGTGCATTTACAATATTCATTGATTTTTGCCATTGAAAAACGTCCAGAAATGATTGAAGCTACTGACTGAATGAAAGGAGCTGGCATCTCACTCTCTTTGAATCTTCTTTATCATGCTAAGAGGAGCAGGAAAAAGCAAAAAATTTCAGAATTGCACCTTGCAATGCGGAGAAATTACTGTTTGTGCATTTACAGTATTCATTGATTTTTGCCATTGAAAAACGTCCAGAAATGATTGAAGCTACTGAATGAATGAAAGGAGCTGGCATCTCACTCTCTTTGAATCTTCTTTATCATGCTAAGAGGAGCAGGAAAAAGCAAAAAATTTCAGAATTGCACCTTGCAATGCGGAGAAATTACTGTTTGTGCATTTACAATATTCATTGATTTTTGCCATTGAAAAACATCATGTTATTCATATACCAGAAATGTTTGAAGCTACTGACTGAATGAAAGGAGCTGGCATCTCACTCTCTTTGAATCTTCTTTATCATGCTAAGAGGAGCAGGAAAAAGCAAAAAATTTCAGAATTGCACCTTGCAATGCGAAGAAATTACTGTTTGTGCATTTACAATATTCATTGATTTTTGCCATTGAAAAACGTCCAGAAATGATTGAAGCTACTGACTGAATGAAAGGAGCTGGCATCTCACTCTCTTTGAATCTTCTTTATCATGCTAAGAGGAGCAGGAAAAAGCAAAAAATTTCAGAATTGCACCTTGCAATGCGGAGAAATTACTGTTTGTGCATTTACAATATTCATTGATTTTTGCCATTGAAAAACGTCCAGAAATGATTGAAGCTACTGACTGAAAGGAGCTGGCATCTCACTCTCTTTGAATCTTCTTTATCATGCTAAGAGGAGCAGGAAAAAGCAAAAAATTTCAGAATTGCACCTTGCAATGCGGAGAAATTACTGTTTGTGCATTTACAATATTCATTGATTTTTGCCATTGAAAAACGTCCAGAAATGATTGAAGCTACTGACTGAAAGGAGCTGGCATCTCACTCTCTTTGAATCTTCTTTATCATGCTAAGAGGAGCAGGAAAAAGCAAAAAATTTCAGAATTGCACCTTGCAATGCGGAGAAATTACTGTTTGTGCATTTACAATATTCACTGATTTTTGCCATTGAAAAACGTCCAGAAATGATTGAAGCTACTGACTGAATGAAAGGAGCTGGCATCTCACTCTCTTTGAATCTTCTTTATCATGCTAAGAGGAGCAGGAAAAAGCAAAAAAATTCAGAATTTCACCTTGCAATGCGGAGAAATTACTGTTTGTGCATTTACAATATTCATTGATTTTTGCCATTGAAAAACATCATGTTATTCATATACCAGAAATGATTGAAGCTACTGACTGAATGAAAGGAGCTGGCATCTAACGCTCTTTGAATCTTCTTTTTCATGCTAAGTGGAGCAGGAAGAAGCAAAAAATTTCAGAATTGCACCTTGCAATGCGGAGAAATTACTGTTTGTGCATTTACAATATTCATTGATTTTTGCCATTGAAAAATGTCCAGAAATGATTGAAGCTACTGACTGAATGAAAGGAGCTGGCATCTCACTCTCTTTGAATCTTCTTTATCATGCTAAGAGGAGCAGGAAAAAGCAAAAAATTTCAGAATTGCACCTTGCAATGCGGAGAAATTACTGCTTGTGCATTTACAATATTCATTGATTTTTGCCATTGAAAAACGTCCAGAAATGATTGAAGCTACTGACTGAATGAAAGGAGCTGGCATCTCACTCTCTTTGAGTCTTCTTTATCATGCTAAGAGGAGCAGGAAAAAGCAAAAAATTTCAGAATTGCACCTTGCAATGCGGAGAAATTACTGTTTGTGCATTTACAATATTCATTGATTTTTGCCATTGAAAAACGTCCAGAAATGATTGAAGCTACTGACTGAATGAAAGGAGCTGGCATCTCACTCTCTTTGAATCTTCTTTATCATGCTAAGAGGAGCAGGAAAAAGCAAAAAATTTCAGAATTGCACCTTCAATGCGGAGAAATTACAGTTTGTGCATTTACAATATTCATTGATTTTTGCCATTGAAAAACGTCCAGAAATGATTGAAGCTACTGACTGAATGAAAGGAGCTGGCATCTCACTCTCTTTGAATCTTCTTTATCATGCTAAGAGGAGCAGGAAAAAGCAAAAAATTTCAGAATTGCACCTTGCAATGCGGAGAAATTACGGTTTGTGCATTTACAATATTCATTAATTTTTGCCATTGAAAAACATCATGTTATTCATATACCAGAAATGATTGAAGCTACTGACTGAATGAAAGGAGCTGGCATCTCACTCTCTTTGAATCTTCTTTATCATGCTAAGAGGAGCAGGAAAAAGCAAAAAATTTCAGAATTGCACCTTGCAATGTGGAGAAATTACTGTTTGTGCATTTACAATATTCATTGATTTTTGCCATTGAAAAACATCATGTTATTCATATACCAGAAATGTTTGAAGCTACTGACTGAATGAAAGGAGCTGGCATCTCACTCTCTTTGAATCTTCTTTATCATGCTAAGAGGAGCAGGAAAAAGCAAAAAATTTCAGAATTGCACCTTGCAATGCGGAGAAATTACTGTTTGTGCATTTACAATATTCATTGATTTTTGCCATTGAAAAACGTCCAGAAATGATTGAAGCTACTGACTGAATGAAAGGAGCTGGCATCTCACTCTCTTTGAATCTTCTTTATCATGCTAAGAGGAGCAGGAAAAAGCAAAAAATTTCAGAATTGCACCTTGCAATGCGAAGAAATTACTGTTTGTGCATTTACAATATTCATTGATTTTTGCCATTGAAAAACATCATGTTATTCATATACCAGAAATGTTTGAAGCTACTGACTGAATGAAAGGAGCTGGCATCTCACTCTCTTTGAATCTTCTTTATCATGCTAAGAGGAGCAGGAAAAAGCAAAAAATTTCAGAATTGCACCTTTGAATCCGGAGAAATTACTGTTTGTGCATTTACAATATTCATTGATTTTTGCCATTGAAAAACGTCCAGAAATGATTGAAGCTACTGACTGAATGAAAGGAGCTGGCATCTCACTCTCTTTGAATCTTCTTTATCATACTAAGAGGAGCAGGAAAAAGCAAAAAATTTCAGAATTGCACCTTGCAATGCGGAGAAATTACTGTTTGTGCATTTACAATATTCATTGATTTTTGCCATTGAAAAACATCATGTTATTCATATACCAGAAATGATTGAAGCTACTGACTGAATGAAAGGAGCTGGCATCTCACTCTCTTTGAATCTTCTTTATCATGCTAAGAGGAGCAGGAAAAAGCAAAAAATTTCAGAATTGCACCTTGCAATGTGGAGATATTACTGTTTGTGCATTTACAATATTCATTGATTTTTGCCATTGAAAAACGTCCAGAAATGTTTATACCAGAAATGTTTGAAGCTACTGACTGAATGAAAGGAGCTGGCATCGCACTCTCTTTGAATCTTCTTTATCATGCTAAGAGGAGCAGGAAAAAGCAAAAAATTTCAGAATTGCACCTTGCAATGCGGAGAAATTACTGTTTGTGCATTTACAATATTCATTGATTTTTGCCATTGAAAAACGTCCAGAAATGATTGAAGCTACTGACTGAATGAAAGGAGCTGGCATCTCACTCTCTTTGAATCTTCTTTATCATGCTAAGAGGAGCAGGAAAAAGCAAAAAATTTCAGAATTGCACCTTGCAATGCGGAGAAATTACTGTTTGTGCATTTACAGTATTCATTGATTTTTGCCATTGAAAAACGTCCAGAAATGATTGAAGCTACTGAATGAATGAAAGGAGCTGGCATCTCACTCTCTTTGAATCTTCTTTATCATGCTAAGAGGAGCAGGAAAAAGCAAAAAATTTCAGAATTGCACCTTGCAATGCGGAGAAATTACTGTTTGTGCATTTACAATATTCATTGATTTTTGCCATTGAAAAACATCATGTTATTCATATACCAGAAATGTTTGAAGCTACTGACTGAATGAAAGGAGCTGGCATCTCACTCTCTTTGAATCTTCTTTATCATGCTAAGAGGAGCAGGAAAAAGCAAAAAATTTCAGAATTGCACCTTGCAATGCGAAGAAATTACTGTTTGTGCATTTACAATATTCATTGATTTTTGCCATTGAAAAACGTCCAGAAATGATTGAAGCTACTGACTGAATGAAAGGAGCTGGCATCTCACTCTCTTTGAATCTTCTTTATCATGCTAAGAGGAGCAGGAAAAAGCAAAAAATTTCAGAATTGCACCTTGCAATGCGGAGAAATTACTGTTTGTGCATTTACAATATTCATTGATTTTTGCCATTGAAAAACGTCCAGAAATGATTGAAGCTACTGACTGAAAGGAGCTGGCATCTCACTCTCTTTGAATCTTCTTTATCATGCTAAGAGGAGCAGGAAAAAGCAAAAAATTTCAGAATTGCACCTTGCAATGCGGAGAAATTACTGTTTGTGCATTTACAATATTCATTGATTTTTGCCATTGAAAAACGTCCAGAAATGATTGAAGCTACTGACTGAAAGGAGCTGGCATCTCACTCTCTTTGAATCTTCTTTATCATGCTAAGAGGAGCAGGAAAAAGCAAAAAATTTCAGAATTGCACCTTGCAATGCGGAGAAATTACTGTTTGTGCATTTACAATATTCACTGATTTTTGCCATTGAAAAACGTCCAGAAATGATTGAAGCTACTGACTGAATGAAAGGAGCTGGCATCTCACTCTCTTTGAATCTTCTTTATCATGCTAAGAGGAGCAGGAAAAAGCAAAAAAATTCAGAATTTCACCTTGCAATGCGGAGAAATTACTGTTTGTGCATTTACAATATTCATTGATTTTTGCCATTGAAAAACATCATGTTATTCATATACCAGAAATGATTGAAGCTACTGACTGAATGAAAGGAGCTGGCATCTAACGCTCTTTGAATCTTCTTTTTCATGCTAAGAGGAGCAGGAAGAAGCAAAAAATTTCAGAATTGCACCTTGCAATGCGGAGAAATTACTGTTTGTGCATTTACAATATTCATTGATTTTTGCCATTGAAAAACGTCCAGAAATGATTGAAGCTACTGACTGAATGAAAGGAGCTGGCATCTCACTCTCTTTGAATCTTCTTTATCATGCTAAGAGGAGCAGGAAAAAGCAAAAAATTTCAGAATTGCACCTTGCAATGCGGAGAAATTACTGCTTGTGCATTTACAATATTCATTGATTTTTGCCATTGAAAAACGTCCAGAAATGATTGAAGCTACTGACTGAATGAAAGGAGCTGGCATCTCACTCTCTTTGAGTCTTCTTTATCATGCTAAGAGGAGCAGGAAAAAGCAAAAAATTTCAGAATTGCACCTTGCAATGCGGAGAAATTACTGTTTGTGCATTTACAATATTCATTGATTTTTGCCATTGAAAAACGTCCAGAAATGATTGAAGCTACTGACTGAATGAAAGGAGCTGGCATCTCACTCTCTTTGAATCTTCTTTATCATGCTAAGAGGAGCAGGAAAAAGCAAAAAATTTCAGAATTGCACCTTGCAATGCGGAGAAATTACTGTTTGTGCATTTACAATATTCATTGATTTTTGCCATTGAAAAACGTCCAGAAATGATTGAAGCTACTGACTGAATGAAAGGAGCTGGCATCTCACTCTCTTTGAATCTTCTTTATCATGCTAAGAGGAGCAGGAAAAAGCAAAAAATTTCAGAATTGCACCTTGCAATGCGGAGAAATTACTGTTTGTGCATTTACAATATTCATTGATTTTTGCCGTTGAAAAACGTCCAGAAATGATTGAAGCTACTGACTGAATGAAAGGAGCTGGCATCTCACTCTCTTTGAATCTTCTTTATCATGCTAAGAGGAGCAGGAAAAAGCAAAAAATTTCAGAATTGCACCTTGCAATGCGGAGAAATTACTGTTTGTGCATTTACAATATTCATTGATTTTTGCCATTGAAAAACGTCCAGAAATGATTGAAGCTACTGACTGAATGAAAGGAGCTGGCATCTCACTCTCTTTGAATCTTCTTTATCATGCTAAGAGGAGCAGGAAAAAGCAAAAAATTTCAGAATTGCACATTGCAATGCGGAGAAATTACTGCTTGTGCATTTACAATATTCATTGATTTTTGCCATTGAAAAACGTCCAGAAATGATTGAAGCTACTGACTGAATGAAAGGAGCTGGCATCTCACTCTCTTTGAATCTTCTTTATCATGCTAAGAGGAGCAGGAAAAAGCAAAAAATTTCAGAATTTCACCTTGCAATGCGGAGAAATTACTGTTTGTGCATTTACAATATTCATTGATTTTTGCCATTGAAAAATATCATGTTATTCATATACCAGAAATGTTTGAAGCTACTGACTGAATGAAAGGAGCTGGCATCTCACTCTCTTTGAATCTTCTTTATCATGCTAAGAGGAGCAGGAAAAATCAAAAAATTTCAGAATTGCACCTTGCAATGCGGAGAAAATACTGTTTGTGCATTTACAATATTCATTGATTTTTGCCATTGAAAAACGTCCAGAAATGATTGAAGCTACTGACTGAATGAAAGGAGCTGGCATCTCACTCTCTTTGAATCTTCTTTATCATGCTAAGAGGAGCAGGAAAAATCAAAAAATTTCAGAATTGCACCTTGCAATGCGGAGAAATTACTGTTTGTGCATTTACAATATTCATTGATTTTTGCCATTGAAAAACATGATGTTATTCATATACCAGAAATGATTGAAGCTACTGACTGAATGAAAGGAGCTGGCATCTCACTCTCTTTGAATCTTCTTTATCATGCTAAGAGGAGCAGGAAAAAGCAAAAAATTTCAGAATTGCACCTTGCAATGCGGAGAAATTACAGTTTTTGCATTTACAATATTCATTGATTTTTGCCATTGAAAAACGTCCAGAAATTATTGAAGCTACTGACTGAATGAAAGGAGCTGGCATCTCACTCTCTTTGAATCTTCTTTATCATGCTAAGAGGAGCAGGAAAAAGCAAAAAATTTCAGAATTGCACCTTGCAATGCGGAGAAATTACTGTTTGTGCATTTACAATATTCATTGATTTTTGCCATTGAAAAACGTCCAGAAATGATTGAAGCTACTGACTGAATGAAAGGAGCTGGCATCTCACTCTCTTTGAATCTTCTTTATCATGCTAAGAGGAGCAGGAAAAAGCAAAAAATTTCAGAATTGCACCTTGCAATGCGGAGAAATTACTGTTTGTGCATTTACAATATTCATTGATTTTTGCCATTGAAAAACATCATGTTATTCATATACCAGAAATGTTTGAAGCTACTGACTGAATGAAAGGAGCTGGCATCTCACTCTCTTTGAATCTTCTTTATCATGCTAAGAGGAGCAGGAAAAAGCAAAAAATTTCAGAATTGCACCTTCAATGCGGAGAAATTACTGTTTGTGCATTTACAATATTCATTGATTTTTGCCATTGAAAAACGTCCAGAAATGATTGAAGCTACTGACTGAATGAAAGGAGCTGGCATCTCACTCTCTTTGAATCTTCTTTATCATGCTAAGAGTAGCAGGAAAAAGCAAAAAATTTCAGAATTGCACCTTGCAATGCAGAGAAATTACGGTTTGTGCATTTACAATATTCATTAATTTTTGCCATTGAAAAACATCATGTTATTCATATACCAGAAATGATTGAAGCTACTGACTGAATGAAAGGAGCTGGCATCTCACTCTCTTTGAATCTTCTTTATCATGCTAAGAGGAGCAGGAAAAAGCAAAAAATTTCAGAATTGCACCTTGCAATGCGGAGAAATTACTGTTTGTGCATTTACAATATTCATTGATTTTTGCCATTGAAAAATGTCCAGAAATGATTGAAGCTACTGACTGAAAGGAGCTGGCATCTCACTCTCTTTGAATCTTCTTTATCATGCTAAGAGGAGCAGGAAAAAGCAAAAAATTTCAGAATTGCACCTTGCAATGCGGAGAAATTACTGTTTGTGCATTTACAATATTCATTGATTTTTGCCATTGAAAAACGTCCAGAAATGATTGAAGCTACTGACTGAATGAAAGGAGCTGGCATCTCACTCTCTTTGAATCTTCTTTATCATGCTAAGAGGAGCAGGAAAAAGCAAAAAAATTCAGAATTGCACCTTGCAATGCGGAGAAATTACTGTTTGTGCATTTACAATATTCATTGATTTTTGCCATTGAAAAACATCATGTTATTCATATACCAGAAATGATTGAAGCTACTGACTGAATGAAAGGAGCTGGCATCTCACGCTCTTTGAATCTTCTTTTTCATGCTAAGAGGAGCAGGAAAAAGCAAAAAATTTCAGAATTGCACCTTGCAATGCGGAGAAATTACTGTTTGTGCATTTACAATATTCATTGATTTTTGCCATTGAAAAACATCCAGAAATGATTGAAGCTACTGACTGAATGAAAGGAGCTGGCATCTCACTCTCTTTGAATCTTCTTTATCATGCTAAGAGGAGCAGGAAAAAGCAAAAAATTTCAGAATTGCACCTTGCAATGCGGAGAAATTACTGCTTGTGCATTTACAATATTCATTGATTTTTGCCATTGAAAAACGTCCAGAAATGATTGAAGCTACTGACTGAATGAAAGGAGCTGGCATCTCACTCTCTTTGAGTCTTCTTTATCATGCTAAGAGGAGCAGGAAAAAGCAAAAAATTTCAGAATTGCACCTTGCAATGCGGAGAAATTACTGTTTGTGCATTTACAATATTCATTGATTTTTGCCATTGAAAAACGTCCAGAAATGATTAAAGCTACTGACTGAATGAAAGGAGCTGGCATCTCACTCTCTTTGAATCTTCTTTATCATGCTAAGAGGAGCAGGAAAAAGCAAAAAATTTCAGAATTGCACCTTGCAATGCGGAGAAATTACTGTTTGTGCATTTACAATATTCATTGATTTTTGCTATTGAAAAACGTCCAGAAATGATTGAAGCTACTGACTGAATGAAAGGAGCTGGCATCTCACTCTCTTTGAATCTTCTTTATCATGCTAAGAGGAGCAGGAAAAAGCAAAAAATTTCAGAATTGCACCTTGCAATGCGGAGAAATTACTGTTTGTGCATTTACAATATTCATTGATTTTTGCCATTGAAAAACGTCCAGAAATGATTGAAGCTACTGACTGAATGAAAGGAGCTGGCATCTCACTCTCTTTGAATCTTCATTATCATGCTAAGAGGAGCAGGAAAAAGCAAAAAATTTCAGAATTGCACCTTGCAATGCGGAGAAATTACTGTTTGTGCATTTACAATATTCATTGATTTTTGCCATTGAAAAACATCATGTTATTCATATTCCAGAAATGTTTGAAGCTACTGACTGAATGAAAGGAGCTGGCATCTCACTCTCTTTGAATCTTCTTTATCATGCTAAGAGGAGCAGGAAAAAGCAAAAAATTTCAGAATTGCACCTTGCAATGCGGAGAAATTACTGTTTGTGAATTTACAATAATCATTGATTTTTGCCATTGAAAAACGTCCAGAAATGATTGAAGCTACTGACTGAATTAAAGGAGCTGGCATCTCACTCTCTTTGAATCTTCTTTATCATGCTAAGAGGAGCAGGAAAAAGCAAAAAATTTCAGAATTGCACCTTGCAATGCGGAGAAATTACTGTTTGTGCATTTACAATATTCATTGATTTTTGCCATTGAAAAACATCATGTTATTCATATACCAGAAATGATTGAAGCTACTGACTGAATGAAAGGAGCTGGCATCTCACTCTCTTTGAATCTTCTTTATCATGCTAAGAGGAGCAGGAAAAAGCAAAAAATTTCAGAATTGCACCTTGCAATGCGGAGAAATTACTGTTTGTGAATTTACAATATTCATTGATTTTTGCCATTGAAAAACGTCCAGAAATGATTGAAGCTACTGACTGAATGAAAGGAGCTGGCATCTCACTCTCTTTGAATCTTCTTTATCATGCTAAGAGGAGCAGGAAAAAGCAAAAAATTTCAGAATTGCACCTTGCAATGCGGAGAAATTACTGTTTGTGCATTTACAATATTCATTGATTTTTGCCATTGAAAAACATCATGTTATTCATAAACCAGAAATGATTGAAGCTACTGACTGAATGAAAGGAGCTGGCATCTCACTCTCTTTGAATCTTCTTTATCATGCTAAGAGGAGCAGAAAAAAGCAAAAAATTTCAGAATTGCACCTTGCAATGCGAAGAAATTACTGTTTGTGCATTTACAATATTCATTGATTTTTGCCATTGAAAAACGTCCAGAAATGATTGAAGCTACTGACTGAATGAAAGGAGCTGGCATCTCACTCTCTTTGAATCTTCTTTATCATGCTAAGAGGAGCAGGAAAAAGCAAAAAATTTCAGAATTGCACCTTGCAATGCGGAGAAATTACTGTTTGTGCATTTACAATATTCATTGATTTTTGCCATTGAAAAACATCATGTTATTCATATACCAGAAATGATTGAAGCTACTGACTGAATGAAAGGAGCTGGCATCTCACTCTCTTTGAATCTTCTTTATCATGCTAAGAGGAGCAGGAAAAAGTAAAAAATTTCAGAATTGCACCTTGCAATGCGGAGAAATTACTGTTTGTGCATTTATAATATTCAATGATTTTTGCCATTGAAAAACGTCCAGAAATGATTGAAGCTACTGACTGAACGAAAGGAGCTGGCATCTCACTCTCTTTGAATCTTCTTTATCATGCTAAGAGGAGCAGGAAAAAGCAAAAAATTTCAGAATTGCACCTTGCAATGCGGAGAAATTACTGTTTGTGCATTTACAATATTCATTGATTTTTGCCATTGAAAAACATCATGTTATTCATATACCAGAAATGTTTGAAGCTACTGACTGAATGAAAGGAGCTGGCATCTCACTCTCTTTGAATCTTCTTTATCATGCTAAGAGGAGCAGGAAAAAGCAAAAAATTTCAGAATTGCACATTGCAATGCGGAGAAATTACTGTTTGTGCATTTACAATATTCATTGATTTTTGCCATTGAAAAACGTCCAGAAATGATTGAAGCTACTGACTGAATGAAAGGAGCTGGCATCTCACTCTCTTTGAATCTTCTTTATCATGCTAAGAGGAGCAGGAAAAAGCAAAAAATTTCAGAATTGCACCTTGCAATGCGGAGAAATTACTGTTTGTGCCTTTACAATATTCATTGATTTTTGCCATTGAAAAACGTCCAGAAATGATTGAAGCTACTGACTGAATGAAAGGAGCTGGCATCTCACTCTCTTTGAATCTTCTTTATAATGCTAAGAGGAGCAGGAAAAAGCAAAAAATTTCAGAATTGCACCTTGCAATGCGGAGAAATTACTGTTTGTGCATTTACAATATTCATTGATTTTTGCCATTGAAAAACGTACAGAAATGATTGAAGCTACTGACTGAATGAAAGGAGCTGGCATCTCACTCTCTTTGAATCTTCTTTATCATGCTAAGAGGAGCAGGAAAAAGCAAAAAATTTCAGAATTGCACCTTGCAATGCGGAGAAATTACTGTTTGTGCATTTACAATATTCATTGATTTTTGCCATTGAAAAATGTCCAGAAATGATTGAAGCTACTGACTGAATGAAAGGAGCTGGCATCTCACTCTCTTTGAATCTTCTTTATCATGCTAAGAGGAGCAGGAAAAAGCAAAAAATTTCAGAATTGCGCCTTGCAATGCGGAGAAATTACTGTTTGTGCATTTACAAAATTCATTGATTTTTGCCATTGAAAAACATCATGTTATTCATATACCAGAAATGATTGAAGCTACTGACAGAAGGAAAGGATCTGGCATCTCACTCTCTTTGAATCTTCTTTATCATGCTAAGAGGAGCAGGAAAAAGCAAAAAATTTCAGAATTGCACCTTGCAATGCGGAGAAATTACTGTTTGTGCATTTACAATATTCATTGATTTTTGCCATTGAAAAACGTCCAGAAATAATTGAAGCTACTGACTGAATGAAAGGAGCTGGCATCTCACTCTCTTTGAATCTTCTTTATCATGCTAAGAGGAGCAGGAAAAAGCAAAAAATTTCATAATTGCACCTTGCAATGCGGAGAAATTACTGTTTGTGCATTTACAATATTCATTGATTTTTGCGATTGAAAAACATCATGTTATTCATATACCAGAAATGATTGAAGCTACTGACTGAATGAAAGGAGCTGGCATCTCACTCTCTTTGAATCTTCTTTATCATGCTAAGAGGAGCAGGAAAAAGTAAAAAATTTCAGAATTGCACCTTGCAATGCGGAGAAATTACTGTTTGTGCATTTACAATATTCAATGATTTTTGCCATTGAAAAACGTCCAGAAATGATTGAAGCTACTGACTGAATGAAAGGAGCTGGCATCTCACTCTCTTTGAATCTTGTTTATCATGCTAAGAGGAGCAGGAAAAAGCAAAAAATTTCAGAATTGCACCTTGCAATGCGGAGAAATTACTGTTTGTGCATTTACAATATTCATTGATTTTTGCCATTGAAAAACGTCCAGAAATGATTGAAGCTACTGACTGAATGAAAGGAGCTGTCATCTCACTCTCTTTGAATCTTCTTTATCATGCTAAGAGGAGCAGGAAAAAGCAAAAAATTTCAGAATTGCACCTTGCAATGCGGAGAAATTACTGTTTGTGCATTTACAAAATTCATTGATTTTTGCCATTGAAAAACATCATGTTATTCATATACCAGAAATGATTGAAGCTACTGACAGAAGGAAAGGATCTGGCATCTCACTCTCTTTGAATCTTCTTTATCATGCTAAGAGGAGCAGGAAAAAGCAAAAAATTTCAGAATTGCACCTTGCAATGCGGAGAAATTACTGTTTGTGCATTTACAATATTCATTGATTTTTGCCATTGAAAAACATCATGTTATTCATATACCAGAAATGATTGAAGCTACTGACTGAATGAAAGGAGCTGGCATCTCACTCTCTTTGAATCTTCTTTATCATGCTAAGAGGAGCAGGAAAAAGTAAAAAATTTCAGAATTGCACCTTGCAATGCGGAGAAATTACTGTTTGTGCATTTATAATATTCAATGATTTTTGCCATTGAAAAACGTCCAGAAATGATTGAAGCTACTGACTGAACGAAAGGAGCTGGCATCTCACTCTCTTTGAATCTTCTTTATCAATGCTAAGAGGAGCAGGAAAAAGCAAAAAATTTCAGAATTGCACCTTGCAATGCGGAGAAATTACTGTTTGTGCATTTACAATATTCATTGATTTTTGCCATTGAAAAACATCATGTTATTCATATACCAGAAATGTTTGAAGCTACTGACTGAATGAAAGGAGCTGGCATCTCACTCTCTTTGAATCTTCTTTATCATGCTAAGAGGAGCAGGAAAAAGCAAAAAATTTCAGAATTGCACATTGCAATGCGGAGAAATTACTGTTTGTGCATTTACAATATTCATTGATTTTTGCCATTGAAAAACGTCCAGAAATGATTGAAGCTACTGACTGAATGAAAGGAGCTGGCATCTCACTCTCTTTGAATCTTCTTTATCATGCTAAGAGGAGCAGGAAAAAGCAAAAAATTTCAGAATTGCACCTTGCAATGCGGAGAAATTACTGTTTGTGCCTTTACAATATTCATTGATTTTTGCCATTGAAAAACGTCCAGAAATGATTGAAGCTACTGACTGAATGAAAGGAGCTGGCATCTCACTCTCTTTGAATCTTCTTTATCATGCTAAGAGGAGCAGGAAAAAGCAAAAAATTTCAGAATTGCACCTTGCAATGCGGAGAAATTACTGTTTGTGCATTTACAATATTCATTGATTTTTGCCATTGAAAAACGTACAGAAATGATTGAAGCTACTGACTGAATGAAAGGAGCTGGCATCTCACTCTCTTTGAATCTTCTTTATCATGCTAAGAGGAGCAGGAAAAAGCAAAAAATTTCAGAATTGCACCTTGCAATGCGGAGAAATTACTGTTTGTGCATTTACAATATTCATTGATTTTTGCCATTGAAAAATGTCCAGAAATGATTGAAGCTACTGACTGAATGAAAGGAGCTGGCATCTCACTCTCTTTGAATCTTCTTTATCATGCTAAGAGGAGCAGGAAAAAGCAAAAAATTTCAGAATTGCGCCTTGCAATGCGGAGAAATTACTGTTTGTGCATTTACAAAATTCATTGATTTTTGCCATTGAAAAACATCATGTTATTCATATACCAGAAATGATTGAAGCTACTGACAGAAGGAAAGGATCTGGCATCTCACTCTCTTTGAATCTTCTTTATCATGCTAAGAGGAGCAGGAAAAAGCAAAAAATTTCAGAATTGCACCTTGCAATGCGGAGAAATTACTGTTTGTGCATTTACAATATTCATTGATTTTTGCCATTGAAAAACGTCCAGAAATAATTGAAGCTACTGACTGAATGAAAGGAGCTGGCATCTCACTCTCTTTGAATCTTCTTTATCATGCTAAGAGGAGCAGGAAAAAGCAAAAAATTTCATAATTGCACCTTGCAATGCGGAGAAATTACTGTTTGTGCATTTACAATATTCATTGATTTTTGCGATTGAAAAACATCATGTTATTCATATACCAGAAATGATTGAAGCTACTGACTGAATGAAAGGAGCTGGCATCTCACTCTCTTTGAATCTTCTTTATCATGCTAAGAGGAGCAGGAAAAAGTAAAAAATTTCAGAATTGCACCTTGCAATGCGGAGAAATTACTGTTTGTGCATTTACAATATTCAATGATTTTTGCCATTGAAAAACGTCCAGAAATGATTGAAGCTACTGACTGAATGAAAGGAGCTGGCATCTCACTCTCTTTGAATCTTGTTTATCATGCTAAGAGGAGCAGGAAAAAGCAAAAAATTTCAGAATTGCACCTTGCAATGCGGAGAAATTACTGTTTGTGCATTTACAATATTCATTGATTTTTGCCATTGAAAAACGTCCAGAAATGATTGAAGCTACTGACTGAATGAAAGGAGCTGGCATCTCACTCTCTTTGAATCTTCTTTATCATGCTAAGAGGAGCAGGAAAAAGCAAAAAATTTCAGAATTGCACCTTGCAATGCGGAGAAATTACTGTTTGTGCATTTACAAAATTCATTGATTTTTGCCATTGAAAAACATCATGTTATTCATATACCAGAAATGATTGAAGCTACTGACAGAAGGAAAGGATCTGGCATCTCACTCTCTTTGAATCTTCTTTATCATGCTAAGAGGAGCAGGAAAAAGCAAAAAATTTCAGAATTGCACCTTGCAATGCGGAGAAATTACTGTTTGTGCATTTACAATATTCATTGATTTTTGCCATTGAAAAACATCATGTTATTCATATACCAGAAATGATTGAAGCTACTGACTGAATGAAAGGAGCTGGCATCTCACTCTCTTTGAATCTTCTTTATCATGCTAAGAGGAGCAGGAAAAAGTAAAAAATTTCAGAATTGCACCTTGCAATGCGGAGAAATTACTGTTTGTGCATTTATAATATTCAATGATTTTTGCCATTGAAAAACGTCCAGAAATGATTGAAGCTACTGACTGAACGAAAGGAGCTGGCATCTCACTCTCTTTGAATCTTCTTTATCAATGCTAAGAGGAGCAGGAAAAAGCAAAAAATTTCAGAATTGCACCTTGCAATGCGGAGAAATTACTGTTTGTGCATTTACAATATTCATTGATTTTTGCCATTGAAAAACATCATGTTATTCATATACCAGAAATGTTTGAAGCTACTGACTGAATGAAAGGAGCTGGCATCTCACTCTCTTTGAATCTTCTTTATCATGCTAAGAGGAGCAGGAAAAAGCAAAAAATTTCAGAATTGCACATTGCAATGCGGAGAAATTACTGTTTGTGCATTTACAATATTCATTGATTTTTGCCATTGAAAAACGTCCAGAAATGATTGAAGCTACTGACTGAATGAAAGGAGCTGGCATCTCACTCTCTTTGAATCTTCTTTATCATGCTAAGAGGAGCAGGAAAAAGCAAAAAATTTCAGAATTGCACCTTGCAATGCGGAGAAATTACTGTTTGTGCCTTTACAATATTCATTGATTTTTGCCATTGAAAAACGTCCAGAAATGATTGAAGCTACTGACTGAATGAAAGGAGCTGGCATCTCACTCTCTTTGAATCTTCTTTATCATGCTAAGAGGAGCAGGAAAAAGCAAAAAATTTCAGAATTGCACCTTGCAATGCGGAGAAATTACTGTTTGTGCATTTACAATATTCATTGATTTTTGCCATTGAAAAACGTACAGAAATGATTGAAGCTACTGACTGAATGAAAGGAGCTGGCATCTCACTCTCTTTGAATCTTCTTTATCATGCTAAGAGGAGCAGGAAAAAGCAAAAAATTTCAGAATTGCACCTTGCAATGCGGAGAAATTACTGTTTGTGCATTTACAATATTCATTGATTTTTGCCATTGAAAAATGTCCAGAAATGATTGAAGCTACTGACTGAATGAAAGGAGCTGGCATCTCACTCTCTTTGAATCTTCTTTATCATGCTAAGAGGAGCAGGAAAAAGCAAAAAATTTCAGAATTGCGCCTTGCAATGCGGAGAAATTACTGTTTGTGCATTTACAAAATTCATTGATTTTTGCCATTGAAAAACATCATGTTATTCATATACCAGAAATGATTGAAGCTACTGACAGAAGGAAAGGATCTGGCATCTCACTCTCTTTGAATCTTCTTTTTCATGCTAAGAGGAGCAGGAAAAAGCAAAAAATTTCAGAATTGCACCTTGCAATGCGGAGAAATTACTGTTTGTGCATTTACAATATTCATTGATTTTTGCCATTGAAAAACGTCCAGAAATAATTGAAGCTACTGACTGAATGAAAGGAGCTGGCATCTCACTCTCTTTGAATCTTCTTTATCATGCTAAGAGGAGCAGGAAAAAGCAAAAAATTTCAGAATTGCACCTTGCAATGCGGAGAAATTACTGTTTGTGCATTTACAATATTCATTGATTTTTGCGATTGAAAAACATCATGTTATTCATATACCAGAAATGATTGAAGCTACTGACTGAATGAAAGGAGCTGGCATCTCACTCTCTTTGAATCTTCTTTATCATGCTAAGAGGAGCAGGAAAAAGTTAAAAAATTTCAGAATTGCACCTTGCAATGCGGAGAAATTACTGTTTGTGCATTTACAATATTCAATGATTTTTGCCATTGAAAAACGTCCAGAAATGATTGAAGCTACTGACTGAATGAAAGGAGCTGGCATGTCACTCTCTTTGAATCTTGTTTATCATGCTAAGAGGAGCAGGAAAAAGCAAAAAATTTCAGAATTGCACCTTGCAATGCGGAGAAATTACTGTTTGTGCATTTACAATATTCATTGATTTTTGCCATTGAAAAACGTCCAGAAATGATTGAAGCTACTGACTGAATGAAAGGAGCTGGCATCTCACTCTCTTTGAATCTTCTTTATCATGCTAAGAGGAGCAGGAAAAAGCAAAAAATTTCAGAATTGCACCTTGCAATGCGGAGAAATTACTGTTTGTGCATTTACAATATTCATTGATTTTTGCCATTGAAAAACATCATGTTATTCATATTCCAGAAATGATTGAAGCTACTGACTGAATGAAAGGAGCTGGCATCTCACTCTCTTTGAATCTTCTTTATCATGCTAAGAGGAGCAGGAAAAAGTAAAAAATTTCAGAATTGCACCTTGCAATGCGGAGAAATTACTGTTTGTGCATTTATAATATTCAATGATTTTTGCCATTGAAAAACGTCCAGAAATGATTGAAGCTACTGACTGAACGAAAGGAGCTGGCATCTCACTCTCTTTGAATCTTCTTTATCATGCTAAGAGGAGCAGGAAAAAGCAAAAAATTTCAGAATTGCTCCTTGCAATGCGGAGAAATTACTGTTTGTGCATTTACAATATTCATTGATTTTTGCCATTGAAAAACATCATGTTATTCATATACCAGAAATGTTTGAAGCTACTGACTGAATGAAAGGAGCTGGCATCTCACTCTCTTTGAATCTTCTTTATCATGCTAAGAGGAGCAGGAAAAAGCAAAAAATTTCAGAATTGCACATTGCAATGCGGAGAAATTACTGTTTGTGCATTTACAATATTCATTGATTTTTGCCATTGAAAAACGTCCAGAAATGATTGAAGCTACTGACTGAATGAAAGGAGCTGGCATCTCACTCTCTTTGAATCTTCTTTATCATGCTAAGAGGAGCAGGAAAAAGCAAAAAATTTCAGAATTGCACCTTGCAATGCGGAGAAATTACTGTTTGTGCATTTACAATATTCATTGATTTTTGCCATTGAAAAATGTCCAGAAATGATTGAAGCTACTGACTGAATGAAAGGAGCTGGCATCTCACTCTCTTTGAATCTTCTTTATCATGCTAAGAGGAGCAGGAAAAAGCAAAAAATTTCAGAATTGCGCCTTGCAATGCGGAGAAATTACTGTTTGTGCATTTACAAAATTCATTGATTTTTGCCATTGAAAAACATCATGTTATTCATATACCAGAAATGATTGAAGCTACTGACAGAAGGAAAGGATCTGGCATCTCACTCTCTTTGAATCTTCTTTATCATGCTAAGAGGAGCAGGAAAAAGCAAAAAATTTCAGAATTGCACCTTGCAATGCGGAGAAATTACTGTTTGTGCATTTACAATATTCATTGATTTTTGCCATTGAAAAACGTCCAGAAATGATTGAAGCTACTGACTGAATGAAAGGAGCTGGCATCTCACTCTCTTTGAATCTTCTTTATCATGCTAAGAGGAGCAGGAAAAAGCAAAAAATTTCAGAATTGCACCTTGCAATGCGGAGAAATTACTGTTTGTGCATTTACAATATTCATTGATTTTTGCGATTGAAAAACATCATGTTATTCATATACCAGAAATGATTGAAGCTACTGACTGAATGAAAGGAGCTGGCATCTCACTCTCTTTGAATCTTCTTTATCATGCTAAGAGGAGCAGGAAAAAGTAAAAAATTTCAGAATTGCACCTTGCAATGCGGAGAAATTACTGTTTGTGCATTTACAATATTCAATGATTTTTGCCATTGAAAAACGTCCAGAAATGATTGAAGCTACTGACTGAATGAAAGGAGCTGGCATCTCACTCTCTTTGAATCTTCTTTATCATGCTAAGAGGAGCAGGAAAAAGCAAAAAATTTCAGAATTGCACATTGCAATGCGGAGAAATTACTGTTTGTGCATTTACAATATTCATTGATTTTTGCCATTGAAAAACGTCCAGAAATGATTGAAGCTACTGACTGAATGAAAGGAGCTGGCATCTCACTCTCTTTGAATCTTCTTTATCATGCTAAGAGGAGCAGGAAAAAGCAAAAAATTTCAGAATTGCACCTTGCAATGCGGAGAAATTACTGTTTGTGCATTTACAATATTCATTGATTTTTGCCATTGAAAAATGTCCAGAAATGATTGAAGCTACTGACTGAATGAAAGGAGCTGGCATCTCACTCTCTTTGAATCTTCTTTATCATGCTAAGAGGAGCAGGAAAAAGCAAAAAATTTCAGAATTGCGCCTTGCAATGCGGAGAAATTACTGTTTGTGCATTTACAAAATTCATTGATTTTTGCCATTGAAAAACATCATGTTATTCATATACCAGAAATGATTGAAGCTACTGACAGAAGGAAAGGATCTGGCATCTCACTCTCTTTGAATCTTCTTTATCATGCTAAGAGGAGCAGGAAAAAGCAAAAAATTTCAGAATTGCACCTTGCAATGCGGAGAAATTACTGTTTGTGCATTTACAATATTCATTGATTTTTGCCATTGAAAAACGTCCAGAAATGATTGAAGCTACTGACTGAATGAAAGGAGCTGGCATCTCACTCTCTTTGAATCTTCTTTATCATGCTCAGAGGAGCAGGAAAAAGCAAAAAATTTCAGAATTGCACCTTGCAATGCGGAGAAATTACTGTTTGTGCATTTACAATATTCATTGATTTTTGCGATTGAAAAACATCATGTTATTCATATACCAGAAATGATTGAAGCTACTGACTGAATGAAAGGAGCTGGCATCTCACTCTCTTTGAATCTTCTTTATCATGCTAAGAGGAGCAGGAAAAAGTAAAAAATTTCAGAATTGCACCTTGCAATGCGGAGAAATTACTGTTTGTGCATTTACAATATTCAATGATTTTTGCCATTGAAAAACGTCCAGAAATGATTGAAGCTACTGACTGAATGAAAGGAGCTGGCATCTCACTCTCTTTGAATCTTGTTTATCATGCTAAGAGGAGCAGGAAAAAGCAAAAAATTTCAGAATTGCACCTTGCAATGTGGAGAAATTACTGTTTGTGCATTTACAATATTCATTGATTTTTGCCATTGAAAAACGTCCAGAAATGATTGAAGCTACTGACTGAATGAAAGGAGCTGGCATCTCACTCTCTTTGAATCTTCTTTATCATGCTAAGAGGAGCAGGAAAAAGCAAAAAATTTCAGAATTGCACCTTGCAATGCGGAGAAATTACTGTTTGTGCATTTACAATATTCATTGATTTTTGCCATTGAAAAACATCATGTTATTCATATTCCAGAAATGATTGAAGCTACTGACTGAATGAAAGGAGCTGGCATCTCACTCTCTTTGAATCTTCTTTGTCATGCTAAGAGGAGCAGGAAAAAGTAAAAAATTTCAGAATTGCACCTTGCAATGCGGAGAAATTACTGTTTGTGCATTTATAATATTCAATGATTTTTGCCATTGAAAAACGTCCAGAAATGATTGAAGCTACTGACTGAACGAAAGGAGCTGGCATCTCACTCTCTTTGAATCTTCTTTATCATGCTAAGAGGAGCAGGAAAAAGCAAAAAATTTCAGAATTGCACCTTGCAATGCGGAGAAATTACTGTTTGTGCATTTACAATATTCATTGATTTTTGCCATTGAAAAACATCATGTTATTCATATACCAGAAATGTTTGAAGCTACTGACTGAATGAAAGGAGCTGGCATCTCACTCTCTTTGAATCTTCTTTATCATGCTAAGAGGAGCAGGAAAAAGCAAAAAATTTCAGAATTGCACATTGCAATGCGGAGAAATTACTGTTTGTGCATTTACAATATTCATTGATTTTTGCCATTGAAAAACGTCCAGAAATGATTGAAGCTACTGACTGAATGAAAGGAGCTGGCATCTCACTCTCTTTGAATCTTCTTTATCATGCTAAGAGGAGCAGGAAAAAGCAAAAAATTTCAGAATTGCACCTTGCAATGCGGAGAAATTACTGTTTGTGCATTTACAATATTCATTGATTTTTGCCATTGAAAAACATGTTATTCATATACCAGAAATGTTTGAAGCTCCTGACTGAATGAAAGGAGCTGGCACCTCACTCTCTTTGAATCTTCTTTATCATGCTAAGAGGAGCAGGAAAAAGCAAAAAATTTCAGAATTGCACCTTGCAATGCGGAGAAATTACTGTTTGTGCATTTACAATATTCATTGATTTTTGCCATTGAAAAACATCCAGAAATGATTGAAGCTACTGACTGAATGAAAGGAGCTGTCATCTCACTCTCTTTGTATCTTCTTTATCATGCTAAGAGGAGCAGGAAAAAGCAAAAAATTTCAGAATTTCACCTTGCAATGCGGAGAAATTACTGTTTGTGCATTTACAATATTCATTGATTTTTGCCATTGAAAAATGTCCAGAAATGATTGAAGCTACTGACTGAATGAAAGGAGCTGGCATCTCACTCTCTTTGAATCTTCTTTATCATGCTAAGAGGAGCAGGAAAAAGTTAAAAAATTTCAGAATTGCACCTTGCAATGCGGAGAAATTACTGTTTGTGCATTTACAATATTCAATGATTTTTGCCATTGAAAAACGTCCAGAAATGATTGAAGCTACTGACTGAATGAAAGGAGCTGGCATGTCACTCTCTTTGAATCTTGTTTATCATGCTAAGAGGAGCAGGAAAAAGCAAAAAATTTCAGAATTGCACCTTGCAATGCGGAGAAATTACTGTTTGTGCATTTACAATATTCATTGATTTTTGCCATTGAAAAACGTCCAGAAATGATTGAAGCTACTGACTGAATGAAAATAGCTGGCATCTCACTCTCTTTGAATCTTCTTTATCATGCTAAGAGGAGCAGGAAAAAGCAAAAAATTTCAGAATTGCACCTTGCAATGCGGAGAAATTACTGTTTGTGCATTTACAATATTCATTGATTTTTGCCATTGAAAAACATCATGTTATTCATATTCCAGAAATGATTGAAGCTACTGACTGAATGAAAGGAGCTGGCATCTCACTCTCTTTGAATCTTCTTTATCATGCTAAGAGGAGCAGGAAAAAGTAAAAAATTTCAGAATTGCACCTTGCAATGCGGAGAAATTACTGTTTGTGCATTTATAATATTCAATGATTTTTGCCATTGAAAAACGTCCAGAAATGATTGAAGCTACTGACTGAACGAAAGGAGCTGGCATCTCACTCTCTTTGAATCTTCTTTATCATGCTAAGAGGAGCAGGAAAAAGCAAAAAATTTCAGAATTGCTCCTTGCAATGCGGAGAAATTACTGTTTGTGCATTTACAATATTCATTGATTTTTGCCATTGAAAAACATCATGTTATTCATATACCAGAAATGTTTGAAGCTACTGACTGAATGAAAGGAGCTGGCATCTCACTCTCTTTGAATCTTCTTTATCATGCTAAGAGGAGCAGGAAAAAGCAAAAAATTTCAGAATTGCACATTGCAATGCGGAGAAATTACTGTTTGTGCATTTACAATATTCATTGATTTTTGCCATTGAAAAACGTCCAGAAATGATTGAAGCTACTGACTGAATGAAAGGAGCTGGCATCTCACTCTCTTTGAATCTTCTTTATCATGCTAAGAGGAGCAGGAAAAAGCAAAAAATTTCAGAATTGCACCTTGCAATGCGGAGAAATTACTGTTTGTGCATTTACAATATTCATTGATTTTTGCCATTGAAAAATGTCCAGAAATGATTGAAGCTACTGACTGAATGAAAGGAGCTGGCATCTCACTCTCTTTGAATCTTCTTTATCATGCTAAGAGGAGCAGGAAAAAGCAAAAAATTTCAGAATTGCGCCTTGCAATGCGGAGAAATTACTGTTTGTGCATTTACAAAATTCATTGATTTTTGCCATTGAAAAACATCATGTTATTCATATACCAGAAATGATTGAAGCTACTGACAGAAGGAAAGGATCTGGCATCTCACTCTCTTTGAATCTTCTTTATCATGCTAAGAGGAGCAGGAAAAAGCAAAAAATTTCAGAATTGCACCTTGCAATGCGGAGAAATTACTGTTTGTGCATTTACAATATTCATTGATTTTTGCCATTGAAAAACGTCCAGAAATGATTGAAGCTACTGACTGAATGAAAGGAGCTGGCATCTCACTCTCTTTGAATCTTCTTTATCATGCTAAGAGGAGCAGGAAAAAGCAAAAAATTTCAGAATTGCACCTTGCAATGCGGAGAAATTACTGTTTGTGCATTTACAATATTCATTGATTTTTGCGATTGAAAAACATCATGTTATTCATATACCAGAAATGATTGAAGCTACTGACTGAATGAAAGGAGCTGGCATCTCACTCTCTTTGAATCTTCTTTATCATGCTAAGAGGAGCAGGAAAAAGTAAAAAATTTCAGAATTGCACCTTGCAATGCGGAGAAATTACTGTTTGTGCATTTACAATATTCAATGATTTTTGCCATTGAAAAACGTCCAGAAATGATTGAAGCTACTGACTGAATGAAAGGAGCTGGCATCTCACTCTCTTTGAATCTTCTTTATCATGCTAAGAGGAGCAGGAAAAAGCAAAAAATTTCAGAATTGCACATTGCAATGCGGAGAAATTACTGTTTGTGCATTTACAATATTCATTGATTTTTGCCATTGAAAAACGTCCAGAAATGATTGAAGCTACTGACTGAATGAAAGGAGCTGGCATCTCACTCTCTTTGAATCTTCTTTATCATGCTAAGAGGAGCAGGAAAAAGCAAAAAATTTCAGAATTGCACCTTGCAATGCGGAGAAATTACTGTTTGTGCATTTACAATATTCATTGATTTTTGCCATTGAAAAATGTCCAGAAATGATTGAAGCTACTGACTGAATGAAAGGAGCTGGCATCTCACTCTCTTTGAATCTTCTTTATCATGCTAAGAGGAGCAGGAAAAAGCAAAAAATTTCAGAATTGCGCCTTGCAATGCGGAGAAATTACTGTTTGTGCATTTACAAAATTCATTGATTTTTGCCATTGAAAAACATCATGTTATTCATATACCAGAAATGATTGAAGCTACTGACAGAAGGAAAGGATCTGGCATCTCACTCTCTTTGAATCTTCTTTATCATGCTAAGAGGAGCAGGAAAAAGCAAAAAATTTCAGAATTGCACCTTGCAATGCGGAGAAATTACTGTTTGTGCATTTACAATATTCATTGATTTTTGCCATTGAAAAACGTCCAGAAATGATTGAAGCTACTGACTGAATAAAAGGAGCTGGCATCTCACTCTCTTTGAATCTTCTTTATCATGCTAAGAGGAGCAGGAAAAAGCAAAAAATTTCAGAATTGCACCTTGCAATGCGGAGAAATTACTGTTTGTGCATTTACAATATTCATTGATTTTTGCGATTGAAAAACATCATGTTATTCATATACCAGAAATGATTGAAGCTACTGACTGAATGAAAGGAGCTGGCATCTCACTCTCTTTGAATCTTCTTTATCATGCTAAGAGGAGCAGGAAAAAGTAAAAAATTTCAGAATTGCACCTTGCAATGCGGAGAAATTACTGTTTGTGCATTTACAATATTCAATGATTTTTGCCATTGAAAAACGTCCAGAAATGATTGAAGCTACTGACTGAATGAAAGGAGCTGGCATCTCACTCTCTTTGAATCTTGTTTATCATGCTAAGAGGAGCAGGAAAAAGCAAAAAATTTCAGAATTGCACCTTGCAATGTGGAGAAATTACTGTTTGTGCATTTACAATATTCATTGATTTTTGCCATTGAAAAACGTCCAGAAATGATTGAAGCTACTGACTGAATGAAAGGAGCTGGCATCTCACTCTCTTTGAATCTTCTTTATCATGCTAAGAGGAGCAGGAAAAAGCAAAAAATTTCAGAATTGCACCTTGCAATGCGGAGAAATTACTGTTTGTGCATTTACAATATTCATTGATTTTTGCCATTGAAAAACATCATGTTATTCATATTCCAGAAATGATTGAAGCTACTGACTGAATGAAAGGAGCTGGCATCTCACTCTCTTTGAATCTTCTTTGTCATGCTAAGAGGAGCAGGAAAAAGTAAAAAATTTCAGAATTGCACCTTGCAATGCGGAGAAATTACTGTTTGTGCATTTATAATATTCAATGATTTTTGCCATTGAAAAACGTCCAGAAATGATTGAAGCTACTGACTGAACGAAAGGAGCTGGCATCTCACTCTCTTTGAATCTTCTTTATCATGCTAAGAGGAGCAGGAAAAAGCAAAAAATTTCAGAATTGCACCTTGCAATGCGGAGAAATTACTGTTTGTGCATTTACAATATTCATTGATTTTTGCCATTGAAAAACATCATGTTATTCATATACCAGAAATGTTTGAAGCTACTGACTGAATGAAAGGAGCTGGCATCTCACTCTCTTTGAATCTTCTTTATCATGCTAAGAGGAGCAGGAAAAAGCAAAAAATTTCAGAATTGCACATTGCAATGCGGAGAAATTACTGTTTGTGCATTTACAATATTCATTGATTTTTGCCATTGAAAAACGTCCAGAAATGATTGAAGCTACTGACTGAATGAAAGGAGCTGGCATCTCACTCTCTTTGAATCTTCTTTATCATGCTAAGAGGAGCAGGAAAAAGCAAAAAATTTCAGAATTGCACCTTGCAATGCGGAGAAATTACTGTTTGTGCATTTACAATATTCATTGATTTTTGCCATTGAAAAACATGTTATTCATATACCAGAAATGTTTGAAGCTCCTGACTGAATGAAAGGAGCTGGCACCTCACTCTCTTTGAATCTTCTTTATCATGCTAAGAGGAGCAGGAAAAAGCAAAAAATTTCAGAATTGCACCTTGCAATGCGGAGAAATTACTGTTTGTGCATTTACAATATTCATTGATTTTTGCCATTGAAAAACATCCAGAAATGATTGAAGCTACTGACTGAATGAAAGGAGCTGTCATCTCACTCTCTTTGTATCTTCTTTATCATGCTAAGAGGAGCAGGAAAAAGCAAAAAATTTCAGAATTTCACCTTGCAATGCGGAGAAATTACTGTTTGTGCATTTACAATATTCATTGATTTTTGCCATTGAAAAATGTCCAGAAATGATTGAAGCTACTGACTGAATGAAAGGAGCTGGCATCTCACTCTCTTTGAATCTTCTTTGTCATGCTAAGAGGAGCAGGAAAAAGCAAAAAATTTCAGAATTGCGCCTTGCAATGCGGAGAAATTACTGTTTGTGCATTTACAAAATTCATTGATTTTTGCCATTGAAAAACATCATGTTATTCATATGCCAGAAATGATTGAAGCTACTGACTGAAGGAAAGGAGCTGGCATCTCACTCTCTTTGAATCTTCTTTATCATGCTAAGAGGAGCAGGAAAAAGCAAAAAATTTCAGAATTGCACCTTGCAATGCGGAGAAATTACTGTTTGTGCATTTACAATATTCATTGATTTTTGCCATTGAAAAACGTCCAGAAATGATTGAAGCTACTGACTGAACGAAAGGAGCTGGCATCTCACTCTCTTTGAATCTTCTTTATCATGCTAAGAGGAGCAGGAAAAAGCAAAAAATTTCAGAATTGCACCTTGCAATGCGGAGAAAATACTGTTTGTGCATTTACAATATTCATTGATTTTTGCCATTGAAAAACATCATGTTATTCATATACCAGAAATGTTTGAAGCTACTGACTGAATGAAAGGAGCTGGTATCTCACTCTCTTTGAATCTTCTTCATAATGCTAAGAGGAGCAGGAAAAAGGAAAAAATTTCAGAATTGCACCTTGCAATGCGGAGAAATTACTGTTTGTGCATTTACAATATTCATTGATTTTTGCCATTGAAAAACGTCCAGAAATGATTGAAGCTACTGACAATGAAAGGAGCTGGCATCTCACTCTCTTTGAATCTTCTTTATCATGCTAAGAGGAGCAGGAAAAAGCAAAAAATTTCAGAATTGCACCTTGCAATGCTGAGAAATTACTGTTTGTGCATTTGCAAAATTCATTGATTTTTGCCATTGAAAAACATCATGTTATTCATATACCAGAAATGATTGAAGCTACTGACTGAATGAAAGGAGCTGGCATCTCACTCTCTTTGAATCTTCTTTATCATGCTAAGAGGAGCAGGAAAAAGCAAAAAATTTCAGAATTTCACCTTGCAATGCGGAGAAATTACTGTTTGTGCATTTACAATATTCATTGATTTTTGCCATTGAAAAACATCATGTTATTCATATACCAGAAATGTTTGAAGCTACTGACTGAATGAAAGGAGCTGACATCTCACTCTCTTTGAATCTTCTTTATCATGCTAAGAGGAGCAGGAAAAAGCAAAAAATTTCAGAATTGCACCTTGCAATGCGGAGAAATTACTGTTTGTGCATTTACAATATTCATTGATTTTTCCCATTGAAAAACGTCCAGAAATGATTGAAGCTACTGACTGAATGAAAGGAGCTGGCATCTCACTCTCTTTGAATCTTCTTTATCATGCTAAGAGGAGCAGGAAAAAGCAAAAAATTTCAGAATTGCACCTTGCAATGCGGAGAAATTACTGTTTGTGCATTTACAATATTCAATGATTTTTGCCATTAAAAAACATCATGTTATTCATATACCAGAAATGTTTGAAGCTACTGACTGAATGAAAGGAGCTGACATCTCACTCTCTTTGAATCTTCTTTATCATGCTAAGAGGAGCAGGAAAAAGCAAAAAATTTCAGAATTGCACCATGCAATGCGGAGAAATTACTGTTTGTGCATTTACAATATTCATTGATTTTTGCCATTGAAAAACGTCCAGAAATAATTGAAGCTACTGACTGAATGAAAGGAGCTGGCATCTCACTCTCTTTGAATCTTCTTTATCATGCTAAGAGGAGCAGGAAAAAGCAAAAAATTTCAGAATTGCACCTTGCAATGCGGAGAAATTACTGTTTGTGCATTTACAATATTCATTGATTTTTGCCATTGAAAAACGTCCAGAAATTATTGAAGCTACTGACTGAATGAAAGGAGCTGGCTTCTCACTCTCTTTGAATCTTCTTTATCATGCTAAGAGGAGCAGGAAAAAGCAAAAAATTTCAGAATTGCACCTTGCAATGCGGAGAAATTACAGTTTGTGCATTTACAATATTCATTGATTTTTGCCATTGAAAAACGTCCAGAAATGATTGAAGCTACTGACTGAATGAAAGGAGCTGGCATCTCACTCTCTTTGAATCTTCTTTATCATGCTAAGAGGAGCAGGAAAAAGCAAAAAATTTCAGAATTGCACCTTGCAATGCGGAGAAATTACTGTTTGTGCATTTACAATATTCATTGATTTTTGCCATTGAAAAACGTCCAGAAATGATTGAAGCTACTGACTGAATGAAAGGAGCTGGCATCTCACTCTCTTTGAATCTTCTTTATCATGCTAAGAGGAGCAGGAAAAAGCAAAAAATTTCAGATTGCACCTTGCAATGCGGAGAAATTACTGTTTGTGCATTTACAATATTCATTGATTTTTGCCATTGAAAAACATGTTATTCATATACCAGAAATGTTTGAAGCTCCTGACTGAATGAAAGGAGCTGGCACCTCACTCTCTTTGAATCTTGTTTATCATGCTAAGAGGAGCAGGAAAAAGCAAAAAATTTCAGAATTGCACCTTGCAATGCGGAGAAATTACTGTTTGTGCATTTACAATATTCATTGATTTTTGCCATTGAAAAACGTCCAGAAATGATTGAAGCTACTGACTGAATGAAAGGAGCTGGCATCTCACTCTCTTTGAATCTTCTTTATCATGCTAAGAGGAGCAGGAAAAAGCAAAAAATTTCAGAATTGCACCTTGCAATGCGGAGAAATTACTGTTTGTGCATTTACAATATTCATTGATTTTTGCCATTGAAAAATGTCCAGAAATGATTGAAGCTACTGACTGAATGAAAGGAGCTAGCATCTCACTCTCTTTGAATCTTCTTTATCATGCTAAGAGGAGCAGGAAAAAGCAAAAAATTTCAGAATTGCGCCTTGCAATGCGGAGAAATTACTGTTTGTGCATTTACAAAATTCATTGATTTTTGCCATTGAAAAACATCATGTTATTCATATACCAGAAATGATTGAAGCTACTGACTGAAGGAAAGGAGCTGGCATCTCACTCTCTTTGAATCTTCTTTATCATGCTAAGAGGAGCAGGAAAAAGCAAAAAATTTCAGAATTGCACCTTGCAATGCGGAGAAATTACTGTTTGTGCATTTACAATATTCATTGATTTTTGCCATTGAAAAACGTCCAGAAATGATTGAAGCTACTGACTGAATGAAAGGAGCTGGCATCTCACTCTCTTTGAATCTTCTTTATCATGCTAAGAGGAGCAGGAAAAAGCAAAAAATTTCAGAATTGCACCTTGCAATGCGGAGAAATTACTGTTTGTGCATTTACAATATTCATTGATTTTTGCGATTGAAAAACATCATGTTATTCATATACCAGAAATGATTGAAGCTACTGACTGAATGAAAGGAGCTGGCATCTCACTCTCTTTGAATCTTGTTTATCATGCTAAAAGGAGCAGGAAAAAGCAAAAAATTTCAGAATTGCACCTTGCAATGCGGAGAAATTACTGTTTGTGCATTTACAATATTCATTGATTTTTGCCATTGAAAAACGTCCAGAAATGATTGAAGCTACTGACTGAATGAAAGGAGCTGGCATCTCACTCTCTTTGAATCTTCTTTATCATGCTAAGAGGAGCAGGAAAAAGCAAAAAATTTCAGAATTGCACCTTGCAATGCGGAGAAATTACTGTTTGTGCATTTACAATATTCATTGATTTTTGCCATTGAAAAACGTCCAGAAATGATTGAAGCTACTGACTGAATGAAAGGAGCTGGCATCTCACTCTCTTTGAATCTTCTTTATCATGCTAAGAGGAGCAGGAAAAAGCAAAAAATTAGAGAATTGCACCTTGCAATGCGGAGAAATTACTGTTTGTGCATTTACAATATTCATTGATTTTTGCGATTGAAAAACATCATGTTATTCATATACCAGAAATGATTGAAGCTACTGACTGAATGAAAGGAGCTGGCATCTCACTCTCTTTGAATCTTCTTTATCATGCTAAGAGGAGCAGGAAAAAGTAAAAAATTTCAGAATTGCACCTTGCAATGCGGAGAAATTACTGTTTGTGCATTTACAATATTCAATGATTTTTGCCATTGAAAAACGTCCATAAATGATTGAAGCTACTGACTGAATGAAAGGAGCTGGCATCTCACTCTCTTTGAATCTTGTTTATCATGCTAAAAGGAGCAGGAAAAAGCAAAAAATTTCAGAATTGCACCTTGCAATGCGGAGAAATTACTGTTTGTGCATTTACAATATTCATTGATTTTTGCCATTGAAAAACGTCCAGAAATGATTGAAGCTACTGACTGAATGAAAGGAGCTGGCATCTCACTCTCTTTGAATCTTCTTTATCATGCTAAGAGGAGCAGGAAAAAGCAAAAAATTTCAGAATTGCACCTTGCAATGCGGAGAAATTACTGTTTGTGCATTTACAATATTCATTGATTTTTGCAATTGAAAAACGTCCAGAAATGATTGAAGCTACTGACTGAATGAAAGGAGCTGGCATCTCACTCTCTTTGAATCTTCTTTATCATGCTAAGAGGAGCAGGAAAAAGTAAAAAATTTCAGAATTGCACCTTGCAATGCGGAGAAATTACTGTTTGTGCATTTACAATATTCAATGATTTTTGCCATTGAAAAACGTCAAGAAATTATTGAAGCTACTGACTGAACGAAAGGAGCTGGCATCTCACTCTCTTTGAATCTTCTTTATCATGCTAAGAGGAGCAGGAAAAAGCAAAAAATTTCAGAATTGCACCTTGCAATGCGGAGAAATTACTGTTTGTGCATTTACAATATTCATTGATTTTTGCCATTGAAAAACATCATGTTATTCATATACCAGAAATGTTTGAAGCTACTGACTGAATGAAAGGAGCTGGTATCTCACTCTCTTTGAATCTTCTTCATAATGCTAAGAGGAGCAGGAAAAAGCAAAAAATTTCAGAATTGCACCTTGCAATGCGGAGAAATTACTGTTTGTGCATTTACAATATTCATTGATTTTTGCCATTGAAAAACGTCCAGAAATGATTGAAGCTACTGACAATGAAAGGAGCTGGCATCTCACTCTCTTTGAATCTTCTTTATCATGCTAAGAGGAGCAGGAAAAAGCAAAAAATTTCAGAATTGCACCTTGCAATGCTGAGAAATTACTGTTTGTGCATTTACAAAATTCATTGATTTTTGCCATTGAAAAACATCATGTTATTCATATACCAGAAATGATTGAAGCTACTGACTGAATGAAAGGAGCTGGCATCTCACTCTCTTTGAATCTTCTTTATCATGCTAAGATTAGCAGGAAAAAGCAAAAAATTTCAGAATTGCACCTTGCAATGCGGAGAAATTTCTGTTTGTGCATTTACAATATTCATTGATTTTTGCCATTGAAAAACATCATGTTATTCATATACCAGAAATGTTTGAAGCTACTGACTGAATGAAAGGAGCTGACATCTCACTCTCTTTGAATCTTCTTTATCATGCTAAGAGGAGCAGGAAAAAGCAAAAAATTTCAGAATTGCACCTTGCAATGCGGAGAAATTACTGTTTGTGCATTTACAATATTCATTGATTTTTGCCATTGAAAAATGTCCAGAAATGATTGAAGCTACTGACTGAATGAAATGAGCTGGCATCTCACTCTCTTTGAATCTTCTTTATCATGCTAAGAGGAGCAGGAAAAAGCAAAAAATTTCAGAATTGCACCTTGCAATGCGGAGAAATTACTGTTTGTGCATTTACAATATTCATTGATTTTTGCCATTGAAAAACGTCCAGAAATGATTGAAGCTACTGACTGAATGAAAGGAGCTGGCATCTCACTCTCTTTGAATTTTCTTTATCATGCTAAGAGGAGCAGGAAAAAGCAAAAAATTTCAGAATTGCACCTTGCAATTCGGAGAAATTACTGTTTGTGCATTTACAATATTCATTGATTTTTGCCATTGAAAAACGTCCAGAAATGATTGAAGCTACTGACTGAATGAAAGGAGCTGGCATCTCACTCTCTTTGAATCATCTTTATCATGCTAAGAGGAGCAGGAAAAAGCAAAGAATTTCAGAATTGCACCTTGCAATGCGGAGAAATTACTGTTTGTGCATTTACAATATTCATTGATTTTTGCCATTGAAAAACATGTTATTCATATACCAGAAATGTTTGAAGCTCCTGACTGAATGAAAGGAGCTGGCACCTCACTCTCTTTGAATCTTCTTTATCATGCTAAGAGGAGCAGGAAAAAGCAAAAAATTTCAGAATTGCACCTTGCAATGCGGAGAAATTACTGTTTGTGCATTTACAATATTCATTGATTTTTGCCATTGAAAAACGTCCAGAAATGATTGAAGCTACTGACTGAATGAAAGGAGCTGGCATCTCACTCTCTTTGAATCTTCTTTATCATGCTAAGAGGAGCAGGAAAAAGCAAAAAATTTCAGAATTGCACCTTGCAATGCGGATAAATTACTGTTTGTGCATTTACAATATTCATTGATTTTTGCCATTGAAAAATGTCCAGAAATGATTGAAGCTACTGACTGAATGAAAGGAGCTGGCATCTCACTCTCTTTGAATCTTCTTTATCATGCTAAGAGGAGCAGGAAAAAGCAAAAAATTTCAGAATTGCGCCTTGCAATGCGGAGAAATTACTGATTGTGCATTTACAAAATTCATTGATTTTTGCCATTGAAAAACATCATGTTATTCATATACCAGAAATGTTTGAAGCTACTGACTGAATGAAAGGAGCTGGTATCTCACTCTCTTTGAATCTTCTTCATAATGCTAAGAGGAGCAGGAAAAAGCAAAAAATTTCAGAATTGCACCTTGCAATGCGGAGAAATTACTGTTTGTGCATTTACAATATTCATTGATTTTTGCCATTGAAAAACGTCCAGAAATGATTGAAGCTACTGACAATGAAAGGAGCTGGCATCTCACTCTCTTTGAATCTTCTTTATCATGCTAAGAGCAGCAGGAAAAAGCTAAAAATTTCAGAATTGCACCTTGCAATGCTGAGAAATTACTGTTTGTGCATTTACAATATTCATTGATTTTTGCCATTGAAAAACGTCCAGAAATGATTGAAGCTACTGACTGAATGAAAGGAGCTGGCATCTCACTCTCTTTGAATCTTCTTTATCATGCTAAGAGGAGCAGGAAAAAGCAAAAAATTTCAGAATTGCACCGTGCAATGCGGAGAAATTACTGTTTGTGCATTTACAATATTCATTGATTTTTGCCATTGAAAAACGTCCAGAAATGATTGAAGCTACTGACTGAATGAAAGGAGCTGGCATCTCACTCTCTTTGAATCTTCTTTATCATGCTAAGAGGAGCAGGAAAAAGCAAAAAATTAGAGAATTGCACCTTGCAATGCGGAGAAATTACTGTTTGTGCATTTACAATATTCATTGATTTTTGCGATTGAAAAACATCATGTTATTCATATACCAGAAATGATTGAAGCTACTGACTGAATGAAAGGAGCTGGCATCTCACTCTCTTTGAATCTTCTTTATCATGCTAAGAGGAGCAGGAAAAAGTAAAAAATTTCAGAATTGCACCTTGCAATGCGGAGAAATTACTGTTTGTGCATTTACAATATTCAATGATTTTTGCCATTGAAAAACGTCCATAAATGATTGAAGCTACTGACTGAATGAAAGGAGCTGGCATCTCACTCTCTTTGAATCTTGTTTATCATGCTAAAAGGAGCAGGAAAAAGCAAAAAATTTCAGAATTGCACCTTGCAATGCGGAGAAATTACTGTTTGTGCATTTACAATATTCATTGATTTTTGCCATTGAAAAACGTCCAGAAATGATTGAAGCTACTGACTGAATGAAAGGAGCTGGCATCTCACTCTCTTTGAATCTTCTTTATCATGCTAAGAGGAGCAGGAAAAAGCAAAAAATTTCAGAATTGCACCTTGCAATGCGGAGAAATTACTGTTTGTGCATTTACAATATTCATTGATTTTTGCAATTGAAAAACGTCCAGAAATGATTGAAGCTACTGACTGAATGAAAGGAGCTGGCATCTCACTCTCTTTGAATCTTCTTTATCATGCTAAGAGGAGCAGGAAAAAGTAAAAAATTTCAGAATTGCACCTTGCAATGCGGAGAAATTACTGTTTGTGCATTTACAATATTCAATGATTTTTGCCATTGAAAAACGTCAAGAAATTATTGAAGCTACTGACTGAACGAAAGGAGCTGGCATCTCACTCTCTTTGAATCTTCTTTATCATGCTAAGAGGAGCAGGAAAAAGCAAAAAATTTCAGAATTGCACCTTGCAATGCGGAGAAATTACTGTTTGTGCATTTACAATATTCATTGATTTTTGCCATTGAAAAACATCATGTTATTCATATACCAGAAATGTTTGAAGCTACTGACTGAATGAAAGGAGCTGGTATCTCACTCTCTTTGAATCTTCTTCATAATGCTAAGAGGAGCAGGAAAAAGCAAAAAATTTCAGAATTGCACCTTGCAATGCGGAGAAATTACTGTTTGTGCATTTACAATATTCATTGATTTTTGCCATTGAAAAACGTCCAGAAATGATTGAAGCTACTGACAATGAAAGGAGCTGGCATCTCACTCTCTTTGAATCTTCTTTATCATGCTAAGAGGAGCAGGAAAAAGCAAAAAATTTCAGAATTGCACCTTGCAATGCTGAGAAATTACTGTTTGTGCATTTACAAAATTCATTGATTTTTGCCATTGAAAAACATCATGTTATTCATATACCAGAAATGATTGAAGCTACTGACTGAATGAAAGGAGCTGGCATCTCACTCTCTTTGAATCTTCTTTATCATGCTAAGATTAGCAGGAAAAAGCAAAAAATTTCAGAATTGCACCTTGCAATGCGGAGAAATTACTGTTTGTGCATTTACAATATTCATTGATTTTTGCCATTGAAAAACATCATGTTATTCATATACCAGAAATGTTTGAAGCTACTGACTGAATGAAAGGAGCTGACATCTCACTCTCTTTGAATCTTCTTTATCATGCTAAGAGGAGCAGGAAAAAGCAAAAAATTTCAGAATTGCACCTTGCAATGCGGAGAAATTACTGTTTGTGCATTTACAATATTCATTGATTTTTGCCATTGAAAAATGTCCAGAAATGATTGAAGCTACTGACTGAATGAAAGGAGCTGGCATCTCACTCTCTTTGAATCTTCTTTATCATGCTAAGAGGAGCAGGAAAAAGCAAAAAATTTCAGAATTGCACCTTGCAATGCGGAGAAATTACTGTTTGTGCATTTACAATATTCATTGATTTTTGCCATTGAAAAACGTCCAGAAATGATTGAAGCTACTGACTGAATGAAAGGAGCTGGCATCTCACTCTCTTTGAATCTTCTTTATCATGCTAAGAGGAGCAGGAAAAAGCAAAAAATTTCAGAATTGCACCTTGCAATTCGGAGAAATTACTGTTTGTGCATTTACAATATTCATTGATTTTTGCCATTGAAAAACGTCCAGAAATGATTGAAGCTACTGACTGAATGAAAGGAGCTGGCATCTCACTCTCTTTGAATCATCTTTATCATGCTAAGAGGAGCAGGAAAAAGCAAAGAATTTCAGAATTGCACCTTGCAATGCGGAGAAATTACTGTTTGTGCATTTACAATATTCATTGATTTTTGCCATTGAAAAACATGTTATTCATATACCAGAAATGTTTGAAGCTCCTGACTGAATGAAAGGAGCTGGCACCTCACTCTCTTTGAATCTTCTTTATCATGCTAAGAGGAGCAGGAAAAAGCAAAAAATTTCAGAATTGCACCTGGCAATGCGGAGAAATTACTGTTTGTGCATTTACAATATTCATTGATTTTTGCCATTGAAAAACGTCCAGAAATGATTGAAGCTACTGACTGAATGAAAGGAGCTGGCATCTCACTCTCTTTGAATCTTCTTTATCATGCTAAGAGGAGCAGGAAAAAGCAAAAAATTTCAGAATTGCACCTTGCAATGCGGATAAATTACTGTTTGTGCATTTACAATATTCATTGATTTTTGCCATTGAAAAATGTCCAGAAATGATTGAAGCTACTGACTGAATGAAAGGAGCTGGCATCTCACTCTCTTTGAATCTTCTTTATCATGCTAAGAGGAGCAGGAAAAAGCAAAAAATTTCAGAATTGCGCCTTGCAATGCGGAGAAATTACTGATTGTGCATTTACAAAATTCATTGATTTTTGCCATTGAAAAACATCATGTTATTCATATACCAGAAATGTTTGAAGCTACTGACTGAATGAAAGGAGCTGGTATCTCACTCTCTTTGAATCTTCTTCATAATGCTAAGAGGAGCAGGAAAAAGCAAAAAAATTCAGAATTGCACCTTGCAATGCGGAGAAATTACTGTTTGTGCATTTACAATATTCATTGATTTTTGCCATTGAAAAACGTCCAGAAATGATTGAAGCTACTGACAATGAAAGGAGCTGGCATCTCACTCTCTTTGAATCTTCTTTATCATGCTAAGAGCAGCAGGAAAAAGCTAAAAATTTCAGAATTGCACCTTGCAATGCTGAGAAATTACTGTTTGTGCATTTACAAAATTCATTGATTTTTGCCATTGAAAAACATCATGTTATTCATATACCAGAAATGATTGAAGCTACTGACTGAATGAAAGGAGCTGGCATCTCACTCTCTTTGAATCTTCTTTATCATGCTAAGAGGAGCAGGAAAAAGCAAAAAATTTCAGAATTGCACCTTGCAATGCGGAGAAATTACTGTTTGTGCATTTACAATATTCATTGATTTTTGCCATTGAAAAACATCATGTTATTCATATACCAGAAATGTTTGAAGCTACTGACTGAATGAAAGGAGCTGACATCTCACTCTACTTGAATCTTCTTTATCATGCTAAGAGGAGCAGGAAAAAGCAAAAAATTTCAGAATTGCACCTTGCAATGCGGAGAAATTACTGTTTGTGCATTTACAATATTCATTGATTTTTGCCATTGAAAAATGTCCAGAAATGATTGAAGCTACTGACTGAATGAAAGGAGCTGGCATCTCACTCTCTTTGAATCTTCTTTATCATGCTAAGAGGAGCAGGAAAAAGCAAAAAATTTCAGAATTGCACCTTGCAATGCGGAGAAATTACTGTTTGTGCATTTACAATATTCATTGATTTTTGCCATTGAAAAACGTCCAGAAATGATTGAAGCTACTGACTGAATGAAAGGAGCTGGCATCTCACTCTATTTGAATCTTCTTTATCATGCTAAGAGGAGCAGGAAAAAGCAAAAAATTTCAGAATTGCACCTTGCAATGCGGAGAAATTACAGTTTGTGCATTTACAATATTCATTGATTTTTGCCATTGAAAAACGTCCAGAAATGATTGAAGCTACTGACAGAATGAAAGGAGCTGGCATCTCACTCTCTTTGAATCTTCTTTATCATGCTAAGAGGAGCAGGAAAAAGCAAAAAATTTCAGAATTGCACCTTGCAATGCGGAGAAATTACTGTTTGTGCATTTACAATATTCATTGATTTTTGCCATTGAAAAACATGTTATTCATATACCAGAAATATTTGAAGCTCCTGACTGAATGAAAGGAGCTGGCACCTCACTCTCTTTGAATCTTCTTTATCATGCTAAGAGGAGCAGGAAAAAGCAAACAATTTCAGAATTGCACCTTGCAATGCGGAGAAATTACTGTTTGTGCATTTACAATATTCATTGATTTTTGCAATTGAAAAACGTCCAGAAATGATTGAAGCTACTGACTGAATAAAAGGAGCTGGCATCTCACTCTCTTTGAATCTTCTTTATCATGCTAAGAGGAGCAGGAAAAAGCAAAAAATTTCAGAATTGCACCTTGCAATGCGGAGAAATTACTGTTTGTGCATTTACAATATTCATTGATTTTTGCCATTGAAAAATGTCCAGAAATGATTGAAGCTACTGACTGAATGAAAGGAGCTGGCATCTCACTCTCTTTGAATCTTCTTTATCATGCTAAGAGGAGCAGGAAAAAGCAAAAAATTTCAGAATTGCGCTTTGCAATGCGGAGAAATTACTGTTTGTGCATTTACAAAATTCATTGATTTTTGCCATTGAAAAACATCATGTTATTCATATACCAGAAATGATTGAAGCTACTGACTGAAGGAAAGGAGCTGGCATCTCACTCTCTTTGAATCTTCTTTATCATGCTAAGAGGAGCAGGAAAAAGCAAAAAATTTCAGAATTGCACCTTGCAATGCGGAGAAATTACTGTTTGTGCATTTACAATATTCATTGATTTTTGCCATTGAAAAACATCATGTTATTCATATACCAGAAATGTTTGAAGCTACTGACTGAATGAAAGGAGCTGACATCTCACTCTCTTTGAATCTTCTTTATCATGCTAAGAGGAGCAGGAAAAAGCAAAAAATTTCAGAATTGCACCTTGCAATGCGGAGAAATTACTGTTTGTGCATTTACAATATTCATTGATTTTTGCCATTGAAAAATGTCCAGAAATGATTGAAGCTACTGACTGAATGAAAGGAGCTGGCATCTCACTCTCTTTGAATCTTCTTTATCATGCTAAGAGGAGCAGGAAAAAGCAAAAAATTTCAGAATTGCACCTTGCAATGCGGAGAAATTACTGTTTGTGCATTTACAATATTCATTGATTTTTGCCATTGAAAAACGTCCAGAAATGATTGAAGCTACTGACTGAATGAAAGGAGCTGGCATCTCACTCTCTTTGAATCTTCTTTATCATGCTAAGAGGAGCAGGAAAAAGCAAAAAATTTCAGAATTGCACCTTGCAATTCGGAGAAATTACTGTTTGTGCATTTACAATATTCATTGATTTTTGCCATTGAAAAACGTCCAGAAATGATTGAAGCTACTGACTGAATGAAAGGAGCTGGCATCTCACTCTCTTTGAATCATCTTTATCATGCTAAGAGGAGCAGGAAAAAGCAAAGAATTTCAGAATTGCACCTTGCAATGCGGAGAAATTACTGTTTGTGCATTTACAATATTCATTGATTTTTGCCATTGAAAAACATGTTATTCATATACCAGAAATGTTTGAAGCTCCTGACTGAATGAAAGGAGCTGGCACCTCACTCTCTTTGAATCTTCTTTATCATGCTAAGAGGAGCAGGAAAAAGCAAAAAATTTCAGAATTGCACCTTGCAATGCGGAGAAATTACTGTTTGTGCATTTACAATATTCATTGATTTTTGCCATTGAAAAACGTCCAGAAATGATTGAAGCTACTGACTGAATGAAAGGAGCTGGCATCTCACTCTCTTTGAATCTTCTTTATCATGCTAAGAGGAGCAGGAAAAAGCAAAAAATTTCAGAATTGCACCTTGCAATGCGGATAAATTACTGTTTGTGCATTTACAATATTCATTGATTTTTGCCATTGAAAAATGTCCAGAAATGATTGAAGCTACTGACTGAATGAAAGGAGCTGGCATCTCACTCTCTTTGAATCTTCTTTATCATGCTAAGAGGAGCAGGAAAAAGCAAAAAATTTCAGAATTGCGCCTTGCAATGCGGAGAAATTACTGATTGTGCATTTACAAAATTCATTGATTTTTGCCATTGAAAAACATCATGTTATTCATATACCAGAAATGTTTGAAGCTACTGACTGAATGAAAGGAGCTGGTATCTCACTCTCTTTGAATCTTCTTCATAATGCTAAGAGGAGCAGGAAAAAGCAAAAAAATTCAGAATTGCACCTTGCAATGCGGAGAAATTACTGTTTGTGCATTTACAATATTCATTGATTTTTGCCATTGAAAAACGTCCAGAAATGATTGAAGCTACTGACAATGAAAGGAGCTGGCATCTCACTCTCTTTGAATCTTCTTTATCATGCTAAGAGCAGCAGGAAAAAGCTAAAAATTTCAGAATTGCACCTTGCAATGCTGAGAAATTACTGTTTGTGCATTTACAAAATTCATTGATTTTTGCCATTGAAAAACATCATGTTATTCATATACCAGAAATGATTGAAGCTACTGACTGAATGAAAGGAGCTGGCATCTCACTCTCTTTGAATCTTCTTTATCATGCTAAGAGGAGCAGGAAAAAGCAAAAAATTTCAGAATTGCACCTTGCAATGCGGAGAAATTACTGTTTGTGCATTTACAATATTCATTGATTTTTGCCATTGAAAAACATCATGTTATTCATATACCAGAAATGTTTGAAGCTACTGACTGAATGAAAGGAGCTGACATCTCACTCTACTTGAATCTTCTTTATCATGCTAAGAGAAGCAGGAAAAAGCAAAAAATTTCAGAATTGCACCTTGCAATGCGGAGAAATTACTGTTTGTGCATTTACAATATTCATTGATTTTTGCCATTGAAAAATGTCCAGAAATGATTGAAGCTACTGACTGAATGAAAGGAGCTGGCATCTCACTCTCTTTGAATCTTCTTTATCATGCTAAGAGGAGCAGGAAAAAGCAAAAAATTTCAGAATTGCACCTTGCAATGCGGAGAAATTACTGTTTGTGCATTTACAATATTCATTGATTTTTGCCATTGAAAAACGTCCAGAAATGATTGAAGCTACTGACTGAATGAAAGGAGCTGGCATCTCACTCTATTTGAATCTTCTTTATCATGCTAAGAGGAGCAGGAAAAAGCAAAAAATTTCAGAATTGCACCTTGCAATGCGGAGAAATTACAGTTTGTGCATTTACAATATTCATTGATTTTTGCCATTGAAAAACGTCCAGAAATGATTGAAGCTACTGACAGAATGAAAGGAGCTGGCATCTCACTCTCTTTGAATCTTCTTTATCATGCTAAGAGGAGCAGGAAAAAGCAAAAAATTTCAGAATTGCACCTTGCAATGCGGAGAAATTACTGTTTGTGCATTTACAATATTCATTGATTTTTGCCATTGAAAAACATGTTATTCATATACCAGAAATATTTGAAGCTCCTGACTGAATGAAAGGAGCTGGCACCTCACTCTCTTTGAATCTTCTTTATCATGCTAAGAGGAGCAGGAAAAAGCAAACAATTTCAGAATTGCACCTTGCAATGCGGAGAAATTACTGTTTGTGCATTTACAATATTCATTGATTTTTGCAATTGAAAAACGTCCAGAAATGATTGAAGCTACTGACTGAATAAAAGGAGCTGGCATCTCACTCTCTTTGAATCTTCTTTATCATGCTAAGAGGAGCAGGAAAAAGCAAAAAATTTCAGAATTGCACCTTGCAATGCGGAGAAATTACTGTTTGTGCATTTACAATATTCATTGATTTTTGCCATTGAAAAATGTCCAGAAATGATTGAAGCTACTGACTGAATGAAAGGAGCTGGCATCTCACTCTCTTTGAATCTTCTTTATCATGCTAAGAGGAGCAGGAAAAAGCAAAAAATTTCAGAATTGCGCTTTGCAATGCGGAGAAATTACTGTTTGTGCATTTACAAAATTCATTGATTTTTGCCATTGAAAAACATCATGTTATTCATATACCAGAAATGATTGAAGCTACTGACTGAAGGAAAGGAGCTGGCATCTCACTCTCTTTGAATCTTCTTTATCATGCTAAGAGGAGCAGGAAAAAGCAAAAAATTTCAGAATTGCACCTTGCAATGCGGAGAAATTACTGTTTGTGCATTTACAATATTCATTGATTTTTGCCATTGAAAAACGTCCAGAAATGATTGAAGCTACTGACTGAATGAAAGGAGCTGGCATCTCACTCTCTTTGAATCTTCTTTATCATGCTAAGAGGAGCAGGAAAAAGCAAAAAATTTCAGAATTGCACCTTGCAATGCGGAGAAATTACTGTTTGTGCATTTACAATATTCATTGAGTTTTGCGATTGAAAAACATCATGTTATTCATATACCAGAAATGATTGAAGCTACTGACTGAATGAAAGGAGCTGGCATCTCACTCTCTTTGAATCTTCTTTATCATGCTAAGAGGAGCAGGAAAAAGTAAAAAATTTCAGAAATGCACCTTGCAATGCGGAGAAATTACTGTTTGTGCATTTACAATATTCAATGATTTTTGCCATTGAAAAACGTCCAGAAATGATTGAAGCTACTGACTGAATGAAAGGAGCTGGCATCTCACTCTCTTTGAATCTTGTTTATCATGCTAAGAGGAGCAGGAAAAAGCAAAAAATTTCAGAATTGCACCTTGCAATGCGGAGAAATTACTGTTTGTGCATTTACAATATTCATTGATTTTTGCCATTGAAAAACGTCCAGAAATGATTGAAGCTACTGACTGAATGAAAGGAGCTGGCATCTCACTCTCTTTGAATCTTCTTTATCATGCTAAGAGGAGCAGGAAAAAGCAAAAAATTTCAGAATTGCACCTTGCAATGCGGAGAAATTACTGTTTGTGCATTTACTATATTCATTGATTTTTGCCATTGAAAAACATCATGTTATTCATATACCAGAAATGATTGAAGCTACTGACTGAATGAAAGGAGCTGGCATCTCACTCTCTTTGAATCTTCTTTATCATGCTAAGAGGAGCAGGAAAAAGTAAAAAATTTCAGAATTGCACCTTGCAATGCGGAGAAATTACTGTTTGTGCATTTACAATATTCAATGATTTTTGCCATTGAAAAACGTCAAGAAATTATTGAAGCTACTGACTGAACGAAAGGAGCTGGCATCTCACTCTCTTTGAATCTTCTTTATCATGCTAAGAGGAGCAGGAAAAAGCAAAAAATTTCAGAATTGCACCTTGCAATGCGGAGAAATTACTGTTTGTGCATTTACAATATTCATTGATTTTTGCCATTGAAAAACATCATGTTATTCATATACCAGATATGTTTGAAGCTACTGACTGAATGAAAGGAGCTGGTATCTCACTCTCTTTGAATCTTCTTCATAATGCTAAGAGGAGCAGGAAAAAGCAAAAAATTTCAGAATTGCACCTTGCAATGCGGAGAAATTACTGTTTGTGCATTTACAATATTCATTGATTTTTGCCATTGAAAAACGTCCAGAAATGATTGAAGCTACTGACAATGAAAGGAGCTGGCATCTCACTCTCTTTGAATCTTCTTTATCATGCTAAGAGGAGCAGGAAAAAGCAAAAAATTTCAGAATTGCACCTTGCAATGCTGAGAAATTACTGTTTGTGCATTTACAATATTCATTGATTTTTGCCATTGAAAAACATCATGTTATTCATATACCAGAAATGATTGAAGCTACTGACTGAATGAAAGGAGCTGGCATCTCACTCTCTTTGAATCTTCTTTATCATGCTAAGATTAGCAGGAAAAAGCAAAAAATTTCAGAATTGCACCTTGCAATGCGGAGAAATTACTGTTTGTGCATTTACAATATTCATTGATTTTTGCCATTGAAAAACATCATGTTATTCATATACCAGAAATGTTTGAAGCTACTGACTGAATGAAAGGAGCTGACATCTCACTCTCTTTGAATCTTCTTTATCATGCTAAGAGGAGCAGGAAAAAGCAAAAAATTTCAGAATTGCACCTTGCAATGCGGAGAAATTACTGTTTGTGCATTTACAATATTCATTGATTTTTGCCATTGAAAAATGTCCAGAAATGATTGAAGCTACTGACTGAATGAAAGGAGCTGGCATCTCACTCTCTTTGAATCTTCTTTATGATGCTAAGAGGAGCAGGAAAAAGCAAAAAATTTCAGAATTGCACCTTGCAATGCGGAGAAATTACTGTTTGTGCATTTACAATATTCATTGATTTTTGCCATTGAAAAACGTCCAGAAATGATTGAAGCTACTGACTGAATGAAAGGAGCTGGCATCTCACTCTCTTTGAATCTTCTTTATCATGCTAAGAGGAGCAGGAAAAAGCAAAAAATTTCAGAATTGCACCTTGCAATTCGGAGAAATTACTGTTTGTGCATTTACAATATTCATTGATTTTTGCCATTGAAAAACGTCCAGAAATGATTGAAGCTACTGACTGAATGAAAGGAGCTGGCATCTCACTCTCTTTGAATCATCTTTATCATGCTAAGAGGAGCAGGAAAAAGCAAAGAATTTCAGAATTGCACCTTGCAATGCGGAGAAATTACTGTTTGTGCATTTACAATATTCATTGATTTTTGCCATTGAAAAACATGTTATTCATATACCAGAAATGTTTGAAGCTCCTGACTGAATGAAAGGAGCTGGCACCTCACTCTCTTTGAATCTTCTTTATCATGCTAAGAGGAGCAGGAAAAAGCAAAAAATTTCAGAATTGCACCTTGCAATGCGGAGAAATTACTGTTTGTGCATTTACAATATTCATTGATTTTTGCCATTGAAAAACGTCCAGAAATGATTGAAGCTACTGACTGAATGAAAGGAGCTGGCATCTCACTCTCTTTGAATCTTCTTTATCATGCTAAGAGGAGCAGGAAAAAGCAAAAAATTTCAGAATTGCACCTTGCAATGCGGATAAATTACTGTTTGTGCATTTACAATATTCATTGATTTTTGCCATTGAAAAATGTCCAGAAATGATTGAAGCTACTGACTGAATGAAAGGAGCTGGCATCTCACTCTCTTTGAATCTTCTTTATCATGCTAAGAGGAGCAGGAAAAAGCAAAAAATTTCAGAATTGCGCCTTGCAATGCGGAGAAATTACTGATTGTGCATTTACAAAATTCATTGATTTTTGCCATTGAAAAACATCATGTTATTCATATACCAGAAATGTTTGAAGCTACTGACTGAATGAAAGGAGCTGGTATCTCACTCTCTTTGAATCTTCTTCATAATGCTAAGAGGAGCAGGAAAAAGCAAAAAAATTCAGAATTGCACCTTGCAATGCGGAGAAATTACTGTTTGTGCATTTACAATATTCATTGATTTTTGCCATTGAAAAACATCATGTTATTCATATACCAGAAATGATTGAAGCTACTGACTGAATGAAAGGAGCTGGCATCTCACTCTCTTTGAATCTTCTTTATCATGCTAAGAGGAGCAGGAAAAAGCAAAAAATTTCAGAATTGCACCTTGCAATGCGGAGAAATTACTGTTTGTGCATTTACAATATTCATTGATTTTTGCCATTGAAAAACATCATGTTATTCATATACCAGAAATGTTTGAAGCTACTGACTGAATGAAAGGAGCTGACATCTCACTCTCCTTGAATCTTCTTTATCATGCTAAGAGGATCAGGAAAAAGCAAAAAATTTCAGAATTGCACCTTGCAATGCGGAGAAATTACTGTTTGTGCATTTACAATATTCATTGATTTTTGCCATTGAAAAATGTCCAGAAATGATTGAAGCTACTGACTGAATGAAAGGAGCTGGCATCTCACTCTCTTTGAATCTTCTTTATCATGCTAAGAGGAGCAGGAAAAAGCAAAAAATTTCAGAATTGCACCTTGCAATGCGGAGAAATTACTGTTTGTGCATTTACAATATTCATTGATTTTTGCCATTGAAAAACATCATGTTATTCATATACCAGAAATGTTTGAAGCTACTGACTGAATGAAAGGAGCTGACATCTCACTCTCCTTGAATCTTCTTTATCATGCTAAGAGGATCAGGAAAAAGCAAAAAATTTCAGAATTGCACCTTGCAATGCGGAGAAATTACTGTTTGTGCATTTACAATATTCATTGATTTTTGCCATTGAAAAATGTCCAGAAATGATTGAAGCTACTGACTGAATGAAAGGAGCTGGCATCTCACTCTCTTTGAATCTTCTTTATCATGCTAAGAGGAGCAGGAAAAAGCAAAAAATTTCAGAATTGCACCTTGCAATGCGGAGAAATTACTGTTTGTGCATTTACAATATTCATTGATTTTTGCCATTGAAAAACGTCCAGAAATGATTGAAGCTACTGACTGAATGAAAGGAGCTGGCATCTCACTCTATTTGAATCTTCTTTATCATGCTAAGAGGAGCAGGAAAAAGCAAAAAATTTCAGAATTGCACCTTGCAATGCGGAGAAATTACAGTTTGTGCATTTACAATATTCATTGATTTTTGCCATTGAAAAACGTCCAGAAATGATTGAAGCTACTGACAGAATGAAAGGAGCTGGCATCTCACTCTCTTTGAATCTTCTTTATCATGCTAAGAGGAGCAGGAAAAAGCAAAAAATTTCAGAATTGCACCTTGCAATGCGGAGAAATTACTGTTTGTGCATTTACAATATTCATTGATTTTTGCCATTGAAAAACATGTTATTCATATACCAGAAATGTTTGAAGCTCCTGACTGAATGAAAGGAGCTGGCACCTCACTCTCTTTGAATCTTCTTTATCATGCTAAGAGGAGCAGGAAAAAGCAAACAATTTCAGAATTGCACCTTGCAATGCGGAGAAATTACTGTTTGTGCATTTACAATATTCATTGATTTTTGCAATTGAAAAACGTCCAGAAATGATTGAAGCTACTGACTGAATAAAAGGAGCTGGCATCTCACTCTCTTTGAATCTTCTTTATCATGCTAAGAGGAGCAGGAAAAAGCAAAAAATTTCAGAATTGCACCTTGCAATGCGGAGAAATTACTGTTTGTGCATTTACAATATTCATTGATTTTTGCCATTGAAAAATGTCCAGAAATGATTGAAGCTACTGACTGAATGAAAGGAGCTGGCATCTCACTCTCTTTGAATCTTCTTTATCATGCTAAGAGGAGCAGGAAAAAGCAAAAAATTTCAGAATTGCGCTTTGCAATGCGGAGAAATTACTGTTTGTGCATTTACAAAATTCATTGATTTTTGCCATTGAAAAACATCATGTTATTCATATACCAGAAATGATTGAAGCTACTGACTGAAGGAAAGGAGCTGGCATCTCACTCTCTTTGAATCTTCTTTATCATGCTAAGAGGAGCAGGAAAAAGCAAAAAATTTCAGAATTGCACCTTGCAATGCGGAGAAATTACTGTTTGTGCATTTACAATATTCATTGATTTTTGCCATTGAAAAACGTCCAGAAATGATTGAAGCTACTGACTGAATGAAAGGAGCTGGCATCTCACTCTCTTTGAATCTTCTTTATCATGCTAAGAGGAGCAGGAAAAAGCAAAAAATTTCAGAATTGCACCTTGCAATGCGGAGAAATTACTGTTTGTGCATTTACAATATTCATTGAGTTTTGCGATTGAAAAACATCATGTTATTCATATACCAGAAATGATTGAAGCTACTGACTGAATGAAAGGAGCTGGCATCTCACTCTCTTTGAATCTTCTTTATCATGCTAAGAGGAGCAGGAAAAAGTAAAACATTTCAGAAATGCACCTTGCAATGCGGAGAAATTACTGTTTGTGCATTTACAATATTCAATGATTTTTGCCATTGAAAAACGTCCAGAAATGATTGAAGCTACTGACTGAATGAAAGGAGCTGGCATCTCACTCTCTTTGAATCTTGTTTATCATGCTAAGAGGAGCAGGAAAAAGCAAAAAATTTCAGAATTGCACCTTGCAATGCGGAGAAATTACTGTTTGTGCATTTACAATATTCATTGATTTTTGCCATTGAAAAACGTCCAGAAATGATTGAAGCTACTGACTGAATGAAAGGAGCTGGCATCTCACTCTCTTTGAATCTTCTTTATCATGCTAAGAGGAGCAGGAAAAAGCAAAAAATTTCAGAATTGCACCTTGCAATGCGGAGAAATTACTGTTTGTGCATTTACTATATTCATTGATTTTTGCCATTGAAAAACATCATGTTATTCATATACCAGAAATGATTGAAGCTACTGACTGAATGAAAGGAGCTGGCATCTCACTCTCTTTGAATCTTCTTTATCATGCTAAGAGGAGCAGGAAAAAGTAAAAAATTTCAGAATTGCACCTTGCAATGCGGAGAAATTACTGTTTGTGCATTTACAATATTCATTGATTTTTGCCATTGAAAAACATCATGTTATTCATATACCAGAAATGATTGAAGCTACTGACTGAATGAAAGGAGCTGGCATCTCACTCTCTTTGAATCTTCTTTAACATGCTAAGAGGAGCAGGAAAAAGTAAAAAATTTCAGAATTGCACCTTGCAATGCGGAGAAATTACTGTTTGTGCATTTACAATATTCATTGATTTTTGCCATTGAAAAACATCATGTTATTCATATACCAGAAATGATTGAAGCTACTGACTGAATGAAAGGAGCTGGCATCTCACTCTCTTTGAATCTTCTTTATCATGCTAAGAGGAGCAGGAAAAAGTAAAAAATTTCAGAATTGCACCTTGCAATGCGGAGAAATTACTGTTTGTGCATTTACAATATTCAATGATTTTTGCCATTGAAAAGCGTCCAGAAATGATTGAAGCTACTGACTGAACGAAAGGAGCTGGCATCTCACTCTCTTTAAATCTTCTTTATCATGCAAAGAGGAGCAGGAAAAAGCAAAAAATTTCAGAATTGCACCTTGCAATGCGGAGAAATTACTGTTTGTGCATTTACAATATTCATTGATTTTTGCCATTGAAAAACGTCCAGAAATGATTGAAGCTACTGACTGAATGAAAGGAGCTGGCATCTCACTCTCTTTGAATCTTCTTTATCATGCTAAGAGGAGCAGGAAAAAGCAAAAAATTTCAGAATTGCGCTTTGCAATGCGGAGAAATTACTGTTTGTGCATTTACAAAATTCATTGATTTTTGCCATTGAAAAACATCATGTTATTCATATACCAGAAATGATTGAAGCTACTGACTGAAGGAAAGGAGCTGGCATCTCACTCTCTTTGAATCTTCTTTATCATGCTAAGAGGAGCAGGAAAAAGCAAAAAATTTCAGAATTGCACCTTGCAATGCGGAGAAATTACTGTTTGTGCATTTACAATATTCATTGATTTTTGCCATTGAAAAACGTCCAGAAATGATTGAAGCTACTGACTGAATGAAAGGAGCTGGCATCTCACTCTCTTTGAATCTTCTTTATCATGCTAAGAGGAGCAGGAAAAAGCAAAAAATTTCAGAATTGCACCTTGCAATGCGGAGAAATTACTGTTTGTGCATTTACAATATTCATTGAGTTTTGCGATTGAAAAACATCATGTTATTCATATACCAGAAATGATTGAAGCTACTGACTGAATGAAAGGAGCTGGCATCTCACTCTCTTTGAATCTTCTTTATCATGCTAAGAGGAGCAGGAAAAAGTAAAAAATTTCAGAATTGCACCTTGCAATGCGGAGAAATTACTGTTTGTTCATTTACAATATTCAATGATTTTTGCCATTGAAAAACGTCCAGAAATGATTGAAGCTACTGACTGAATGAAAGGAGCTGGCATCTCACTCTCTTTGAATCTTCTTTATCATGCTAAGAGGAGCAGGAAAAAGCAAAAAATTTCAGAATTGCACCTTGCAATGCGGAGAAATTAATGTTTGTGCATTTACAATATTCATTGATTTTTGCCATTGAAAAACGTCCAGAAACGATTGAAGCTACTGACTGAATGAAAGGAGCTGGCATCTCACTCTCTTTGAATCTTCTTTATCATGCTAAGAGGAGCAGGAAAAAGCAAAAAATTTCAGAATTGCACCTTGCAATGCGGAGAAATTACTGTTTGTGCATTTACTATATTCATTGATTTTTGCCATTGAAAAACATCATGTTATTCATATACCAGAAATGATTGAAGCTACTGACTGAATGAAAGGAGCTGGCATCTCATTCTCTTTGAATCTTCTTTATCATGCTAAGAGGAGCAGGAAAAAGTAAAAAATTTCAGAATTGCACCTTGCAATGCGGAGAAATTACTGTTTGTGCATTTACAATATTCATTGATTTTTGCCATTGAAAAACATCATGTTATTCATATACCAGAAATGATTGAAGCTACTGACTGAATGAAAGGAGCTGGCATCTCACTCTCTTTGAATCTTCTTTATCATGCTAAGAGGAGCAGGAAAAAGTAAAAAATTTCAGAATTGCACCTTGCAATGCGGAGAAATTACTGTTTGTGCATTTACAATATTCAATGATTTTTGCCATTGAAAAGCGTCCAGAAATGATTGAAGCTGCTGACTGAACGAAAGGAGCTGGCATCTCACTCTCTTTAAATCTTCTTTATCATGCAAAGAGGAGCAGGAAAAAGCAAAAAATTTCAGAATTGCACCTTGCAATGCGGAGAAATCACTGTTTGTGCATTTACAATATTCATTGATTTTTGCCATTGAAAAACATCATGTTATTCATATACCAGAAATGTTTGAAGCTACTCACTAAATGAAAGGAGCTGGCATCTCACTCTCTTTGAATCTTCTTTATCATGCTAAGAGGAGCAGGAAAAAGCAAAAAATTTCAGAATTGCACCTTGCAATGCGGAGAAATTACTGTTTGTGCATTTACAATATTCATTGATTTTTGCCATTGAAAAACATCATGTTATTCATATACCAGAAATGATTGAAGCTACTGACTGAATGAAAGGAGCTGGCATCTCACTCTCTTTGAATCTTCTTTATCATGCTAAGAGGAGCAGGAAAAAACAAAAAATTTCAGAATTGCACCTTGCAATGCGGAGAAATTACTGTTTGTGCATTTACAATTCATTGATTTTTGCCATTGAAAAACGTCGAGAAATGATTGAAGCTACTGACTGAATGAAAGGAGCTGGCATCTCACTCTCTTTGAATCTTCTTTATCATGCTAAGAGGAGCAGGAAAAAGCAAAAAATTTCAGAATTGCACCTTGCAATACGGAGAAATTACTGTTTGTGCATTTACAAAATTCATTGATTTTTGCCATTGAAAAACATCATGTTATTCATATACCAGAAATGATTGAAGCTACTGACTGAATGAAAGGAGCTGGCATCTCACTCTCTTTGAATCTTCTTTATCATGCTAAGAGGAGCAGGAAAAAGCAAAAAATTTCAGAATTGCACCTTGCAATGCGGAGAAATTACTGTTTGTGCATTTACAATATTCATTGATTTTTGCCATTGAAAAACGTCCAGAAATGATTGAAGCTACTGACTGAATGAAAGGAGCTGGCATCTCACTCTCTTTGAATCTTCTTTATCATGCTAAGAGGAGCAGGAAAAAGCAAAAAATTTCAGAATTGCACCTTGCAATGCGGAGAAATTACTGTTTGTGCATTTACAATATTCATTGATTTTTGCCATTGAAAAACATCATGTTATTCATATACCAGAAATGTATGAAGCTACTGACTGAATGAAAGGAGCTGGCATCTCACTCTCTTTGAATCTTCTTTATCATGCTAAGAGGAGCAGGAAAAAGCAAAAAATTTCAGAATTGCACCTTGCAATGCGGAGAAATTACTGTTTGTGCATTTACAATATTCATTGACTTTTGCCATTGAAAAACATGATGTTATTCATATACCAGAAATGATTGAAGCTACTGACTGAATGAAAGGAGCTGGCATCTCACTCTCTTTGAATCTTCTTTATCATGCTAAGAGCAGCAGGAAAAAGCAAAAAATTTCAGAATTGCACCTTGCAATGCGGAGAAATTACTGTTTGTGCATTTACAATATTCATTGATTTTTGCCATTGAAAAACATCATGTTATTCATATACCAGAAATGATTGAAGCTACTGACTGAATGAAAGTAGCTGGCATCTCACTCTCTTTGAATCGTCTTTATCATGCTAAGAGGAGCAGGAAAAAGCAAAAAATTTCAGAATTGCACCTTGCAATGCGGAGAAATTACTGTTTGTGCATTTACAATATTCATTGATTTTTGCAATTGAAAAACTTCCAGAAATGATTGAAGCTACTGACTGAATGAAAGGAGCTGGCATCTCACTCTCTTTGAATCTTCTTTATCATGCTAAGAGGAGCAGGGAAAAGCAAAAAATTTCAGAATTGCACCTTGCAATGCGGAGAAATTACTGTTTGTGCATTTACAATATTCATTGATTTTTGCCATTGAAAAACATCATGTTATTCATATACCAGAAATGTTTGAAGCTACTGACTGAATGAAAGGAGCTGGCATCTCACTCTCTTTGAATCTTCTTTATCATGCTAAGAGGAGCAGGAAAAATCAAAAAATTTCAGAATTGCACCTTGCAATGCGGAGAAATTACTGTTTGTGCATTTACAATATTCATTGATTTTTGCCATTGAAAAACGTCCAGAAATGATTGAAGCTACTGACTGAATGACAGGAGCTGGCATCTCACTCTCTTTGAATCTTGTTTATCATGCTAAGAGGAGCAGGAAAAAGCAAAAAATTTCAGAATTGCACCTTGCAATGCGGAGAAATTACTGTTTGTGCATTTACAATATTCATTGATTTTTGCCATTGAAAAACGTCCAGAAATGATTGAAGCTACTGACTGAATGAAAGGAGCTGTCATCTCACTCTCTTTGAATCTTCTTTATCATGCTAAGAGGAGCAGGAAAAAGCAAAAAATTTCAGAATTGCACCTTGCAATGCGGAGAAATTACTGTTTGTGCATTTACAATATTCATTGATTTTTGCCATTGAAAAACATCATGTTATTCATATACCAGAAATGATTGAAGCTACTGACTGAATGAAAGGAGCTGGCATCTCACTCTCTTTGAATCTTCTTTATCATGCTAAGAGGAGCAGGAAAAAGTAAAAAATTTCAGAATTGCACCTTGCAATGCGGAGAAATTACTGTTTGTGCATTTACAATATTCAATGATTTTTGCCATTGAAAAGCGTCCAGAAATGATTGAAGCTGCTGACTGAACGAAAGGAGCTGGCATCTCACTCTCTTTAAATCTTCTTTATCATGCAAAGAGGAGCAGGAAAAAGCAAAAAATTTCAGAATTGCACCTTGCAATGCGGAGAAATCACTGTTTGTGCATTTACAATATTCATTGATTTTTGCCATTGAAAAACATCATGTTATTCATATACCAGAAATGTTTGAAGCTACTCACTAAATGAAAGGAGCTGGCATCTCACTCTCTTTGAATCTTCTTTATCATGCTAAGAGGAGCAGGAAAAAGCAAAAAATTTCAGAATTGCACCTTGCAATGCGGAGAAATTACTGTTTGTGCATTTACAATATTCATTGATTTTTGCCATTGAAAAACATCATGTTATTCATATACCAGAAATGATTGAAGCTACTGACTGAATGAAAGGAGCTGGCATCTCACTCTCTTTGAATCTTCTTTATCATGCTAAGAGGAGCAGGAAAAAACAAAAAATTTCAGAATTGCACCTTGCAATGCGGAGAAATTACTGTTTGTGCATTTACAATTCATTGATTTTTGCCATTGAAAAACGTCGAGAAATGATTGAAGCTACTGACTGAATGAAAGGAGCTGGCATCTCACTCTCTTTGAATCTTCTTTATCATGCTAAGAGGAGCAGGAAAAAGCAAAAAATTTCAGAATTGCACCTTGCAATACGGAGAAATTACTGTTTGTGCATTTACAAAATTCATTGATTTTTGCCATTGAAAAACATCATGTTATTCATATACCAGAAATGATTGAAGCTACTGACTGAATGAAAGGAGCTGGCATCTCACTCTCTTTGAATCTTCTTTATCATGCTAAGAGGAGCAGGAAAAAGCAAAAAATTTCAGAATTGCACCTTGCAATGCGGAGAAATTACTGTTTGTGCATTTACAATATTCATTGATTTTTGCCATTGAAAAACGTCCAGAAATGATTGAAGCTACTGACTGAATGAAAGGAGCTGGCATCTCACTCTCTTTGAATCTTCTTTATCATGCTAAGAGGAGCAGGAAAAAGCAAAAAATTTCAGAATTGCACCTTGCAATGCGGAGAAATTACTGTTTGTGCATTTACAATATTCATTGATTTTTGCCATTGAAAAACATCATGTTATTCATATACCAGAAATGTATGAAGCTACTGACTGAATGAAAGGAGCTGGCATCTCACTCTCTTTGAATCTTCTTTATCATGCTAAGAGGAGCAGGAAAAAGCAAAAAATTTCAGAATTGCACCTTGCAATGCGGAGAAATTACTGTTTGTGCATTTACAATATTCATTGACTTTTGCCATTGAAAAACATCATGTTATTCATATACCAGAAATGATTGAAGCTACTGACTGAATGAAAGGAGCTGGCATCTCACTCTCTTTGAATCTTCTTTATCATGCTAAGAGCAGCAGGAAAAAGCAAAAAATTTCAGAATTGCACCTTGCAATGCGGAGAAATTACTGTTTGTGCATTTACAATATTCATTGATTTTTGCCATTGAAAAACATCATGTTATTCATATACCAGAAATGATTGAAGCTACTGACTGAATGAAAGTAGCTGGCATCTCACTCTCTTTGAATCGTCTTTATCATGCTAAGAGGAGCAGGAAAAAGCAAAAAATTTCAGAATTGCACCTTGCAATGCGGAGAAATTACTGTTTGTGCATTTACAATATTCATTGATTTTTGCAATTGAAAAACTTCCAGAAATGATTGAAGCTACTGACTGAATGAAAGGAGCTGGCATCTCACTCTCTTTGAATCTTCTTTATCATGCTAAGAGGAGCAGGGAAAAGCAAAAAATTTCAGAATTGCACCTTGCAATGCGGAGAAATTACTGTTTGTGCATTTACAATATTCATTGATTTTTGCCATTGAAAAACATCATGTTATTCATATACCAGAAATGTTTGAAGCTACTGACTGAATGAAAGGAGCTGGCATCTCACTCTCTTTGAATCTTCTTTATCATGCTAAGAGGAGCAGGAAAAATCAAAAAATTTCAGAATTGCACCTTGCAATGCGGAGAAATTACTGTTTGTGCATTTACAATATTCATTGATTTTTGCCATTGAAAAACGTCCAGAAATGATTGAAGCTACTGACTGAATGACAGGAGCTGGCATCTCACTCTCTTTGAATCTTGTTTATCATGCTAAGAGGAGCAGGAAAAAGCAAAAAATTTCAGAATTGCACCTTGCAATGCGGAGAAATTACTGTTTGTGCATTTACAATATTCATTGATTTTTGCCATTGAAAAACGTCCAGAAATGATTGAAGCTACTGACTGAATGAAAGGAGCTGTCATCTCACTCTCTTTGAATCTTCTTTATCATGCTAAGAGTAGCAGGAAAAAGCAAAAAATTTCAGAATTGCACCTTGCAATGCGGAGAAATTACTGTTTGTGCATTTACAATATTCATTGATTTTTGCCATTGAAAAACATCATGTTATTCATATACCAGAAATGATTGAAGCTACTGACTGAATGAAAGGAGCTGGCATCTCACTCTCTTTGAATCTTCTTTATCATGCTAAGAGGAGCAGGAAAAAGTAAAAAATTTCAGAATTGCACCTTGCAATGCGGAGAAATTACTGTTTGTGCATTTATAATATTCAATGATTTTTGCCATTGAAAAACGTCCAGAAATGATTGAAGCTACTGACTGAACAAAAGGAGCTGGCATCTCACTCTCTTTGAATCTTCTTTATCATGCTAAGAGGAGCAGGAAAAAGCAAAAAATTTCAGAATTGCACCTTGCAATGCGGATAAATTACTGTTTGTGCATTTACAATATTCATTGATTTTTGCCATTGAAAAACATCATGTTATTCATATACCAGAAATGTTTGAAGCTACTGACTGAATGAAAGGAACTTGCATCTCACTCTCTTTGAATCTTCTTTATCATGCTAAGAGGAGCAGGAAAAAGCAAAAAATTTCAGAATTGCACCTTGCAATGCGGAGAAATTACTGTTTGTGCATTTACAATATTCATTGATTTTTGCCATTGAAAAACGTCCAGAAATGATTGAAGCTACTGACTGAATGAAAGGAGCTGGCATCTCACTCTCTTTGAATCTTCTTTGTCATGCTAAGAGGAGCAGGAAAAAGCAAAAAATTTCAGAATTGCACCTTGCAATGCGGAGAAATTACTGTTTGTGCATTAACAATATTCATTGATTTTTGCCATTGAAAAACGTCCAGAAATGATTGAAGCTACTGACTGAATGAAAGGAGCTGGCATCTCACTCTCTTTGAATCTTGTTTATCATGCTAAGAGGAGCAGGAAAAAGCAAAAAATTTCAGAATTGCACCTTGCAATGCGGAGAAATTACTGTTTGTGCATTTACAATATTCATTGATTTTTGCCATTGAAAAACGTCCAGAAATGATTGAAGCTACTGACTGAATGAAAGGAGCTGGCATCTCACTCTCTTTGAATCTTCTTTATCATGCTAAGAGGAGCAGGAAAAAGCAAAAAATTTCAGAATTGCACCTTGCAATGCGGAGAAATTACTGTTTGTGCATATACAATATTCATTGATTTTTGCCATTGAAAAACATTATGTTATTCATATACCAGAAATGATTGAAGCTACTGACTGAATGAAAGGAGCTGGCATCTCACTCTCTTTGAATCTTCTTTATCATGCTAAGAGGAGCAGGAAAAAGTAAAAAATTTCAGAATTGCACCTTGCAATGCGGAGAAATTACTGTTTGTGCATTTATAATATTCAATGATTTTTGCCATTGAAAAACGTCCAGAAATGATTGAAGCTACTGACTGAACGAAAGGAGCTGGCATCTCACTCTCTTTGAATCTTCTTTATCATGCTAAGAGGAGCAGGAAAAAGCAAAAAATTTCAGAATTGCACCTTGCAATGCGGAGAAATTACTGTTTGTGCATTTACAATATTCATTGATTTTTGCCATTGAAAAACATCATGTTATTCATATACCAGAAATATTTGAAGCTACTGACTGAATGAAAGGAGCTGGCATCTCACTCTCTTTGAATCTTCTTTATCATGCTAAGAGGAGCAGGAAAAAGCAAAAAATTTCAGAATTGCGCCTTGCAATGCGGAGAAATTACTGTTTGTGCATTTACAATATTCATTGATTTTTGCCATTGAAAAACGTCCAGAAATGATTGAAGCTACTGACTGAATGAAAGGAGCTGGCATCTCACTCTCTTTGAATCTTCTTTATCATGCTAAGAGGAGCAGGAAAAAGCAAAAAATTTCAGAATTGCACCTTGCAATGCGGAGAAATTACTGTTTGTGCATTTACAATATCCATTGATTTTTGCCATTGAAAAACATCATGTTATTCATATACCAGAAATGTTTGAAGCTACTGACTGAATGAAAGGAGCTGACATCTCACTCTCTTTGAATCTTCTTTATCATGCTAAGAGGAGCAGGAAAAAGCAAAAAATTTCAGAATTGCACCTTGCAATGCGGAGAAATTACTGTTTGTGCATTTACAATATTCATTGATTTTTGCCATTGAAAAACGTCCAGAAATGATTGAAGCTACTGACTGCATGAAAGGAGCTGGCATCTCACTCTCTTTGAATCTTCTTTATCATGCTAAGAGGAGCAGGAAAAAGCAAAAAATTTCAGAATTGCACCTTGCAATGCGGAGAAATTACTGTTTGTGCATTTACAATATTCATTGATTTTTGCCATTGAAAAACATCATGTTATTCATATACCAGAAATGTTTGAAGCTACTGACTGAATGAAAGGAGCTGGCATCTCACTCTCTTTGAATCTTCTTTATCATGCTAAGAGGAGCAGGAAAAAGCAAAAAATTTCAGACTTGCACCTTGCAATGCGGAGAAATTACTGTTTGTGCATTTACAATATTCATTGATTTTTGCCATTGAAAAACATCATGTTATTCATATACCAGAAATGTTTGAAGCTACTGACTGAATGAAAGGAGCTGGCATCTCACTCTCTTTGAATCTTCTTTACCATGCTAAGAGGAGCAGGAAAAAGCAAAAAATTTCAGAATTGCACCTTGCAATGCGGAGAAATTACTGTTTGTGCATTTACAATATTCATTGATTTTTGCCATTGAAAAACGTCCAGAAATGATTGAAGCTACTGACTGAATGAAAGGAGCTGGCATCTCACTCTCTTTGAATCTTCTTTATCATGCTAAGAGGAGCAGGAAAAAGCAAAAAATTTCAGAATTGCACCTTGCAATGCGGAGAAATTACAGTTTGTGCATTTACAATATTCATTGATTTTTGCCATTGAAAAACGTCCAGAAATGATTGAAGCTACTGACTGAATGAAAGGAGCTGGCATCTCACTCTCTTTGAATCTTCTTTATCATGCTAAGAGGAGCAGGAAAAAGCAAAAAATTTCAGACTTGCACCTTGCAATGCGGAGAAATTACTGTTTGTGCATTTACAATATTCATTGATTTTTGCCATTGAAAAACATCATGTTATTCATATTCCAGAAATGTTTGAAGCTACTGACTGAATGAAAGGAGCTGGCATCTCACTCTCTTTGAATCTTCTTTACCATGCTAAGAGGAGCAGGAAAAAGCAAAAAATTTCAGAATTGCACTTTGCAATGCGGAGAAATTACTGTTTGTGCATTTACAATATTCATTGATTTTTGCCATTGAAAAACGTCCAGAAATGATTGAAGCTACTGACTGAATGAAAGGAGCTGGCATCTCACTCTCTTTGAATCTTCTTTATCATGCTAAGAGGAGCAGGAAAAAGCAAAAAATTTCAGAATTGCACCTTGCAATGCGGAGAAATTACAGTTTGTGCATTTACAATATTCATTGATTTTTGCCATTGAAAAACGTCCAGAAATGATTGAAGCTACTGACTGAATGAAAGGAGCTGGCATCTCACTCTCTTTGAATCTTCTTTATCATGCTAAGAGGAGCAGGAAAAAGCAAAAAATTTCAGAATTGCTCCTTGCAATGCGGAGAAATTACTGTTTGTGCATTTACAATATTCATTGATTTTTGCCATTGAAAAACGTCCAGAAATGATTGAAGCTACTGACTGAATGAAAGGAGCTGGCATCTCACTCTCTTTGAATCTTCTTTATCATGCTAAGAGGAGCAGGAAAAAGCAAAAAATTTCAGAATTGCACCTTGCAATGCGGAGAAATTACTGTTTGTGCATTTACAATATTCATTGATTTTTGCCATTGAAAAACATGTTATTCATATACCAGAAATGTTTGAAGCTACTGACTGAATGAAAGGAGCTGGCACCTCACTCTCTTTGAATCTTCTTTATCATGCTAAGAGGAGCAGGAAAAAGTAAAAAATTTCAGAATTGCACCTTGCAATGCGGAGAAATTACTGTTTGTGCATTTACAATATTCATTGATTTTTGCCATTGAAAAATGTCCAGAAATGATTGAAGCTACTGACTGAATGAAAGGAGCTGGCATCTCACTCTCTTTGAATCTTCTTTATCATGCTAAGAGGAGCAGGAAAAAGCAAAAAATTTCAGAATTGCACCTTGCAATGCGGAGAAATTACTGTTTGTGCATTTACAATATTCATTGATTTTTGCCATTGAAAAACGTCCAGAAATGATTGAAGCTACTGACTGAATGAAAGGAGCTGGCATCTCACTCTCTTTGAATCTTCTTTATCATGCTAAGAGGAGCAGGAAAAAGCAAAAAATTTCAGAATTGCGCCTTGCAATGCGGAGAAATTACTGTTTGTGCATTTACAAAATTCATTGATTTTTGCCATTGAAAAACATCATGTTATTCATATACCAGAAATGATTGATGCTACTGACTGAATGAAAGGAGCTGGCATCTCACTCTCTTTGAATCTTCTTTATCATGCTAAGAGGAGCAGGAAAAAGTAAAAAATTTCAGAATTGCACCTTGCAATGCGGAGAAATTACTGTTTGTGCATTTACAATATTCATTGATTTTTGCCATTGAAAAACGTCCAGAAATGATTGAAGCTACTGACTGAATGAAAGGAGCTGGCATCTCACTCTCTTTGAATCTTCTTTATCATGCTAAGAGGAGCAGGAAAAAGCAAAAAATTTCAGAATTGCACCTTGCAATGCGGAGAAATTACTGTTTGTGCATTTACAATATTCAATGATTTTTGCGATTGAAAAACATCATGTTATTCATATACCAGAAATGATTGAAGCTACTGACTGAATGAAAGGAGCTGGCATCTCACTCTCTTTGAATCTTCTTTATCATGCTAAGAGGAGCAGGAAAAAGTAAAAAATTTCAGAATTGCATCTTGCAATGCGGAGAAATTACTGTTTGTGCATTTACAATATTCAATGATTTTTGCCATTGAAAAACGTCCAGAAATGATTGAAGCTACTGACTGAACGAAAGGAGCTGGCATCTCACTCTCTTTGAATCTTCTTTATCATGCTACGAGGAGCAGGAAAAAGCAAAAAATTTCAGAATTGCACCTTGCAATGCGGAGAAATTACTGTTTGTGCATTTACAATATTCATTGATTTTTGCCATTGAAAAACATCATGTTATTCATATACCAGAAATGTTTGAAGCTACTGACTGAATGAAAGGAGCTGGCATCTCACTCTCTTTGAATCTTCTTCATAATGCTAAGAGGAGCAGGAAAAAGCAAAAAATTTCAGAATTGCACCTTGCAATGCGGAGAAATTACTGTTTGTGCATTTACAAAATTCATTGATTTTTGCCATTGAAAAACATCATGTTATTCATATACCAGAAATGACTGAAGCTACTGACTGAATGAAAGGAGCTGGCATCTCACTCTCTTTGAATCTTCTTTATCATGCTAAGAGGAGCAGGAAAAAGCAAAAAATTTCAGAATTGCACCTTGCAATGCGGAGAAATTACTGTTTGTGCATTTACAATATTCATTGATTTTTGCAATTGAAAAACGTCCAGAAATGATTGAAGCTACCGACTGAATGAAAGGAGCTGGCATCTCACTCTCTTTGAATCTTCTTTATCATGCTAAGAGGAGCAGGAAAAAGCAAAAAATTTCAGAATTGCACCTTGCAATGCGGAGAAATTACTGTTTGTGCATTTACAATATTCATTGATTTTTGCCATTGAAAAACATCATGTTATTCATATACCAGAAATGTTTGAAGCTACTGACTGAATAAAAGGAGCTGGCATCTCACTCTCTTTGAATCTTCTTTATCATGCTAAGAGGAGCAGGAAAAAGCAAAAAATTTCAGAATTGCACCTTGCAATGCGGAGAAATTACTGTTTGTGCATTTACAATATTCATTGATTTTTGCCATTGAAAAACGTCCAGAAATGATTGAAGCAACTGACTGAATGAAAGGAGCTGGCATCTCACTCTCTTTGAATCTTGTTTATCATGCTAAGAGGAGCAGGAAAAAGCAAAAAATTTCAGAATTGCACCTTGCAATGCGGAGAAATTACTGTTTGTGCATTTACAATATTCAATGATTTTTGCCATTGAAAAACGTCCAGAAATGATTGAAGCTACTGACTGAATGAAAGGAGCTGGCATCTCACTCTCTTTGAATCTTCTTTATCATGCTAAGAGGAGCAGGAAAAAGCAAAAAATTTCAGAATTGCACCTTGCAATGCGGAGAAATTACTGTTTGTGCATTTACAATATTCATTGATTTTTGCCATTGAAAAACATCATGTTATTCATATACCAGAAATGTTTGAAGCTACTGACTGAATGCAAGGAGCTGGCATCTCACTCTCTTTGAATCTTCTTCATAATGCTAAGAGGAGCAGGAAAAAGCAAAAAATTTCAGAATTGCACCTTGCAATGCGGAGAAATTACTGTTTGTGCATTTACAATATTCATTGATTTTTGCCATTGAAAAACGTCCAGAAATGATTGAAGCTACTGACTGAATGAAAGGAGCTGGCATCTCACTCTCTTTGAATCTTCTTTATCATGCTAAGAGGAGCAGGAAAAAGCAAAAAATTTCAGAATTGCACCTTGCAATGCGGAGAAATTACTGTTTGTGCATTTACAATATTCATTGATTTTTGCCATTGAAAAACATCATGTTATTCATATACCAGAAATGATTGAAGCTACTGACTGAATGAAAGGAGCTGGCATCTCACTCTCTTTGAATCTTCTTTATCATGCTAAGAGGAGCAGGAAAAAGCAAAAAATTTCAGAATTGCACCTTGCAATGCGGAGAAATTACTGTTTGTGCATTTACAATATTCATTGATTTTTGCCATTGAAAAACATCATGTTATTCATATACCAGAAATGTTTGAAGCTACTGACTGAATGAAAGGAGCTGGCATCTCACTCTCTTTGAATCTTCTTCATAATGCTAAGAGGAGCAGGAAAAAGCAAACAATTTCAGAATTGCACCTTGCAATGCGGAGAAATTACTGTTTGTGCATTTACAATATTCATTGATTTTTGCCATTGAAAAACGTCCAGAAATGATTGAAGCTACTGACTGAATGAAAGGAGCTGGCATCTCACTCTCTTTGAATCTTCTTTATCATGCTAAGAGGAGCAGGAAAAAGCAAAAAATTTCAGAATTGCACCTTGCAATGCGGAGAAATTACTGTTTGTGCATTTACAATATTCATTGATTTTTACCATTGAAAAACATCATGTTATTCATATACCAGAAATGTTTGAAGCTACTGACTGAATGAAAGGAGCTGGCATTTCACTCTCTTTCAATCTTCTTTATCATGCTAAGAGGAGCAGGAAAAAGCAAAAAATTTCAGAATTGCACCTTGCAATGCGGATAAATTCCTGTTTGTGCATTTACAATATTCATTGATTTTTGCCATTGAAAAACATCATGTTATTCATATACCAGAAATGATTGAAGCTACTGACTGAATGAAAGGAGCTGGCATCTCACTCTCTTTGAATCTTCTTTATCATGCTAAGAGGAGCAGGAAAAAGCAAAAAATTTCAGAATTGCACCTTGCAATGCGGAGAAATTACTGTTTGTGCATTTACAATATTCATTGATTTTTGCAATTGAAAAACGTCCAGAAATGATTGAAGCTACTGACTGAATGAAAGGAGCTGGCATCTCACTCTCTTTGAATCTTCTTTATCATGCTAAGAGGAGCAGGAAAAAGCAAAAAATTTCAGAATTGCACCTTGCAATGCGGAGAAATTACTGTTTGTGCATTTACAATATTCATTGATTTTTGCAATTGAAAAACGTCCAGAAATGATTGAAGCTACTGACTGAATGAAAGGAGCTGGCATCTCACTCTCTTTGAATCTTCTTTATCATGCTAAGAGGAGCAGGAAAAAGCAAAAAATTTCAGAATTGCACCTTGCAATGCGGAGAAATTACTGTTTGTGCATTTACAATATTCATTGATTTTTGCCATTGAAAAACATCATGTTATTCATATACCAGAAATGTTTGAAGCTACTGACTGAATGAAAGGAGCTGGCATCTCACTCTCTTTGAATCTTCTTTATCATGCTAAGAGGAGCAGGAAAAAGCAAAAAATTTCAGAATTGCACCTTGCAATGCGGAGAAATTACTGTTTGTGCATTTACAATATTCATTGATTTTTGCCATTGAAAAACGTCCAGAAATGATTGAAGCTACGGACTGAATGAAAGGAGCTGGCATCTCACTCTCTTTGAATCTTGTTTATCATGCTAAGAGGAGCAGGAAAAAGCAAAAAATTTCAGAATTGCACCTTGCAATGCGGAGAAATTACTGTTTGTGCATTTACAATATTCATTGATTTTTGCCATTGAAAAACGTCCAGAAATGATTGAAGCTACTGACTGAATGAAAGGAGCTGTCATCTCACTCTCTTTGAATCTTCTTTATCATGCTAAGAGGAGCACAAAAAAGCAAAAAATTTCAGAATTGCACCTTGCAATGCGGAGAAATTACTGTTTGTGCATTTACAATATTCATTGATTTTTGCCATTGAAAAACATCATGTTATTCATATACCAGAAATGATTGAAGCTACTGACTGAATGAAAGGAGCTGGCATCTCACTCTCTTTGAATCTTCTTTATCATGCTAAGAGGAGCAGGAAAAAGTAAAAAATTTCAGAATTGCACCTTGCAATGCGGAGAAATTACTGTTTGTGCATTTATAATATTCAATGATTTTTGCCATTGAAAAACGTCCAGAAATGATTGAAGCTACTGACTGAACAAAAGGAGCTGTCATCTCACTCTCTTTGAATCTTCTTTATCATGCTAAGAGGAGCAGGAAAAAGCAAAAAATTTCAGAATTGCACCTTGCAATGCGGATAAATTACTGTTTGTGCATTTACAATATTCATTGATTTTTGCCATTGAAAAACATCATGTTATTCATATACCAGAAATGTTTGAAGCTACTGACTGAATGAAAGGAGCTTGCATCTCACTCTCTTTGAATCTTCTTTATCATGCTAAGAGGAGCAGGAAAAAGCAAAAAATTTCAGAATTGCACCTTGCAATGCGGAGAAATTACTGTTTGTGCATTTACAATATTCATTGATTTTTGCCATTGAAAAACGTCCAGAAATGATTGAAGCTACTGACTGAATGAAAGGAGCTGGCATCTCACTCTCTTTGAATCTTCTTTATCATGCTAAGAGGAGCAGGAAAAAGTAAAAAATTTCAGAATTGCACCTTGCAATGCGGAGAAATTACTGTTTGTGCATTTATAATATTCAATGATTTTTGCCATTGAAAAACGTCCAGAAATGATTGAAGCTACTGACTGAACAAAAGGAGCTGGCATCTCACTCTCTTTGAATCTTCTTTATCATGCTAAGAGGAGCAGGAAAAAGCAAAAAATTTCAGAATTGCACCTTGCAATGCGGAGAAATTACTGTTTGTGCATTTACAATATTCATTGATTTTTGCCATTGAAAAACATCATGTTATTCATATACCAGAAATGTTTGAAGCTACTGACTGAATGAAAGGAGCTTGCATCTCACTCTCTTTGAATCTTCTTTATCATGCTAAGAGGAGCAGGAAAAAGCAAAAAATTTCAGAATTGCACCTTGCAATGCGGAGAAATTACTGTTTGTGCATTTACAATATTCATTGATTTTTGCCATTGAAAAACGTCCAGAAATGATTGAAGCTACTGACTGAATGAAAGGAGCTGGCATCTCACTCTCTTTGAATCTTCTTTATCATGCTAAGAGGAGCAGGAAAAAGCAAAAAATTTCAGAATTGCACCTTGCAATGCGGAGAAATTACTGTTTGTGCATTTACAATATTCATTGATTTTTGCCATTGAAAAACGTCCAGAAATGATTGAAGCTACTGACTGAATGAAAGGAGCTGTCATCTCACTCTCTTTGAATCTTCTTTATCATGCTAAGAGGAGCAGGAAAAAGCAAAAAATTTCAGAATTGCACCTTGCAATGCGGAGAAATTACTGTTTGTGCATTTACAATATTCATTGATTTTTGCCATTGAAAAACATCATGTTATTCATATACCAGAAATGATTGAAGCTACTGACTGAATGAAAGGAGCTGGCATCTCACTCTCTTTGAATCTTCTTTATCATGCTAAGAGGAGCAGGAAAAAGTAAAAAATTTCAGAATTGCACCTTGCAATGCGGAGAAATTACTGTTTGTGCATTTATAATATTCAATGATTTTTGCCATTGAAAAACGTCCAGAAATGATTGAAGCTACTGACTGAACAAAAGGAGCTGGCATCTCACTCTCTTTGAATCTTCTTTATCATGCTAAGAGGAGCAGGAAAAAGCAAAAAATTTCAGAATTGCACCTTGCAATGCGGATAAATTACTGTTTGTGCATTTACAATATTCATTGATTTTTGCCATTGAAAAACATCATGTTATTCATATACCAGAAATGTTTGAAGCTACTGACTGAATGAAAGGAGCTTGCATCTCACTCTCTTTGAATCTTCTTTATCATGCTAAGAGGAGCAGGAAAAAGCAAAAAATTTCAGAATTGCACCTTGCAATGCGGAGAAATTACTGTTTGTGCATTTACAATATTCATTGATTTTTGCCATTGAAAAACGTCCAGAAATGATTGAAGCTACTGACTGAATGAAAGGAGCTGGCATCTCACTCTCTTTGAATCTTCTTTATCATGCTAAGAGGAGCAGGAAAAAGCAAAAAATTTCAGAATTGCACCTTGCAATGCGGAGAAATTACTGTTTGTGCATTAACAATATTCATTGATTTTTGCCATTGAAAAACGTCCAGAAATGATTGAAGCTACTGACTGAATGAAAGGAGCTGGCATCTCACTCTCTTTGAATCTTGTTTATCATGCTAAGAGGAGCAGGAAAAAGCAAAAAATTTCAGAATTGCACCTTGCAATGCGGAGAAATTACTGTTTGTGCATTTACAATATTCATTGATTTTTGCCATTGAAAAACGTCCAGAAATTATTGAAGCTACTGACTGAATGAAAGGAGCTGGCATCTCACTCTCTTTGAATCTTCTTTATCATGCTAAGAGGAGCAGGAAAAAGCAAAAAATTTCAGAATTGCACCTTGCAATGCGGAGAAATTACTGTTTGTGCATTTACAATATTCATTGATTTTTGCCATTGAAAAACATCATGTTATTCATATACCAGAAATGATTGAAGCTACTGACTGAATGAAAGGAGCTGGCATCTCACTCTCTTTGAATCTTCTTTATCATGCTAAGAGGAGCAGGAAAAAGTAAAAAATTTCAGAATTGCACCTTGCAATGCGGAGAAATTACTGTTTGTGCATTTATAATATTCAATGATTTTTGCCATTGAAAAACGTCCAGAAATGATTGAAGCTACTGACTGAACAAAAGGAGCTGGCATCTCACTCTCTTTGAATCTTCTTTATCATGCTAAGAGGAGCAGGAAAAAGCAAAAAATTTCAGAATTGCACCTTGCAATGCGGATAAATTACTGTTTGTGCATTTACAATATTCATTGATTTTTGCCATTGAAAAACATCATGTTATTCATATACCAGAAATGTTTGAAGCTACTGACTGAATGAAAGGAGCTTGCATCTCACTCTCTTTGAATCTTCTTTATCATGCTAAGAGGAGCAGGAAAAAGCAAAAAATTTCAGAAGTGCACCTTGCAATGCGGAGAAATTACTGTTTGTGCATTTACAATATTCATTGATTTTTGCCATTGAAAAACATCATGTTATTCATATACCAGAAATGATTGAAGCTACTGACTGAATGAAAGGAGCTGGCATCTCACTCTCTTTGAATCTTCTTTATCATGCTAAGAGGAGCAGGAAAAAGTAAAAAATTTCAGAATTGCACCTTGCAATGCGGAGAAATTACTGTTTGTGCATTTATAATATTCAATGATTTTTGCCATTGAAAAACGTCCAGAAATGATTGAAGCTACTGACTGAACGAAAGGAGCTGGCATCTCACTCTCTTTGAATCTTCTTTATCATGCTAAGAGGAGCAGGAAAAAGCAAAAAATTTCAGAATTGCACCTTGCAATGCGGAGAAATTACTGTTTGTGCATTTACAATATTCATTGATTTTTGCCATTGAAAAACGTCCAGAAATGATTGAAGCTACGGACTGAATGAAAGGAGCTGGCATCTCACTCTCTTTGAATCTTGTTTATCATGCTAAGAGGAGCAGGAAAAAGCAAAAAATTTCAGAATTGCACCTTGCAATGCGGAGAAATTACTGTTTGTGCATTTACAATATTCATTGATTTTTGCCATTGAAAAACGTCCAGAAATGATTGAAGCTACTGACTGAATGAAAGGAGCTGTCATCTCACTCTCTTTGAATCTTCTTTATCATGCTAAGAGGAGCACAAAAAAGCAAAAAATTTCAGAATTGCACCTTGCAATGCGGAGAAATTACTGTTTGTGCATTTACAATATTCATTGATTTTTGCCATTGAAAAACATCATGTTATTCATATACCAGAAATGATTGAAGCTACTGACTGAATGAAAGGAGCTGGCATCTCACTCTCTTTGAATCTTCTTTATCATGCTAAGAGGAGCAGGAAAAAGTAAAAAATTTCAGAATTGCACCTTGCAATGCGGAGAAATTACTGTTTGTGCATTTATAATATTCAATGATTTTTGCCATTGAAAAACGTCCAGAAATGATTGAAGCTACTGACTGAACAAAAGGAGCTGTCATCTCACTCTCTTTGAATCTTCTTTATCATGCTAAGAGGAGCAGGAAAAAGCAAAAAATTTCAGAATTGCACCTTGCAATGCGGATAAATTACTGTTTGTGCATTTACAATATTCATTGATTTTTGCCATTGAAAAACATCATGTTATTCATATACCAGAAATGTTTGAAGCTACTGACTGAATGAAAGGAGCTTGCATCTCACTCTCTTTGAATCTTCTTTATCATGCTAAGAGGAGCAGGAAAAAGCAAAAAATTTCAGAATTGCACCTTGCAATGCGGAGAAATTACTGTTTGTGCATTTACAATATTCATTGATTTTTGCCATTGAAAAACGTCCAGAAATGATTGAAGCTACTGACTGAATGAAAGGAGCTGGCATCTCACTCTCTTTGAATCTTCTTTATCATGCTAAGAGGAGCAGGAAAAAGTAAAAAATTTCAGAATTGCACCTTGCAATGCGGAGAAATTACTGTTTGTGCATTTATAATATTCAATGATTTTTGCCATTGAAAAACGTCCAGAAATGATTGAAGCTACTGACTGAACAAAAGGAGCTGGCATCTCACTCTCTTTGAATCTTCTTTATCATGCTAAGAGGAGCAGGAAAAAGCAAAAAATTTCAGAATTGCACCTTGCAATGCGGAGAAATTACTGTTTGTGCATTTACAATATTCATTGATTTTTGCCATTGAAAAACATCATGTTATTCATATACCAGAAATGTTTGAAGCTACTGACTGAATGAAAGGAGCTTGCATCTCACTCTCTTTGAATCTTCTTTATCATGCTAAGAGGAGCAGGAAAAAGCAAAAAATTTCAGAATTGCACCTTGCAATGCGGAGAAATTACTGTTTGTGCATTTACAATATTCATTGATTTTTGCCATTGAAAAACGTCCAGAAATGATTGAAGCTACTGACTGAATGAAAGGAGCTGGCATCTCACTCTCTTTGAATCTTCTTTATCATGCTAAGAGGAGCAGGAAAAAGCAAAAAATTTCAGAATTGCACCTTGCAATGCGGAGAAATTACTGTTTGTGCATTTACAATATTCATTGATTTTTGCCATTGAAAAACGTCCAGAAATGATTGAAGCTACTGACTGAATGAAAGGAGCTGTCATCTCACTCTCTTTGAATCTTCTTTATCATGCTAAGAGGAGCAGGAAAAAGCAAAAAATTTCAGAATTGCACCTTGCAATGCGGAGAAATTACTGTTTGTGCATTTACAATATTCATTGATTTTTGCCATTGAAAAACATCATGTTATTCATATACCAGAAATGATTGAAGCTACTGACTGAATGAAAGGAGCTGGCATCTCACTCTCTTTGAATCTTCTTTATCATGCTAAGAGGAGCAGGAAAAAGTAAAAAATTTCAGAATTGCACCTTGCAATGCGGAGAAATTACTGTTTGTGCATTTATAATATTCAATGATTTTTGCCATTGAAAAACGTCCAGAAATGATTGAAGCTACTGACTGAACAAAAGGAGCTGGCATCTCACTCTCTTTGAATCTTCTTTATCATGCTAAGAGGAGCAGGAAAAAGCAAAAAATTTCAGAATTGCACCTTGCAATGCGGATAAATTACTGTTTGTGCATTTACAATATTCATTGATTTTTGCCATTGAAAAACATCATGTTATTCATATACCAGAAATGTTTGAAGCTACTGACTGAATGAAAGGAGCTTGCATCTCACTCTCTTTGAATCTTCTTTATCATGCTAAGAGGAGCAGGAAAAAGCAAAAAATTTCAGAATTGCACCTTGCAATGCGGAGAAATTACTGTTTGTGCATTTACAATATTCATTGATTTTTGCCATTGAAAAACGTCCAGAAATGATTGAAGCTACTGACTGAATGAAAGGAGCTGGCATCTCACTCTCTTTGAATCTTCTTTATCATGCTAAGAGGAGCAGGAAAAAGCAAAAAATTTCAGAATTGCACCTTGCAATGCGGAGAAATTACTGTTTGTGCATTAACAATATTCATTGATTTTTGCCATTGAAAAACGTCCAGAAATGATTGAAGCTACTGACTGAATGAAAGGAGCTGGCATCTCACTCTCTTTGAATCTTGTTTATCATGCTAAGAGGAGCAGGAAAAAGCAAAAAATTTCAGAATTGCACCTTGCAATGCGGAGAAATTACTGTTTGTGCATTTACAATATTCATTGATTTTTGCCATTGAAAAACGTCCAGAAATTATTGAAGCTACTGACTGAATGAAAGGAGCTGGCATCTCACTCTCTTTGAATCTTCTTTATCATGCTAAGAGGAGCAGGAAAAAGCAAAAAATTTCAGAATTGCACCTTGCAATGCGGAGAAATTACTGTTTGTGCATTTACAATATTCATTGATTTTTGCCATTGAAAAACATCATGTTATTCATATACCAGAAATGATTGAAGCTACTGACTGAATGAAAGGAGCTGGCATCTCACTCTCTTTGAATCTTCTTTATCATGCTAAGAGGAGCAGGAAAAAGTAAAAAATTTCAGAATTGCACCTTGCAATGCGGAGAAATTACTGTTTGTGCATTTATAATATTCAATGATTTTTGCCATTGAAAAACGTCCAGAAATGATTGAAGCTACTGACTGAACAAAAGGAGCTGGCATCTCACTCTCTTTGAATCTTCTTTATCATGCTAAGAGGAGCAGGAAAAAGCAAAAAATTTCAGAATTGCACCTTGCAATGCGGATAAATTACTGTTTGTGCATTTACAATATTCATTGATTTTTGCCATTGAAAAACATCATGTTATTCATATACCAGAAATGTTTGAAGCTACTGACTGAATGAAAGGAGCTTGCATCTCACTCTCTTTGAATCTTCTTTATCATGCTAAGAGGAGCAGGAAAAAGCAAAAAATTTCAGAAGTGCACCTTGCAATGCGGAGAAATTACTGTTTGTGCATTTACAATATTCATTGATTTTTGCCATTGAAAAACATCATGTTATTCATATACCAGAAATGATTGAAGCTACTGACTGAATGAAAGGAGCTGGCATCTCACTCTCTTTGAATCTTCTTTATCATGCTAAGAGGAGCAGGAAAAAGTAAAAAATTTCAGAATTGCACCTTGCAATGCGGAGAAATTACTGTTTGTGCATTTATAATATTCAATGATTTTTGCCATTGAAAAACGTCCAGAAATGATTGAAGCTACTGACTGAACGAAAGGAGCTGGCATCTCACTCTCTTTGAATCTTCTTTATCATGCTAAGAGGAGCAGGAAAAAGCAAAAAATTTCAGAATTGCACCTTGCAATGCGGAGAAATTACTGTTTGTGCATTTACAATATTCATTGATTTTTGCCATTGAAAAACATCATGTTATTCATATACCAGAAATATTTGAAGCTACTGACTGAATGAAAGGAGCTGGCATCTCACTCTCTTTGAATCTTCTTTATCATGCTAAGAGGAGCAGGAAAAAGAAAAAAATTTCAGAATTGCACCTTGCAATGCGGAGAAATTACTGTTTGTGCATTCACAATATTCATTGATTTTTGCCATTGAAAAACGTCCAGAAATGATTGAAGCTACTGACTGAATGAAAGGAGCTGGCATCTCACTCTCTTTGAATCTTCTTTATCATGCTAAGAGGAGCAGGAAAAAGCAAAAAATTTCAGAATTGCACCTTGCAATGCGGAGAAATTACTGTTTGTGCATTTACAATATCCATTGATTTTTGCCATTGAAAAACATCATGTTATTCATATACCAGAAATGTTTGAAGCTACTGACTGAATGAAAGGAGCTGACATCTCACTCTCTTTGAATCTTCTTTATCATGCTAAGAGGAGCAGGAAAAAGCAAAAAAATTCAGAATTGCACCTTGCAATGCGGAGAAATTACTGTTTGTGCATTTACAATATTCATTGATTTTTGCCATTGAAAAACGTCCAGAAATGATTGAAGCTACTGACTGCATGAAAGGAGCTGGCATCTCACTCTCTTTGAATCTTCTTTATCATGCTAAGAGGAGCAGGAAAAAGCAAAAAATTTCAGACTTGCACCTTGCAATGCGGAGAAATTACTGTTTGTGCATTTACAATATTCATTGATTTTTGCCATTGAAAAACGTCCAGAAATGATTGAAGCTACTGACTGAATGAAAGGAGCTGGCATCTCACTCTCTTTGAATCTTCTTTACCATGCTAAGAGGAGCAGGAAAAAGCAAAAAATTTCAGAATTGCACCTTGCAATGCGGAGAAATTACAGTTTGTGCATTTACAATATTCATTGATTTTTGCCATTGAAAAACGTCCAGAAATGATTGAAGCTACTGACTGAATGAAAGGAGCTGGCATCTCACTCTCTTTGAATCTTCTTTATCATGCTAAGAGGAGCAGGAAAAAGCAAAAAATTTCAGACTTGCACCTTGCAATGCGGAGAAATTACTGTTTGTGCATTTACAATATTCATTGATTTTTGCCATTGAAAAACATCATGTTATTCATATACCAGAAATGTTTGAAGCTACTGACTGAATGAAAGGAGCTGGCATCTCACTCTCTTTGAATCTTCTTTACCATGCTAAGAGGAGCAGGAAAAGGCAAAAAAATTCAGAATTGCACTTTGCAATGCGGAGAAATTACTGTTTGTGCATTTACAATATTCATTGATTTTTGCCATTGAAAAACGTCCAGAAATGATTGAAGCTACTGACTGAATGAAAGGAGCTGGCATCTCACTCTCTTTGAATCTTCTTTATCATGCTAAGAGGAGCAGGAAAAAGCAAAAAATTTCAGAATTGCACCTTGCAATGCGGAGAAATTACAGTTTGTGCATTTACAATATTCATTGATTTTTGCCATTGAAAAACGTCCAGAAATGATTGAAGCTACTGACTGAATGAAAGGAGCTGGCATCTCACTCTCTTTGAATCTTCTTTATCATGCTAAGAGGAGCAGGAAAAAGCAAAAAATTTCAGAATTGCACCTTGCAATGCGGAGAAATTACTGTTTGTGCATTTACAATATTCATTGATTTTTGCCATTGAAAAACGTCCAGAAATGATTGAAGCTACTGACTGAATGAAAGGAGCTGGCATCTCACTCTCTTTGAATCTTCTTTATCATGCTAAGAGGAGCAGGAAAAAGCAAAAAATTTCAGAATTGCGCCTTGCAATGCGGAGAAATTACTGTTTGTGCATTTACAAAATTCATTGATTTTTGCCATTGAAAAACATCATGTTATTCATATACCAGAAATGATTGAAGCTACTGACTGAATGAAAGGAGCTGGCATCTCACTCTCTGTGAATCTTCTTTATCATGCTAAGAGGAGCAGGAAAAAGTAAAAAATTTCAGAATTGCACCTTGCAATGCGGAGAAATTACTGTTTGTGCATTTACAATATTCATTGATTTTTGCCATTGAAAAACGTCCAGAAATGATTGAAGCTACTGACTGAATGAAAGGAGCTGGCATCTCACTCTCTTTGAATCTTCTTTATCATGCTAAGAGGAGCAGGAAAAAGCAAAAAATATCAGAATTGCACCTTGCAATGCGGAGAAATTACTGTTTGTGCATTTACAATATTCATTGATTTTTGCGATTGAAAAACATCATGTTATTCATATACCAGAAATGATTGAAGCTACTGACTGAATGAAAGGAGCTGGCATCTCACTCTCTTTGAATCTTCTTTATCATGCTAAGAGGAGCAGGAAAAAGTAAAAAATTTCAGAATTGCATCTTGCAATGCGGAGAAATTACTGTTTGTGCATTTACAATATTCAATGATTTTTGCCATTGAAAAACATCCAGAAATGATTGAAGCTACTGACTGAACGAAAGGAGCTGGCATCTCACTCTCTTTGAATCTTCTTTATCATGCTAAGAGGAGCAGGAAAAAGCAAAAAATTTCAGAATTGCACCTTGCAATGCGGAGAAATTACTGTTTGTGCATTTACAATATTCATTGATTTTTGCCATTGAAAAACATCATGTTATTCATATACCAGAAATGTTTGAAGCTACTGACTGAATGAAAGGAGCTGGCATCTCACTCTCTTTGAATCTTCTTCATAATGCTAAGAGGAGCAGGAAAAAGCAAAAAATTTCAGAATTGCACCTTGCAATGCGGAGAAATTACTGTTTGTGCATTTACAAAATTCATTGATTTTTGCCATTGAAAAACATCATGTTATTCATATACCAGAAATGACTGAAGCTACTGACTGAATGAAAGGAGCTGGCATCTCACTCTCTTTGAATCTTCTTTATCATGCTAAGAGGAGCAGGAAAAAGCAAAAAATTTCAGAATTGCACCTTGCAATGCGGAGAAATTACTGTTTGTGCATTTACAATATTCATTGATTTTTGCCATTGAAAAACGTCCAGAAATGATTGAAGCTACTGACTGAATGAAAGGAGCTGGCATCTCACTCTCTTTGAATCTTCTTTATCATGCTAAGAGGAGCAGGAAAAAGCAAAAAATTTCAGAATTGCACCTTGCAATGCGGAGAAATTACTGTTTGTGCATTTACAATATTCATTGATTTTTGCCATTGAAAAACATCATGTTATTCATATACCAGAAATGTTTGAAGCTACTGACTGAATGAAAGGAGCTGGCATCTCACTTTCTTTGAATCTTCTTTATCATGCTAAGAGGAGCAGGAAAAAGCAAAAAATTTCAGAATTGCACCTTGCAATGCGGATAAATTACTGTTTGTGCATTTACAATATTCATTGATTTTTGCCATTGAAAAACATAATGTTATTCATATACCAGAAATGATTGAAGCTACTGACTGAATGAAAGGAGCTGGCATCTCACTCTCTTTGAATCTTCTTTATCATGCTAACAGGAGCAGGAAAAAGCAAAAAATTTCAGAATTGCACCTTGCAATGCGGAGAAATTACTGTTTGTGGATTTACAATATTCATTGATTTTTGCAATTGAAAAACGTCCAGAAATGATTGAAGCTACCGACTGAATTAAAGGAGTTGGCATCTCACTCTCTTTGAATCTTCTTTATCATGCTAAGAGGAGCAGGAAAAAGCAAAAAATTTCAGAATTGCACCTTGCAATGCGAAGAAATTACTGTTTGTGCATTTACAATATTCATTGATTTTTGCCATTGAAAAACATCATGTTATTCATATACCAGAAATGTTTGAAGCTACTGACTGAATAAAAGGAGCTGGCATCTCACTCTCTTTGAATCTTCTTTATCATGCTAAGAGGAGCAGGAAAAAGCAAAAAATTTTAGAATTGCACCTTGCAATGCGGAGAAATTACTGTTTGTGCATTTACAATATTCATTGATTTTTGCCATTGAAAAACGTCCAGAAATGATTGAAGCTACTGACTGAATGAAAGGAGCTGGCATCTCACTCTCTTTGAATCTTGTTTATCATGCTAAGAGGAGCAGGAAAAAGCAAAAAATTTCAGAATTGCACCTTGCAATGCGGAGAAATTACTGTTTGTGCATTTACAATATTCAATGATTTTTGCCATTGAAAAACGTCCAGAAATGATTGAAGCTACTGACTGAACGAAAGGAGCTGGCATCTCACTCTCTTTGAATCTTCTTTATCATGCTAAGAGGAGCAGGAAAAAGCAAAAAATTTCAGAATTGCACCTTGCAATGCGGAGAAATTACTGTTTGTGCATTTACAATATTCATTGATTTTTGCCATTGAAAAACATCATGTTATTCATATACCAGAAATGTTTGAAGCTACTGACTGAATGCAAGGAGCTGGCATCTCACTCTCTTTGAATCTTCTTCATAATGCTAAGAGGAGCAGGAAAAAGCAAAAAATTTCAGAATTGCACCTTGCAATGCGGAGAAATTACTGTTTGTGCATTTACAATATTCATTGATTTTTGCCATTGAAAAACGTCCAGAAATGATTGAAGCTACTGACTGAATGAAAGGAGCTGGCATCTCACTCTCTTTGAATCTTCTTTATCATGCTAAGAGGAGCAGGAAAAAGCAAAAAATTTCAGAATTGCACCTTGCAATGCGGAGAAATTACTGTTTGTGCATTTACAATATTCATTGATTTTTGCCATTGAAAAACATCATGTTATTCATATACCAGAAATGATTGAAGCTACTGACTGTATGAAAGGAGCTGGCATCTCACTCTCTTTGAATCTTCTTTATCATGCTAAGAGGAGCAGGAAAAAGCAAAAAATTTCAGAATTGCACCTTGCAATGCGGAGAAATTACTGTTTGTGCATTTACAATATTCATTGATTTTTGCCATTGAAAAACATCATGTTATTCATATACCAGAAATGTTTGAAGCTACTGACTGAATGAAAGGAGCTGGCATCTCACTCTCTTTCAATCTTCTTTATCATGCTAAGAGGAGCAGGAAAAAGCAAAAAATTTCAGAATTGCACCTTGCAATGCGGATAAATTACTGTTTGTGCATTTACAATATTCATTGATTTTTGCCATTGAAAAACATCATGTTATTCATATACCAGAAATGATTGAAGCTACTGACTGAATGAAAGGAGCTGGCATCTCACTCTCTTTGAATCTTCTTTATCATGCTAAGAGGAGCAGGAAAAAGCAAAAAATTTCAGAATTGCACCTTGCAATGCGGAGAAATTACTGTTTGTGCATTTACAATATTCATTGATTTTTGCCATTGAAAAACATCTTGTTATTCATATACCAGAAATGATTGAAGCTACTGACTGAATGAAAGGAGCTGGCATCTCACTCTCTTTGAATCTTCTTTATCATGCTAAGAGGAGCAGGAAAAAGCAAAAAATTTCAGAATTGCACCTTGCAATGCGGAGAAATTACTGTTTGTGCATTTACAATATTCATTGATTTTTGCAATTGAAAAACGTCCAGAAATGATTGAAGCTACTGACTGAATGAAAGGAGCTGGCATCTCACTCTCTTTGAATCTTCTTTATCATGCTAAGAGGAGCAGGAAAAAGCAAAAAATTTCAGAATTGCACCTTGCAATGCGGAGAAATTACTGTTTGTGCATTTACAATATTCATTGATTTTTGCCATTGAAAAACATCATGTTATTCATATACCAGAAATGTTTGCAGCTACTGACTGAATGCAAGGAGCTGGCATCTCACTCTCTTTGAATCTTCTTCATAATGCTAAGAGGAGCAGGAAAAAGCAAAAAATTTCAGAATTGCACCTTGCAATGCGGAGAAATTACTGTTTGTGCATTTACAATATTCATTGATTTTTGCCATTGAAAAACGTCCAGAAATGATTGAAGCTACTGACTGAATGAAAGGAGCTGGCATCTCACTCTCTTTGAATCTTCTTTATCATGCTAAGAGGAGCAGGAAAAAGCAAAAAATTTCAGAATTGCACCTTGCAATGCGGAGAAATTACTGTTTGTGCATTTACAATATTCATTGATTTTTGCCATTGAAAAACATCATGTTATTCATATACCAGAAATGTTTGAAGCTACTGACTGAATGAAAGGAGCTGGCATCTCACACTCTTTCAATCTTCTTTATCATGCTAAGAGGAGCAGGAAAAAGCAAAAAATTTCAGAATTGCACCTTGCAATGCGGATAAATTACTGTTTGTGCATTTACAATATTCATTGATTTTTGCCATTGAAAAACATCATGTTATTCATATACCAGAAATGATTGAAGCTACTGACTGAATGAAAGGAGCTGGCATCTCACTCTCTTTGAATCTTCTTTATCATGCTAAGAGGAGCAGGAAAAAGCAAAAAATTTCAGAATTGCACCTTGCAATGCGGAGAAATTACTGTTTGTGCATTTACAATATTCATTGATTTTTGCCATTGAAAAACATCATGTTATTCATATACCAGAAATGATTGAAGCTACTGACTGAATGAAAGGAGCTGGCATCTCACTCTCTTTGAATCTTCTTTATCATGCTAAGAGGAGCAGGAAAAAGCAAAAAATTTCAGAATTGCACCTTGCAATGCGGAGAAATTACTGTTTGTGCATTTACAATATTCATTGATTTTTGCAATTGAAAAACGTCCAGAAATGATTGAAGCTACTGACTGAATGAAAGGAGCTGGCATCTCACTCTCTTTGAATCTTCTTTATCATGCTAAGAGGAGCAGGAAAAAGCAAAAAATTTCAGAATTGCACCTTGCAATGCGGAGAAATTACTGTTTGTGCATTTACAATATTCATTGATTTTTGCCATTGAAAAAATCATGTTATTCATATACCAGAAATGTTTGAAGCTACTGACTGAATGAAAGGAGCTGGCATCTCACTCTCTTTGAATCTTCTTTATCATGCTAAGAGGAGCAGGAAAAAGCAAAAAATTTCAGAATTGCACCTTGCAATGCGGAGAAATTACTGTTTGTGCATTTACAATATTCATTGATTTTTGCCATTGAAAAACGTCCAGAAATGATTGAAGCTACTGACTGAATGAAAGGAGCTGGCATCTCACTCTCTTTGAATCTTGTTTATCATGCTAAGAGGAGCAGGAAAAAGCAAAAAATTTCAGAATTGCACCTTGCAATGCGGAGAAATTACTGTTTGTGCATTTACAATATTCAATGATTTTTGCCATTGAAAAACGTCCAGAAATTATTGAAGCTACTGACTGAACGAAAGGAGCTGGCATCTCACTCTCTTTGAATCTTCTTTATCATGCTAAGAGGAGCAGGAAAAAGCAAAAAATTTCAGAATTGCACCTTGCAATGCGGAGAAATTACTGTTTGTGCATTTACAATATTCATTGATTTTTGCCATTGAAAAACATCATGTTATTCATATACCAGAAATGTTTGAAGCTACTGACTGAATGAAAGGAGCTGGCATCTCACTCTCTTTGAATCTTCTTCATAATGCTAAGAGGAGCAGGAAAAAGCAAAAAATTTCAGAATTGCACCTTGCAATGCGGAGAAATTACTGTTTGTGCATTTACAATATTCATTGATTTTTGCCATTGAAAAACGTCCAGAAATGATTGAAGCTACTGACTGAATGAAAGGAGCTGGCATCTCACTCTCTTTGAATCTTCTTTATCATGCTAAGAGGAGCAGGAAAAAGCAAAAAATTTCAGAATTGCACCTTGCAATGCGGAGAAATTACTGTTTGTGCATTTACAAAATTCATTGATTTTTGCCATTGAAAAACATCATGTTATTCATATACCAGAAATGACTGAAGCTACTGACTGAATGAAAGGAGCTGGCATCTCACTCTCTTTGAATCTTCTTTATCATGCTAAGAGGAGCAGGAAAAAGCAAAAAATTTCAGAATTGCACCTTGCAATGCGGAGAAATTACTGTTTGTGCATTTACAATTATCATTGATTTTTGCCATTGAAAAACGTCCAGAAATGATTGAAGCTACTGACTGAATGAAAGGAGCTGGCATCTCACTCTCTTTGAATCTTCTTTATCATGCTAAGAGGAGCAGGAAAAAGCAAAAAATTTCAGAATTGCACCTTGCAATACGGAGAAATTACTGTTTGTGCATTTACAATAGTCATTGATTTTTGCCATTGAAAAACATCATGTTATTCATATACCAGAAATGATTGAAGCTACTGACTGAATGAAAGGAGCTGGCATCTCACTCTCTTTGAATCTTCTTTATCATGCTAAGAGGAGCAGGAAAAAGCAAAAAATTTCAGAATTGCACCTTGCAATGTGGAGAAATTACTGTTTGTGCATTTACAATATTCATTGATTTTTGCAATTGAAAAACGTCCAGAAATGATTGAAGCTACTGACTGAATGAAAGGAGCTGGCATCTCACTCTCTTTGAATCTTCTTTATCATGCTGAGGAGCAGGAAAAACAAAAAATTTCAGAATTGCACCTTGCAATGCGGAGAAATTACTGTTTGTGCATTTACAATATTCATTGATTTTTGCCATTGGAAAACATCATGTTTTTCATATACCAGAAATGTTTGAAGCTACTGACTGAATGAAAGGAGATGGCATCTCACTCTGTTTGAATCTTCTTTATCATGCTAAGAGGAGCAGGAAAAAGCAAAAAATTTCAGAATTGCACCTTGCAATGCGGAGAAATTACTGTTTGTGCATTTACAATATTCATTGATTTTTGCCATTGAAAAACGTCCAGAAATGATTGAAGCTACTGACTGAATGAAAGGAGCTGGCATCTCACTCTCTTTGAATCTTCTTTATCATGCTAAGAGGAGCAGGAAAAAGCAAAAAATTTCAGAATTGCACCTTGCAATGCGGAGAAATTACTGTTTGTGCATTTACAATATTCATTGATTTTTGCCATTGAAAAACGTCCAGAAATGATTGAAGCTACTGACTGAATGAAAGGAGCTGGCATCTCACTCTCTTTGAAACTTCTTTATCATGCTAAGAGGAGCAGGAAAAAGCAAAAAATTTCAGAATTGCACCTTGCAATGCGGAGAAATTACTGTTTGTGCATTTACAATATTCATTGATTTTTGCCATTGAAAAACGTCCAGAAATGATTGAAGCTACTGACTGAATGAAAGGAGCTGGCATCTCACTCTCTTTGAATCTTCTTTATCATGCTAAGAGGAGCAGGAAAAAGTAAAAAATTTCAGAATTTCACCTTGCAATGCGGAGAAATTACTGTTTGTGCATTTACAATATTCAATGATTTTTGCCATTGAAAAACGTCCAGAAATTATTGAAGCTACTGACTGAACGAAAGGAGCTGGCATCTCACTCTCTTTGAATCTTCTTTATCATGCTAAGAGGAGCAGGAAAAAGCAAAAAATTTCAGAATTGCACCTTGCAATGCGGAGAAATTACTGTTTGTGCATTTACAATATTCATTGATTTTTGCCATTGAAAAACATCATGTTATTCATATACCAGAAATGTTTGAAGCTACTGACTGAATGAAAGGAGCTGGCATCTCACTCTCTTTGAATCTTCTTCATAATGCTAAGAGGAGCAGGAAAAAGCAAAAAATTTCAGAATTGCACCTTGCAATGCGGAGAAATTACTGTTTGTGCATTTACAATATTCATTGATTTTTGCCATTGAAAAACGTCCAGAAATGATTGAAGCTACTGACTGAATGAAAGGAGCTGGCATCTCACTCTCTTTGAATCTTCTTTAGCATGCTAAGAGGAGCAGGAAAAAGCAAAAAATTTCAGAATTGCACCTTGCAATGCGGAGAAATTACTGTTTGTGCATTTACAATATTCATTGATTTTTGCCATTGAAAAACGTCCAGAAATGATTGAAGCTACTGACTGAATGAAAGGAGCTGGCATCTCACTCTCTTTGAAACTTCTTTATCATGCTAAGAGGAGCAGGAAAAAGCAAAAAATTTCAGAATTGCACCTTGCAATGCGGAGAAATTACTGTTTGTGCATTTACAATATTCATTGATTTTTGCCATTGAAAAACGTCCAGAAATGATTGAAGCTACTGACTGAATGAAAGGAGCTGGCATCTCACTCTCTTTGAATCTTCTTTATCATGCTAAGAGGAGCAGGAAAAAGTAAAAAATTTCAGAATTTCACCTTGCAATGCGGAGAAATTACTGTTTGTGCATTTACAATATTCAATGATTTTTGCCATTGAAAAACGTCCAGAAATTATTGAAGCTACTGACTGAACGAAAGGAGCTGGCATCTCACTCTCTTTGAATCTTCTTTATCATGCTAAGAGGAGCAGGAAAAAGCAAAAAATTTCAGAATTGCACCTTGCAATGCGGAGAAATTACTGTTTGTGCATTTACAATATTCATTGATTTTTGCCATTGAAAAACATCATGTTATTCATATACCAGAAATGTTTGAAGCTACTGACTGAATGAAAGGAGCTGGCATCTCACTCTCTTTGAATCTTCTTCATAATGCTAAGAGGAGCAGGAAAAAGCAAAAAATTTCAGAATTGCACCTTGCAATGCGGAGAAATTACTGTTTGTGCATTTACAATATTCATTGATTTTTGCCATTGAAAAACGTCCAGAAATGATTGAAGCTACTGACTGAATGAAAGGAGCTGGCATCTCACTCTCTTTGAATCTTCTTTAGCATGCTAAGAGGAGCAGGAAAAAGCAAAAAATTTCAGAATTGCACCTTGCAATGCGGAGAAATTACTGTTTGTGCATTTACAATATTCATTGATTTTTGCCATTGAAAAACATCATGTTATTCATATACCAGAAATGATTGAAGCTACTGACTGTATGAAAGGAGCTGGCATCTCACTCTCTTTGAATCTTCTTTATCATGCTAAGAGGAGCAGGAAAAAGCAAAAAATTTCAGAATTGCACCTTGCAATGCGGAGAAATTACTGTTTGTGCATTTACAATATTCATTGATTTTTGCCATTGAAAAACATCATGTTATTCATATACCAGAAATGTTTGAAGCTACTGACTGAATGAAAGGAGCTGGCATCTCACTCTCTTTCAATCTTCTTTATCATGCTAAGAGGAGCAGGAAAAAGCAAAAAATTTCAGAATTGCACCTTGCAATGCGGATAAATTACTGTTTGTGCATTTACAATATTCATTGATTTTTGCCATTGAAAAACATCATGTTATTCATATACCAGAAATGATTGAAGCTACTGACTGAATGAAAGGAGCTGGCATCTCACTCTCTTTGAATCTTCTTTATCATGCTAAGAGGAGCAGGAAAAAGCAAAAAATTTCAGAATTGCACCTTGCAATGCGGAGAAATTACTGTTTGTGCATTTACAATATTCATTGATTTTTGCCATTGAAAAACATCATGTTATTCATATACCAGAAATGATTGAAGCTACTGACTGAATGAAAGGAGCTGGCATCTCACTCTCTTTGAATCTTCTTTATCATGCTAAGAGGAGCAGGAAAAAGCAAAAAATTTCAGAATTGCACCTTGCAATGCGGAGAAATTACTGTTTGTGCATTTACAATATTCATTGATTTTTGCAATTGAAAAACGTCCAGAAATGATTGAAGCTACTGACTGAATGAAAGGAGCTGGCATCTCACTCTCTTTGAATCTTCTTTATCATGCTAAGAGGAGCAGGAAAAAGCAAAAAATTTCAGAATTGCACCTTGCAATGCGGAGAAATTACTGTTTGTGCATTTACAATATTCATTGATTTTTGCCATTGAAAAACATCATGTTATTCATATACCAGAAATGTTTGCAGCTACTGACTGAATGCAAGGAGCTGGCATCTCACTCTCTTTGAATCTTCTTCATAATGCTAAGAGGAGCAGGAAAAAGCAAAAAATTTCAGAATTGCACCTTGCAATGTGGAGAAATTACTGTTTGTGCATTTACAATATTCATTGATTTTTGCCATTGAAAAACGTCCAGAAATGATTGAAGCTACTGACTGAATGAAAGGAGCTGGCATCTCACTCTCTTTGAATCTTCTTTATCATGCTAAGAGGAGCAGGAAAAAGCAAAAAATTTCAGAATTGCACCTTGCAATGCGGAGAAATTACTGTTTGTGCATTTACAATATTCATTGATTTTTGCCATTGAAAAACATCATGTTATTCATATACCAGAAATGTTTGAAGCTACTGACTGAATGAAAGGAGCTGGCATCTCACACTCTTTCAATCTTCTTTATCATGCTAAGAGGAGCAGGAAAAAGCAAAAAATTTCAGAATTGCAAATTGCAATGCGGATAAATTACTGTTTGTGCATTTACAATATTCATTGATTTTTGCCATTGAAAAACATCATGTTATTCATATACCAGAAATGATTGAAGCTACTGACTGAATGAAAGGAGCTGGCATCTCACTCTCTTTGAATCTTCTTTGTCATGCTAAGAGGAGCAGGAAAAAGCAAAAAATTTCAGAATTGCACCTTGCAATGCGGAGAAATTACTGTTTGTGCATTTACAATATTCATTGATTTTTGCCATTGAAAAACGTCCAGAAATGATTGAAGCTACTGACTGAATGAAAGGAGCTGGCATCTCACTCTCTTTGAATCTTCTTTATCATGCTAAGAGGAGCAGGAAAAAGTAAAAAATTTCAGAATTTCACCTTGCAATGCGGAGAAATTACTGTTTGTGCATTTACAATATTCAATGATTTTTGCCATTGAAAAACGTCCAGAAATTATTGAAGCTACTGACTGAACGAAAGGAGCTGGCATCTCACTCTCTTTGAATCTTCTTTATCATGCTAAGAGGAGCAGGAAAAAGCAAAAAATTTCAGAATTGCACCTTGCAATGCGGAGAAATTACTGTTTGTGCATTTACAATATTCATTGATTTTTGCCATTGAAAAACATCATGTTATTCATATACCAGAAATGTTTGAAGCTACTGACTGAATGAAAGGAGCTGGCATCTCACTCTCTTTGAATCTTCTTCATAATGCTAAGAGGAGCAGGAAAAAGCAAAAAATTTCAGAATTGCACCTTGCAATGCGGAGAAATTACTGTTTGTGCATTTACAATATTCATTGATTATTGCCATTGAAAAACGTCCAGAAATGATTGAAGCTACTGACTGAATGAAAGGAGCTGGCATCTCACTCTCTTTGAATCTTCTTTAGCATGCTAAGAGGAGCAGGAAAAAGCAAAAAATTTCAGAATTGCACCTTGCAATGCGGAGAAATTACTGTTTGTGCATTTACAATATTCATTGATTTTTGCCATTGAAAAACATCATGTTATTCATATACCAGAAATGATTGAAGCTACTGACTGTATGAAAGGAGCTGGCATCTCACTCTCTTTGAATCTTCTTTATCATGCTAAGAGGAGCAGGAAAAAGCAAAAAATTTCAGAATTGCACCTTGCAATGCGGAGAAATTACTGTTTGTGCATTTACAATATTCATTGATTTTTGCCATTGAAAAACATCATGTTATTCATATACCAGAAATGTTTGAAGCTACTGACTGAATGAAAGGAGCTGGCATCTCACTCTCTTTCAATCTTCTTTATCATGCTAAGAGGAGCAGGAAAAAGCAAAAAATTTCAGAATTGCACCTTGCAATGCGGATAAATTACTGTTTGTGCATTTACAATATTCATTGATTTTTGCCATTGAAAAACATCATGTTATTCATATACCAGAAATGATTGAAGCTACTGACTGAATGAAAGGAGCTGGCATCTCACTCTCTTTGAATCTTCTTTATCATGCTAAGAGGAGCAGGAAAAAGCAAAAAATTTCAGAATTGCACCTTGCAATGCGGAGAAATTACTGTTTGTGCATTTACAATATTCATTGATTTTTGCCATTGAAAAACATCATGTTATTCATATACCAGAAATGATTGAAGCTACTGACTGAATGAAAGGAGCTGGCATCTCACTCTCTTTGAATCTTCTTTATCATGCTAAGAGGAGCAGGAAAAAGCAAAAAATTTCAGAATTGCACCTTGCAATGCGGAGAAATTACTGTTTGTGCATTTACAATATTCATTGATTTTTGCAATTGAAAAACGTCCAGAAATGATTGAAGCTACTGACTGAATGAAAGGAGCTGGCATCTCACTCTCTTTGAATCTTCTTTATCATGCTAAGAGGAGCAGGAAAAAGCAAAAAATTTCAGAATTGCACCTTGCAATGCGGAGAAATTACTGTTTGTGCATTTACAATATTCATTGATTTTTGCCATTGAAAAACATCATGTTATTCATATACCAGAAATGTTTGCAGCTACTGACTGAATGCAAGGAGCTGGCATCTCACTCTCTTTGAATCTTCTTCATAATGCTAAGAGGAGCAGGAAAAAGCAAAAAATTTCAGAATTGCACCTTGCAATGCGGAGAAATTACTGTTTGTGCATTTACAATATTCATTGATTTTTGCCATTGAAAAACGTCCAGAAATGATTGAAGCTACTGACTGAATGAAAGGAGCTGGCATCTCACTCTCTTTGAATCTTCTTTATCATGCTAAGAGGAGCAGGAAAAAGCAAAAAATTTCAGAATTGCACCTTGCAATGCGGAGAAATTACTGTTTGTGCATTTACAATATTCATTGATTTTTGCCATTGAAAAACATCATGTTATTCATATACCAGAAATGTTTGAAGCTACTGACTGAATGAAAGGAGCTGGCATCTCACACTCTTTCAATCTTCTTTATCATGCTAAGAGGAGCAGGAAAAAGCAAAAAATTTCAGAATTGCAAATTGCAATGCGGATAAATTACTGTTTGTGCATTTACAATATTCATTGATTTTTGCCATTGAAAAACATCATGTTATTCATATACCAGAAATGATTGAAGCTACTGACTGAATGAAAGGAGCTGGCATCTCACTCTCTTTGAATCTTCTTTATCATGCTAAGAGGAGCAGGAAAAAGCAAAAAATTTCAGAATTGCACCTTGCAATGCGGAGAAATTACTGTTTGTGCATTTACAATATTCATTGATTTTTGCCATTGAAAAACATCATGTTATTCATATACCAGAAATGATTGAAGCTACTGACTGAATGAAAGGAGCTGGCATCTCACTCTCTTTGAATCTTCTTTATCATGCTAAGAGGAGCAGGAAAAAGCAAAAAATTTCAGAATTGCACCTTGCAATGCGGAGAAATTACTGTTTGTGCATTTACAATATTCATTGATTTTTGCAATTGAAAAACGTCCAGAAATGATTGAAGCTACTGACTGAATGAAAGGAGCTGGCATCTCACTCTCTTTGAATCTTCTTTATCATGCTAAGAGGAGCAGGAAAAAGCAAAAAATTTCAGAATTGCACCTTGCAATGCGGAGAAATTACTGTTTGTGCATTTACAATATTCATTGATTTTTGCCATTGAAAAAATCATGTTATTCATATACCAGAAATGTTTGAAGCTACTGACTGAATGAAAGGAGCTGGCATCTCACTCTCTTTGAATCTTCTTTATCATGCTAAGAGGAGCAGGAAAAAGCAAAAAATTTCAGAATTGCACCTTGCAATGCGGAGAAATTACTGTTTGTGCATTTACAATATTCATTGATTTTTGCCATTGAAAAACGTCCAGAAATGATTGAAGCTACTGACTGAATGAAAGGAGCTGGCATCTCACTCTCTTTGAATCTTGTTTATCATGCTAAGAGGAGCAGGAAAAAGCAAAAAATTTCAGAATTGCACCTTGCAATGCGGAGAAATTACTGTTTGTGCATTTACAATATTCAATGATTTTTGCCATTGAAAAACGTCCAGAAATTATTGAAGCTACTGACTGAACGAAAGGAGCTGGCATCTCACTCTCTTTGAATCTTCTTTATCATGCTAAGAGGAGCAGGAAAAAGCAAAAAATTTCAGAATTGCACCTTGCAATGCGGAGAAATTACTGTTTGTGCATTTACAATATTCATTGATTTTTGCCATTGAAAAACATCATGTTATTCATATACCAGAAATGTTTGAAGCTACTGACTGAATGAAAGGAGCTGGCATCTCACTCTCTTTGAATCTTCTTCATAATGCTAAGAGGAGCAGGAAAAAGCAAAAAATTTCAGAATTGCACCTTGCAATGCGGAGAAATTACTGTTTGTGCATTTGCAATATTCATTGATTTTTGCCATTGAAAAACGTCCAGAAATGATTGAAGCTACTGACTGAATGAAAGGAGCTGGCATCTCACTCTCTTTGAATCTTCTTTATCATGCTAAGAGGAGCAGGAAAAAGCAAAAAATTTCAGAATTGCACCTTGCAATGCGGAGAAATTACTGTTTGTGCATTTACAAAATTCATTGATTTTTGCCATTGAAAAACATCATGTTATTCATATACCAGAAATGACTGAAGCTACTGACTGAATGAAAGGAGCTGGCATCTCACTCTCTTTGAATCTTCTTTATCATGCTAAGAGGAGCAGGAAAAAGCAAAAAATTTCAGAATTGCACCTTGCAATGCGGAGAAATTACTGTTTGTGCATTTACAATTATCATTGATTTTTGCCATTGAAAAACGTCCAGAAATGATTGAAGCTACTGACTGAATGAAAGGAGCTGGCATCTCACTCTCTTTGAATCTTCTTTATCATGCTAAGAGGAGCAGGAAAAAGCAAAAAATTTCAGAATTGCACCTTGCAATGCGGAGAAATTACTGTTTGTGCATTTACAATAGTCATTGATTTTTGCCATTGAAAAACATCATGTTATTCATATACCAGAAATGATTGAAGCTACTGACTGAATGAAAGGAGCTGGCATCTCACTCTCTTTGAATCTTCTTTATCATGCTAAGAGGAGCAGGAAAAAGCAAAAAATTTCAGAATTGCACCTTGCAATGTGGAGAAATTACTGTTTGTGCATTTACAATATTCATTGATTTTTGCAATTGAAAAATGTCCAGAAATGATTGAAGCTACTGACTGAATGAAAGGAGCTGGCATCTCACTCTCTTTGAATCTTCTTTATCATGCTGAGGAGCAGGAAAAACAAAAAATTTCAGAATTGCACCTTGCAATGCGGAGAAATTACTGTTTGTGCATTTACAATATTCATTGATTTTTGCCATTGAAAAACATCATGTTTTTCATATACCAGAAATGTTTGAAGCTACTGACTGAATGAAAGGAGCTGGCATCTCACTCTGTTTGAATCTTCTTTATCATGCTAAGAGGAGCAGGAAAAAGCAAAAAATTTCAGAATTGCACCTTGCAATGCGGAGAAATTACTGTTTGTGCATTTACAATATTCATTGATTTTTGCCATTGAAAAACGTCCAGAAATGATTGAAGCTACTGACTGAATGAAAGGAGCTGGCATCTCACTCTCTTTGAATCTTCTTTATCATGCTAAGAGGAGCAGGAAAAAGCAAAAAATTTCAGAATTGCACCTTGCAATGCGGAGAAATTACTGTTTGTGCATTTACAATATTCATTGATTTTTGCCATTGAAAAACGTCCAGAAATGATTGAAGCTACTGACTGAATGAAAGGAGCTGGCATCTCACTCTCTTTGAAACTTCTTTATCATGCTAAGAGGAGCAGGAAAAAGCAAAAAATTTCAGAATTGCACCTTGCAATGCGGAGAAATTACTGTTTGTGCATTTACAATATTCATTGATTTTTGCCATTGAAAAACGTCCAGAAATGATTGAAGCTACTGACTGAATGAAAGGAGCTGGCATCTCACTCTCTTTGAATCTTCTTTATCATGCTAAGAGGAGCAGGAAAAAGTAAAAAATTTCAGAATTTCACCTTGCAATGCGGAGAAATTACTGTTTGTGCATTTACAATATTCAATGATTTTTGCCATTGAAAAACGTCCAGAAATTATTGAAGCTACTGACTGAACGAAAGGAGCTGGCATCTCACTCTCTTTGAATCTTCTTTATCATGCTAAGAGGAGCAGGAAAAAGCAAAAAATTTCAGAATTGCACCTTGCAATGCGGAGAAATTACTGTTTGTGCATTTACAATATTCATTGATTTTTGCCATTGAAAAACATCATGTTATTCATATACCAGAAATGTTTGAAGCTACTGACTGAATGAAAGGAGCTGGCATCTCACTCTCTTTGAATCTTCTTCATAATGCTAAGAGGAGCAGGAAAAAGCAAAAAATTTCAGAATTGCACCTTGCAATGCGGAGAAATTACTGTTTGTGCATTTACAATATTCATTGATTTTTGCCATTGAAAAACGTCCAGAAATGATTGAAGCTACTGACTGAATGAAAGGAGCTGGCATCTCACTCTCTTTGAATCTTGTTTATCATGCTAAGAGGAGCAGGAAAAAGCAAAAAATTTCAGAATTGCACCTTGCAATGCGGAGAAATTACTGTTTGTGCTTTTACAAAATTCATTGATTTTTGCCATTGAAAAACATCATTTTATTCATATACCAGAAATGACTGAAGCTACTGACTGAATGAAAGGAGCTGGCATCTCACTCTATTTGAATCTTCTTTATCATGCTAAGAGGAGCAGGAAAAAGCAAAAAATTTCAGAATTGCACCTTGCAATGCGGAGAAATTAATGTTTGTGCATTTACAATATTCATTGATTTTTGCCATTGAAAAACGTCCAGAAATGATTGAAGCTACTGACTGAATGAAAGGAGCTGGCATCTCACTCTCTTTGAATCTTCTTTATCATGCTAAGAGGAGCAGGAAAAAGCAAAAAATTTCAGAATTGCACCTTGCAATGCGGAGAAATTACTGTTTGTGCATTTACAATATTCATTGATTTTTGCCATTGAAAAACATCATGTTATTCATATAGCAGAAATGTTTGAAGCTACTGACTGAATGAAAGGAGCTGGCATCTCACTCTCTTTGAATCTACTTTGTCATGCTAAGAGGAGCAGGAAAAAGCAAAAAATTTCAGAATTGCACCTTGCAATGCGGATAAATTACTGTTTGTGCATTTACAATATTCATTGATTTTTGCCATTGAAAAACATCATGTTATTCATATACCAGAAATGATTGAAGCTACTGACTGAATGAAAGGAGCTGGCATCTCACTCTCTTTGAATCTTCTTTATCATGCTAAGAGGAGCAGGAAAAAGCAAAAAATTTCAGAATTGCACCTTGCAATGCGGAGAAATTACTGTTTGTGCATTTACAATATTCATTGATTTTTGCAATTGAAAAACGTCCAGAAATGATTGAAGCTACTGACTGAATGAAAGGAGCTGGCATCTCACTCTCTTTGAATCTTCTTTATCATGCTAAGAGGAGCAGGAAAAAGCAAAAAATTTCAGAATTGCACCTTGCAATGCGGAGAAATTACTGTTTGTGCATTTACAATATTCATTGATTTTTGCCATTGAAAAACATCATGTTATTCATATACCAGAAATGTTTGAAGCTACTGACTGAATGAAAGGAGCTGGCATCTCACTCTCTTTGAATCTTCTTTATCATGCTAAGAGGAGCAGGAAAAAGCAAAAAATTTCAGAATTGCACCTTGCAATGCGGAGAAATTACTGTTTGTGCATTTACAATATTCATTGATTTTTGCCATTGAAAAACGTCCAGAAATGATTGAAGCTACTGACTGAATGAAAGGAGCTGGCATCTCACTCTCTTTGAATCTTGTTTATCATGCTAAGAGGAGCAGGAAAAAGCAAAAAATTTCAGAATTGCACCTTGCAATGCGGAGAAATTACTGTTTGTGCATTTACAATATTCAATGATTTTTGCCATTGAAAAACGTCCAGAAATGATTGAAGCTACTGACTGAACGAAAGGAGCTGGCATCTCACTCTCTTTGAATCTTCTTTATCATGCTAAGAGGAGCAGGAAAAAGCAAAAAATTTCAGAATTGCACCTTGCAATGCGGAGAAATTACTGTTTGTGCATTTACAATATTCATTGATTTTTGCCATTGAAAAACATCATGTTATTCATATACCAGAAATGTTTGAAGCTACTGACTGAATGAAAGGAGCTGGCATCTCACTCTCTTTGAATCTTCTTCATAATGCTAAGAGGAGCAGGAAAAAGCAAAAAATTTCAGAATTGCACCTTGCAATGTGGAGAAATTACTGTTTGTGCTTTTACAATATTCATTGATTTTTGCCATTGAAAAACGTCCAGAAATGATTGAAGCTACTGACTGAATGAAAGGAGCTGGCATCTCACTCTCTTTGAATCTTCTTTATCATGCTAAGAGGAGCAGGAAAAAGCAAAAAATTTCAGAATTGCACCTTGCAATGCGGAGAAATTACTGTTTGTGCATTTACAATATTCATTGATTTTTGCCATTGAAAAACATCATGTTATTCATATACCAGAAATGTTTGAAGCTACTGACTGAATGAAAGGAGCTGGCATCTCACTCTCTTTCAATCTTCTTTATCATGCTAAGAGGAGCAGGAAAAAGCAAAAAATTTCAGAATTGCACCTTGCAATGCGGATAAATTACTGTTTGTGCATTTACAATATTCATTGATTTTTGCCATTGAAAAACATCATGTTATTCATATACCAGAAATGATTGAAGCTACTGACTGAATGAAAGGAGCTGGCATCTCACTCTCTTTGAATCTTCTTTATCATGCTAAGAGGAGCAGGAAAAAGCAAAAAATTTCAGAATTGCACCTTGCAATGCGGATAAATTACTGTTTGTGCATTTACAATATTCATTGATTTTTGCCATTGAAAAATATCATGTTATTCATATACCAGAAATGATTGAAGCTACTGACTGAATGAAAGGAGCTGGCATCTCACTCTCTTTGAATCTTCTTTATCATGCTAAGAGGAGCAGGAAAATGCAAAAAATTTCAGAATTGCACCTTGCAATGCGGAGAAATTACTGTTTGTGCATTTACAATATTCATTGATTTTTGCAATTGAAAAACGTCCAGAAATGATTGAAGCTACTGACTGAATGAAAGGAGCTGGCATCTCACTCTCTTTGAATCTTCTTTATCATGCTAAGAGGAGCAGGAAAAAGCAAAAAATTTCAGAATTGCACCTTGCAATGCGGAGAAATTACTGTTTGTGCATTTACAATATTCATTGATTTTTGCCATTGAAAAACATCATGTTATTCATATACCAGAAATGTTTGAAGCTACTGACTGAATGAAAGGAGCTGGCATCTCACTCTCTTTGAATCTTCTTTATCATGCTAAGAGGAGCAGGAAAAAGCAAAAAATTTCAGAATTGCACCTTGCAATGCGGAGAAATTACTGTTTGTGCATTTACAATATTCATTGATTTTTGCCATTGAAAAACGTCCAGAAATGATTGAAGCTACTGACTGAATGAAAGGAGCTGGCATCTCACTCTCTTTGAATCTTGTTTATCATGCTAAGAGGAGCAGGAAAAAGCAAAAAAATTCAGAATTGCACCTTGCAATGCGGAGAAATTACTGTTTGTGCATTTACAATATTCATTGATTTTTGCCATTGAAAAACGTCCAGAAATGATTGAAGCTACTGACTGAATGAAAGGAGCTGGCATCTCACTCTCTTTGAATCTTCTTTATCATGCTAAGAGGAGCAGGAAAAAGCAAAAAAATTCAGAATTGCACCTTGCAATGCGGAGAAATTACTGTTTGTGCATTTACAATATTCATTGATTTTTGCCATTGAAAAACGTCCAGAAATGATTGAAGCTACTGACTGAATGAAAGGAGCTGGCATCTCACTCTCTTTGAATCTTCTTTATCATGCTAAGAGGAGCAGGAAAAAGCAAAAAATTTCAGAATTGCACCTTGCAATGCGGAGAAATTACTGTTTGTGCATTTACAATATTCATTGATTTTTGCCATTGAAAAACATCATGTTATTCATATACCAGAAATGTTTGAAGCTACTGACTGAATGAAAGGAGCTGGCATCTCACTCTCTTTCAATCTTCTTTATCATGCTAAGAGGAGCAGGAAAAAGCAAAAAATTTCAGAATTGCACCTTGCAATGCGGATAAATTACTGTTTGTGCATTTACAATATTCATTGATTTTTGCCATTGAAAAACATCATGTTATTCATATACCAGAAATGATTGAAGCTACTGACTGAATGAAAGGAGCTGGCATCTCACTCTCTTTGAATCTTCTTTATCATGCTAAGAGGAGCAGGAAAAAGCAAAAAATTTCAGAATTGCACCTTGCAATGCGGATAAATTACTGTTTGTGCATTTACAATATTCATTGATTTTTGCCATTGAAAAATATCATGTTATTCATATACCAGAAATGATTGAAGCTACTGACTGAATGAAAGGAGCTGGCATCTCACTCTCTTTGAATCTTCTTTATCATGCTAAGAGGAGCAGGAAAAAGCAAAAAATTTCAGAATTGCACCTTGCAATGCGGAGAAATTACTGTTTGTGCATTTACAATATTCATTGATTTTTGCAATTGAAAAACGTCCAGAAATGATTGAAGCTACTGACTGAATGAAAGGAGCTGGCATCTCACTCTCTTTGAATCTTCTTTATCATGCTAAGAGGAGCAGGAAAAAGCAAAAAATTTCAGAATTGCACCTTGCAATGCGGAGAAATTACTGTTTGTGCATTTACAATATTCATTGATTTTTGCCATTGAAAAACATCATGTTATTCATATACCAGAAATGTTTGAAGCTACTGACTGAATGAAAGGAGCTGGCATCTCACTCTCTTTGAATCTTCTTTATCATGCTAAGAGGAGCAGGAAAAAGCAAAAAATTTCAGAATTGCACCTTGCAATGCGGAGAAATTACTGTTTGTGCATTTACAATATTCATTGATTTTTGCCATTGAAAAACGTCCAGAAATGATTGAAGCTACTGTCTGAATGAAAGGAGCTGGCATCTCACTCTCTTTGAATCTTGTTTATCATGCTAAGAGGAGCAGGAAAAAGCAAAAAAATTCAGAATTGCACCTTGCAATGCGGAGAAATTACTGTTTGTGCATTTACAATATTCATTGATTTTTGCCATTGAAAAACGTCCAGAAATGATTGAAGCTACTGACTGAATGAAAGGAGCTGGCATCTCACTCTCTTTGAATCTTCTTTATCATGCTAAGAGGAGCAGGAAAAAGCAAAAAATTTCAGAATTGCACCTTGCAATGCGGAGAAATTACTGTTTGTGCATTTACAATATTCATTGATTTTTGCCATTGAAAAACGTCCATAAATGATTGAAGCTACTGACTGAATGAAAAGAGCTGGCATCTCACTCTCTTTGAATCTTGTTTATCATGCTAAGAGGAGCAGGAAAAAGCAAAAAATTTCAGAATTGCACCTTGCAATGCGGAGAAATTACTGTTTGTGCATTTACAATATTCATTGATTTTTGCCATTGAAAAACGTCCAGAAATGATTGAAGCTACTGACTGAACGAAAGGAGCTGGCATCTCACTCTCTTTGAATCTTCTTTATCATGCTAAGAGGAGCAGGAAAAAGCAAAAAATTTCATAATTGCACCTTGCAATGCGGAGAAATTACTGTTTGTGCATTTACAATATTCATTGATTTTTGCCATTGAAAAACATCATGTTATTCATATACCAGAAATGATTGAAGCTACTGACTGAATGAAAGGAGCTGGCCTCTCACTCTCTTTGAATCTTCTTTATCATGCTAAGAGGAGCAGGAAAAAGCAAAAAATTTCAGAATTGCACCTTGCAATGCGGAGAAATTACTGTTTGTGCATTTACAAAATTCATTGATTTTTGCCATTGAAAAACATCATGTTATTCATATACCAGAAATGATTGAAGCTACTGACTGAATGAAAGGAGCTGGCATCTCACTCTCTTTGAATCTTCTTTATCATGCTAAGAGGAGCAGGAAAAAGCAAAAAATTTCAGAATTGCACCTTGCAATGCGGAGAAATTACTGTTTGTGCATTTACAATATTCATTGATTTTTGCCATTGAAAAACTTCCAGAAATGATTGAAGCTACTGACTGAATGAAAGGAGCTGGCATCTCACTCTCTTTGAATCTTCTTTATCATGCTAAGAGGAGCAGAAAAAGCAAAAAATTTCAGAATTGCACCTTGCAATGCGGAGAAATTACTGTTTGTGCATTTACAATATTCATTGATTTTTGCCATTGAAAAACATCATTTTATTCATATACCAGAAATGTTTGAAGCTACTGACTGAATGAAAGGAGCTGGCATCTCACTCTCTTTGAATCTTCTTTATCATGCTAAGAGGAGCAGGAAAAAGCAAAAAATTTCAGAATTGCACCTTGCAATGCGGATAATTACTGTTTGTGCATTTACAATATTCATTGATTTTTGCCATTGAAAAACATCATGTTATTCATATACCAGAAATGATTGAAGCTACTGACTGAATGAAAGGAGCTGGCATCTCACTCTCTTTGAATCTTCTTTATCATGCTAAGAGGAGCAGGATAAAGCAAAAAATTTCAGAATTGCACCTTGCAATGCGGAGAAATTACTGTTTGTGCATTTACAATATTCATTGATTTTTGCCATTGAAAAACATCACGTTATTCATATACCAGAAATGATTGAAGCTACTGACTGAATGAAAGTAGCTGGCATCTCAATCTCTTTGAATCTTCTTTATCATGCTAAGAGAAGCAGGAAAAAGCAAAAAATTTCAGAATTGCACCTTGCAATGCGGAGAAATTACTGTTTGTGCATTTACAATATTCATTGATTTTTGCCATTGAAAAACATCATGTTATTCATATACCAGAAATGATTGAAGCTACTGACTGAATGAAAGGAGCTGGCATCTCACTCTCTTTGAATCTTCTTTATCATGCTAAGAGGAGCAGGAAAAAGCAAAAAATTTCAGAATTGCACCTTGCAATGCGGAGAAATTACTGTTTGTGCATTTACAATATTCATTGATTTTTGCAATTGAAAAACGTCCAGAAATGATTGAAGCTACTGACTGAATGAAAGGAGCTGGCATCTCACTCTCTTTGAATCTTCTTTATCATGCTAAGAGGAGCAGGAAAAAGCAAAAAATTTCAGAATTGCACCTTGCAATGCGGAGAAATTACTGTTTGTGCATTTACAATATTCATTGATTTTTGCCATTGAAAAACATCATGTTATTCATATACCAGAAATGTTTGAAGCTACTGACTGAATGAAAGGAGCTGGCATCTCACTCTCTTTGAATCTTCATTATCATGCTAAGAGGAGCAGGAAAAAGCAAAAAATTTCAGAATTGCACCTTGCAATGCGGATAATTACTGTTTGTGCATTTACAATATTCATTGATTTTTGCCATTGAAAAACATCATGTTATTCATATACCAGAAATGATTGAAGCTACTGACTGAATGAAAGGAGCTGGCATCTCACTCTCTTTGAATCATCTTTATCATGCTAAGAGGAGCAGGATAAAGCAAAAAATTTCAGAATTGCACCTTGCAATGCGGAGAAATTACTGTTTGTGCATTTACAATATTCATTGATTTTTGCCATTGAAAAACATCATGTTATTCATATACCAGAAATGATTGAAGCTACTGACTGAATGAAAGTAGCTGGCATCTCACTCTCTTTGAATCTTCTTTATCATGCTAAGAGGAGCAGGAAAAAGCAAAAAATTTCAGAATTGCACCTTGCAATGCGGAGAAATTACTGTTTGTGCATTTACAATATTCATTGATTTTTGCCATTGAAAAACATCATGTTATTCATATACCAGAAATGATTGAAGCTACTGACTGAATGAAAGGAGCTGGCATCTCACTCTCTTTGAATCTTCTTTATCATGCTAAGAGGAGCAGGAAAAAGCAAAAAATTTCAGAATTGCACCTTGCAATGCGGAGAAATTACTGTTTGTGCATTTACAATATTCATTGATTTTTGCAATTGAAAAACGTCCAGAAATGATTGAAGCTACTGACTGAATGAAAGGAGCTGGCATCTCACTCTCTTTGAATCTTCTTTATCATGCTAAGAGGAGCAGGAAAAAGCAAAAAATTTCAGAATTGCACCTTGCAATGCGGAGAAATTACTGTTTGTGCATTTACAATATTCATTGATTTTTGCCATTGAAAAACGTCCAGAAATGATTGAAGCTACTGACTGAATGAAAGGAGCTGGCATCTCACTCTCTTTGAATCTTCTTTATCATGCTAAGAGGAGCAGGAAAAAGCAAAAAATTTCAGAATTGCACCTTGCAATGCGGAGAAATTACTGTTTGTGCATTTACAATATTCATTGATTTTTGCCATTGAAAAACGTCCAGAAATGATTGAAGCTACTGACTGAATGAAAGGAGCTGGCATCTCACTCTCTTTGAATCTTCTTTATCATGCTAAGAGGAGCAGGAAAAAGCAAAAAATTTCAGAATTGCACCTTGCAATGCGGAGAAATTACTGTTTGTGCATTTACAAAATTCATTGATTTTTGCCATTGAAAAACATCATGTTATTCATATACCAGAAATGTTTGAAGCTACTGACAGAATGAAAGGAGCTGGCATCTCACTCTCTTTGAATCTTCTTTATCATGCTAAGAGGAGCAGGAAAAAGCAAAAAATTTCAGAATTGCACCTTGCAATGCGGAGAAATTACTGTTTGTGCATTTACAATATTCATTGATTTTTGCCATTGAAAAACTTCCAGAAATGATTGAAGCTACTGACTGAATGAAAGGAGCTGGCATCTCACTCTCTTTGAATCTTCTTTATCATGCTAAGAGGAGCAGGAAAAAGCAAAAAATTTCAGAATTGCACCTTGCAATGCGGAGAAATTACTGTTTGTGCATTTACAATATTCATTGATTTTTGCCATTGAAAAACATCATTTTATTCATATACCAGAAATGTTTGAAGCTACTGACTGAATGAAAGGAGCTGGCATCTCACTCTCTTTGAATCTTCTTTATCATGCTAAGAGGAGCAGGAAAAAGCAAAAAATTTCAGAATTGCACCTTGCAATGCGGAGAAATTACTGTTTGTGCATTTACAATATTCATTGATTTTTGCCATTGAAAAACATCATGTTATTCATATACCAGAAATGTTTGAAGCTACTGACTGAATGAAAGGAGCTGGCATCTCATTCTCTTTGAATCTTCTTTATCATGCTAAGAGGAGCAGGAAAAAGCAAAAAATTTCAGAATTGCACCTTGCAATGCGGATAATTACTGTTTGTGCATTTACAATATTCATTGATTTTTGCCATTGAAAAACATCATGTTATTCATATACCAGAAATGATTGAAGCTACTGACTGAATGAAAGGAGCTGGCATCTCACTCTCTTTGAATCTTCTTTATCATGCTAAGAGGAGCAGGAAAAAGCAAAAAATTTCAGAATTGCACCTTGCAATGCGGAGAAATTACTGTTTGTGCATTTACAATATTCATTGATTTTTGCCATTGAAAAACGTCCAGAAATGATTGAAGCTACTGACTGAATGAAAGGAGCTGGCATCTCACTCTCTTTGAAACTTCTTTATCATGCTAAGAGGAGCAGGAAAAAGCAAAAAATTTCAGAATTGCACCTTGCAATGCGGAGAAATTACTGTTTGTGCATTTACAATATTCATTGATTTTTGCCATTGAAAAACGTCCAGAAATGATTGAAGCTACTGACTGAATGAAAGGAGCTGGCATCTCACTCTCTTTGAATCTTCTTTATCATGCTAAGAGGAGCAGGAAAAAGCAAAAAATTTCAGAATTGCACCTTGCAATGCGGAGAAATTACTGTTTGTGCATTTACAAAATTCATTGATTTTTGCCATTGAAAAACATCATGTTATTCATATACCAGAAATGATTGAAGCTACTGACTGAATGAAAGTAGCTGGCATCTCACTCTCTTTGAATCTTCTTTATCATGCTAAGAGGAGCAGGAAAAAGCAAAAAATTTCAGAATTGCACCTTGCAATGCGGAGAAATTACTGTTTGTGCATTTACAATATTCATTGATTTTTGCCATTGAAAAACTTCCAGAAATGATTGAAGCTACTGACTGAATGAAAGGAGCTGGCATCTCACTCTCTTTGAATCTTCTTTATCATGCTAAGAGGAGCAGAAAAAGCAAAAAATTTCAGAATTGCACCTTGCAATGCGGAGAAATTACTGTTTGTGCATTTACAATATTCATTGATTTTTGCCATTGAAAAACATCATTTTATTCATATACCAGAAATGTTTGAAGCTACTGACTGAATGAAAGGAGCTGGCATCTCACTCTCTTTGAATCTTCTTTATCATGCTAAGAGGAGCAGGAAAAAGCAAAAAATTTCAGAATTGCACCTTGCAATGCGGATAATTACTGTTTGTGCATTTACAATATTCATTGATTTTTGCCATTGAAAAACATCATGTTATTCATATACCAGAAATGATTGAAGCTACTGACTGAATGAAAGGAGCTGGCATCTCACTCTCTTTGAATCTTCTTTATCATGCTAAGAGGAGCAGGATAAAGCAAAAAATTTCAGAATTGCACCTTGCAATGCGGAGAAATTACTGTTTGTGCATTTACAATATTCATTGATTTTTGCCATTGAAAAACATCACGTTATTCATATACCAGAAATGATTGAAGCTACTGACTGAATGAAAGTAGCTGGCATCTCAATCTCTTTGAATCTTCTTTATCATGCTAAGAGGAGCAGGAAAAAGCAAAAAATTTCAGAATTGCACCTTGCAATGCGGAGAAATTACTGTTTGTGCATTTACAATATTCATTGATTTTTGCCATTGAAAAACATCATGTTATTCATATACCAGAAATGATTGAAGCTACTGACTGAATGAAAGGAGCTGGCATCTCACTCTCTTTGAATCTTCTTTATCATGCTAAGAGGAGCAGGAAAAAGCAAAAAATTTCAGAATTGCACCTTGCAATGCGGAGAAATTACTGTTTGTGCATTTACAATATTCATTGATTTTTGCAATTGAAAAACGTCCAGAAATGATTGAAGCTACTGACTGAATGAAAGGAGCTGGCATCTCACTCTCTTTGAATCTTCTTTATCATGCTAAGAGGAGCAGGAAAAAGCAAAAAATTTCAGAATTGCACCTTGCAATGCGGAGAAATTACTGTTTGTGCATTTACAATATTCATTGATTTTTGCCATTGAAAAACATCATGTTATTCATATACCAGAAATGATTGAAGCTACTGACTGAATGAAAGGAGCTGGCATCTCACTCTCTTTGAATCATCTTTATCATGCTAAGAGGAGCAGGATAAAGCAAAAAATTTCAGAATTGCACCTTGCAATGCGGAGAAATTACTGTTTGTGCATTTACAATATTCATTGATTTTTGCCATTGAAAAACATCATGTTATTCATATACCAGAAATGATTGAAGCTACTGACTGAATGAAAGTAGCTGGCATCTCACTCTCTTTGAATCTTCTTTATCATGCTAAGAGGAGCAGGAAAAAGCAAAAAATTTCAGAATTGCACCTTGCAATGCGGAGAAATTACTGTTTGTGCATTTACAATATTCATTGATTTTTGCCATTGAAAAACATCATGTTATTCATATACCAGAAATGATTGAAGCTACTGACTGAATGAAAGGAGCTGGCATCTCACTCTCTTTGAATCTTCTTTATCATGCTAAGAGGAGCAGGAAAAAGCAAAAAATTTCAGAATTGCACCTTGCAATGCGGAGAAATTACTGTTTGTGCATTTACAATATTCATTGATTTTTGCAATTGAAAAACGTCCAGAAATGATTGAAGCTACTGACTGAATGAAAGGAGCTGGCATCTCACTCTCTTTGAATCTTCTTTATCATGCTAAGAGGAGCAGGAAAAAGCAAAAAATTTCAGAATTGCACCTTGCAATGCGGAGAAATTACTGTTTGTGCATTTACAATATTCATTGATTTTTGCCATTGAAAAACGTCCAGAAATGATTGAAGCTACTGACTGAATGAAAGGAGCTGGCATCTCACTCTCTTTGAATCTTCTTTATCATGCTAAGATGAGCAGGAAAAAGCAAAAAATTTCAGAATTGCACCTTGCAATGCGGAGAAATTACTGTTTGTGCATTTACAATATTCATTGATTTTTGCCATTGAAAAACGTCCAGAAATGATTGAAGCTACTGACTGAATGAAAGGAGCTGGCATCTCACTCTCTTTGAATGTTCTTTATCATGCTAAGAGGAGCAGGAAAAAGCAAAAAATTTCAGAATTGCACCTTGCAATGCGGAGAAATTACTGTTTGTGCATTTACAAAATTCATTGATTTTTGCCATTGAAAAACATCATGTTATTCATATACCAGAAATGTTTGAAGCTACTGACAGAATGAAAGGAGCTGGCATCTCACTCTCTTTGAATCTTCTTTATCATGCTAAGAGGAGCAGGAAAAAGCAAAAAATTTCAGAATTGCACCTTGCAATGCGGAGAAATTACTGTTTGTGCATTTACAATATTCATTGATTTTTGCCATTGAAAAACTTCCAGAAATGATTGAAGCTACTGACTGAATGAAAGGAGCTGGCATCTCACTCTCTTTGAATCTTCTTTATCATGCTAAGAGGAGCAGGAAAAAGCAAAAAATTTCAGAATTGCACCTTGCAATGCGGAGAAATTACTGTTTGTGCATTTACAATATTCATTGATTTTTGCCATTGAAAAACATCATTTTATTCATATACCAGAAATGTTTGAAGCTACTGACTGAATGAAAGGAGCTGGCATCTCACTCTCTTTGAATCTTCTTTATCATGCTAAGAGGAGCAGGAAAAAGCAAAAAATTTCAGAATTGCACCTTGCAATGCGGAGAAATTACTGTTTGTGCATTTACAATATTCATTGATTTTTGCCATTGAAAAACATCATGTTATTCATATACCAGAAATGTTTGAAGCTACTGACTGAATGAAAGGAGCTGGCATCTCATTCTCTTTGAATCTTCTTTATCATGCTAAGAGGAGCAGGAAAAAGCAAAAAATTTCAGAATTGCACCTTGCAATGCGTATAATTACTGTTTGTGCATTTACAATATTCATTGATTTTTGCCATTGAAAAACATCATGTTATTCATATACCAGAAATGATTGAAGCTACTGACTGAATGAAAGGAGCTGGCATCTCACTCTCTTTGAATCTTCTTTATCATGCTAAGAGGAGCAGGAAAAAGCAAAAAATTTCAGAATTGCACCTTGCAACGCGGAGAAATTACTGTTTGTGCATTTACAATATTCATTGATTTTTGCCATTGAAAAACATCATGTTATTCATATACCAGAAATGATTGAAGCTACTGACTGAATGAAAGGAGCTGGCATCTCACTCTCTTTGAATCTTCTTTATCATGCTAAGAGGAGCAGGAAAAAGCAAAAAATTTCAGAATTGCACCTTGCAATGCGGAGAAATTACTGTTTGTGCATTTACAATATTCATTGATTTTTGCAATTGAAAAACGTCCAGAAATGATTGAAGCTACTGACTGAATGAAAGGAGCTGGCATCTCACTCTCTTTGAATCTTCTTTATCATGCTAAGAGGAGCAGGAAAAAGCAAAAAATTTCAGAATTGCACCTTGCAATGCGGAGAAATTACTGTTTGTGCATTTACAATATTCATTGATTTTTGCCATTGAAAAACGTCCAGAAATGATTGAAGCTACTGACTGAATGAAAGGAGCTGGCATCTCACTCTCTTTGAATCTTCTTTATCATGCTAAGAGGAGCAGGAAAAAGCAAAAAATTTCAGAATTGCACCTTGCAATGCGGAGAAATTACTGTTTGTGCATTTACAATATTCATTGATTTTTGCCATTGAAAAACGTCCAGAAATGATTGAAGCTACTGACTGAATGAAAGGAGCTGGCATCTCACTCTCTTTGAATCTTCTTTATCATGCTAAGAGGAGCAGGAAAAAGCAAAAAATTTCAGAATTGCACCTTGCAATGCGGAGAAATTACTGTTTGTGCATTTACAAAATTCATTGATTTTTGCCATTGAAAAACATCATGTTATTCATATACCAGAAATGTTTGAAGCTACTGACAGAATGAAAGGAGCTGGCATCTCACTCTCTTTGAATCTTCTTTATCATGCTAAGAGGAGCAGGAAAAAGCAAAAAATTTCAGAATTGCACCTTGCAATGCGGAGAAATTACTGTTTGTGCATTTACAATATTCATTGATTTTTGCCATTGAAAAACTTCCAGAAATGATTGAAGCTACTGACTGAATGAAAGGAGCTGGCATCTCACTCTCTTTGAATCTTCTTTATCATGCTAAGAGGAGCAGGAAAAAGCAAAAAATTTCAGAATTGCACCTTGCAATGCGGAGAAATTACTGTTTGTGCATTTACAATATTCATTGATTTTTCCATTGAAAAACATCATTTTATTCATATACCAGAAATGTTTGAAGCTACTGACTGAATGAAAGGAGCTGGCATCTCACTCTCTTTGAATCTTCTTTATCATGCTAAGAGGAGCAGGAAAAAGCAAAAAATTTCAGAATTGCACCTTGCAATGCGGATAATTACTGTTTGTGCATTTACAATATTCATTGATTTTTGCCATTGAAAAACATCATGTTATTCATATACCAGAAATGATTGAAGCTACTGACTGAATGAAAGGAGCTGGCATCTCACTCTCTTTGAATCTTCTTTATCATGCTAAGAGGAGCAGGATAAAGCAAAAAATTTCAGAATTGCACCTTGCAATGCGGAGAAATTACTGTTTGTGCATTTACAATATTCATTGATTTTTGCCATTGAAAAACATCATGTTATTCATATACCAGAAATGATTGAAGCTACTGACTGAATGAAAGGAGCTGGCATCTCACTCTCTTTGAATCTTCTTTATCATGCTAAGAGGAGCAGGAAAAAGCAAAAAATTTCAGAATTGCACCTTGCAATGCGGAGAAATTACTGTTTGTGCATTTACAATATTCATTGATTTTTGCAATTGAAAAACGTCCAGAAATGATTGAAGCTACTGACTGAATGAAAGGAGCTGGCATCTCACTCTCTTTGAATCTTCTTTATCATGCTAAGAGGAGCAGGAAAAAGCAAAAAATTTCAGAATTGCACCTTGCAATGCGGAGAAATTACTGTTTGTGCATTTACAATATTCATTGATTTTTGCCATTGAAAAACATCATGTTATTCATATACCAGAAATGTTTGAAGCTACTGACTGAATGAAAGGAGCTGGCATCTCACTCTCTTTGAATCTTCTTTATCATGCTAAGAGGAGCAGGAAAAAGCAAAAAATTTCAGAATTGCACCTTGCAATGCGGATAAATTACTGTTTGTGCATTTACAATATTCATTGATTTTTGCCATTGAAAAATATCATGTTATTCATATACCAGAAATGATTGAAGCTACTGACTGAATGAAAGGAGCTGGCATCTCACTCTCTTTGAATCTTCTTTATCATGCTAAGAGGAGCAGGAAAAAGCAAAAAATTTCAGAATTGCACCTTGCAATGCGGAGAAATTACTGTTTGTGCATTTACAATATTCATTGATTTTTGCAATTGAAAAACGTCCAGAAATGATTGAAGCTACTGACTGAATGAAAGGAGCTGGCATCTCACTCTCTTTGAATCTTCTTTATCATGCTAAGAGGAGCAGGAAAAAGCAAAAAATTTCAGAATTGCACCTTGCAATGCGGAGAAATTACTGTTTGTGCATTTACAATATTCATTGATTTTTGCCATTGAAAAACATCATGTTATTCATATACCAGAAATGTTTGAAGCTACTGACTGAATGAAAGGAGCTGGCATCTCACTCTCTTTGAATCTTCTTTATCATGCTAAGAGGAGCAGGAAAAAGCAAAAAATTTCAGAATTGCACCTTGCAATGCGGAGAAATTACTGTTTGTGCATTTACAATATTCATTGATTTTTGCCATTGAAAAACATCATGTTATTCATATACCAGAAATGTTTGAAGCTACTGACTGAATGAAAGGAGCTGGCATCTCATTCTCTTTGAATCTTCTTTATCATGCTAAGAGGAGCAGGAAAAAGCAAAAAATTTCAGAATTGCACCTTGCAATGCGGATAATTACTGTTTGTGCATTTACAATATTCATTGATTTTTGCCATTGAAAAACATCATGTTATTCATATACCAGAAATGATTGAAGCTACTGACTGAATGAAAGGAGCTGGCATCTCACTCTCTTTGAATCTTCTTTATCATGCTAAGAGGAGCAGGAAAAAGCAAAAAATTTCAGAATTGCACCTTGCAACGCGGAGAAATTACTGTTTGTGCATTTACAATATTCATTGATTTTTGCCATTGAAAAACATCATGTTATTCATATACCAGAAATGATTGAAGCTACTGACTGAATGAAAGGAGCTGGCATCTCACTCTCTTTGAATCTTCTTTATCATGCTAAGAGGAGCAGGAAAAAGCAAAAAATTTCAGAATTGCACCTTGCAATGCGGAGAAATTACTGTTTGTGCATTTACAATATTCATTGATTTTTGCAATTGAAAAACGTCCAGAAATGATTGAAGCTACTGACTGAATGAAAGGAGCTGGCATCTCACTCTCTTTGAATCTTCTTTATCATGCTAAGAGGAGCAGGAAAAAGCAAAAAATTTCAGAATTGCACCTTGCAATGCGGAGAAATTACTGTTTGTGCATTTACAATATTCATTGATTTTTGCCATTGAAAAACGTCCAGAAATGATTGAAGCTACTGACTGAATGAAAGGAGCTGGCATCTCACTCTCTTTGAATCTTCTTTATCATGCTAAGAGGAGCAGGAAAAAGCAAAAAATTTCAGAATTGCACCTTGCAATGCGGAGAAATTACTGTTTGTGCATTTACAATATTCATTGATTTTTGCCATTGAAAAACGTCCAGAAATGATTGAAGCTACTGACTGAATGAAAGGAGCTGGCATCTCACTCTCTTTGAATCTTCTTTATCATGCTAAGAGGAGCAGGAAAAAGCAAAAAATTTCAGAATTGCACCTTGCAATGCGGAGAAATTACTGTTTGTGCATTTACAAAATTCATTGATTTTTGCCATTGAAAAACATCATGTTATTCATATACCAGAAATGTTTGAAGCTACTGACAGAATGAAAGGAGCTGGCATCTCACTCTCTTTGAATCTTCTTTATCATGCTAAGAGGAGCAGGAAAAAGCAAAAAATTTCAGAATTGCACCTTGCAATGCGGAGAAATTACTGTTTGTGCATTTACAATATTCATTGATTTTTGCCATTGAAAAACTTCCAGAAATGATTGAAGCTACTGACTGAATGAAAGGAGCTGGCATCTCACTCTCTTTGAATCTTCTTTATCATGCTAAGAGGAGCAGGAAAAAGCAAAAAATTTCAGAATTGCACCTTGCAATGCGGAGAAATTACTGTTTGTGCATTTACAATATTCATTGATTTTTGCCATTGAAAAACGTCCAGAAATGATTGAAGCTACTGACTGAATGAAAGGAGCTGGCATCTCACTCTCTTTGAATCTTCTTTATCATGCTAAGAGGAGCAGGAAAAAGCAAAAAATTTCAGAATTGCACCTTGCAATGCGGAGAAATTACTGTTTGTGCATTTACAAAATTCATTGATTTTTGCCATTGAAAAACATCATGTTATTCATATACCAGAAATGTTTGAAGCTACTGACAGAATGAAAGGAGCTGGCATCTCACTCTCTTTGAATCTTCTTTATCATGCTAAGAGGAGCAGGAAAAAGCAAAAAATTTCAGAATTGCACCTTGCAATGCGGAGAAATTACTGTTTGTGCATTTACAATATTCATTGATTTTTGCCATTGAAAAACTTCCAGAAATGATTGAAGCTACTGACTGAATGAAAGGAGCTGGCATCTCACTCTCTTTGAATCTTCTTTATCATGCTAAGAGGAGCAGGAAAAAGCAAAAAATTTCAGAATTGCACCTTGCAATGCGGAGAAATTACTGTTTGTGCATTTACAATATTCATTGATTTTTCCATTGAAAAACATCATTTTATTCATATACCAGAAATGTTTGAAGCTACTGACTGAATGAAAGGAGCTGGCATCTCACTCTCTTTGAATCTTCTTTATCATGCTAAGAGGAGCAGGAAAAAGCAAAAAATTTCAGAATTGCACCTTGCAATGCGGATAATTACTGTTTGTGCATTTACAATATTCATTGATTTTTGCCATTGAAAAACATCATGTTATTCATATACCAGAAATGATTGAAGCTACTGACTGAATGAAAGGAGCTGGCATCTCACTCTCTTTGAATCTTCTTTATCATGCTAAGAGGAGCAGGATAAAGCAAAAAATTTCAGAATTGCACCTTGCAATGCGGAGAAATTACTGTTTGTGCATTTACAATATTCATTGATTTTTGCCATTGAAAAACATCATGTTATTCATATACCAGAAATGATTGAAGCTACTGACTGAATGAAAGGAGCTGGCATCTCACTCTCTTTGAATCTTCTTTATCATGCTAAGAGGAGCAGGAAAAAGCAAAAAATTTCAGAATTGCACCTTGCAATGCGGAGAAATTACTGTTTGTGCATTTACAATATTCATTGATTTTTGCAATTGAAAAACGTCCAGAAATGATTGAAGCTACTGACTGAATGAAAGGAGCTGGCATCTCACTCTCTTTGAATCTTCTTTATCATGCTAAGAGGAGCAGGAAAAAGCAAAAAATTTCAGAATTGCACCTTGCAATGCGGAGAAATTACTGTTTGTGCATTTACAATATTCATTGATTTTTGCCATTGAAAAACATCATGTTATTCATATTCCAGAAATGTTTGAAGCTACTGACTGAATGAAAGGAGCTGGCATCTCACTCTCTTTGAATCTTCTTTATCATGCTAAGAGGAGCAGGAAAAAGTAAAAAATTTCAGAATTGCACCTTGCAATACGGAGAAATTACTGTTTGTGCATTTATAATATTCAATGATTTTTGCCATTGAAAAACGTCCAGAAATGATTGAAGCTACTGACTGAACAAAAGGAGCTGGCATCTCACTCTCTTTGTATCTTCTTTATCATGCTAAGAGGAGCAGGAAAAAGCAAAAAATTTCAGAATTGCACCTTGCAATGCGGAGAAATTACTGTTTGTGCATTTACAATATTCATTGATTTTTGCCATTGAAAAACATCATGTTATTCATATACCAGAAATATTTGAAGCTACCGACTGAATGAAAGGAGCTGGCATCTCACTCTCTTTGAATCTTCTTTATCATGCTAAGAGGAGCAGGAAAAAGCAAAAAATTTCAGAATTGCACCTTGCAATGCGGAGAAATTACTGTTTGTGCATTTACAATATTCATTGATTTTTGCCATTGAAAAACGTCCAGAAATGATTGAAGCTACTGACTGAATGAAAGGAGCTGGCATCTCACTCTCTTTGAATCTTCTTTATCATGCTAAGAGGAGCAGGAAAAAGCAAAAAATTTCAGAATTGCACCTTGCAATGCGGAGAAATTACTGTTTGTGCATTTACAATATCCATTGATTTTTGCCATTGAAAAACATCATGTTATTCATATACCAGAAATGTTTGAAGCTACTGACTGAATGAAAGGAGCTGACATCTCACTCTCTTTGAATCTTCTTTATCATGCTAAGAGGAGCAGGAAAAAGCAAAAAATTTCAGAATTGCACCTTGCAATGCGGAGACATTACTGTTTGTGCATTTACAATATTCATTGATTTTTGCCATTGAAAAACGTCCAGAAATGATTGAAGCTACTGACTGCATGAAAGGAGCTGGCATCTCACTCTCTTTGAATCTTCTTTATCATGCTAAGAGGAGCAGGAAAAAGCAAAAAATTTCAGAATTGCACCTTGCAATGCGGAGAAATTACTGTTTGTGCATTTACAATATTCATTGATTTTTGCCATTGAAAAACATCATGTTATTAATATACCAGAAATGTTTGAAGCTACTGACTGAATGAAAGGAGCTGGCATCTCACTCTCTTTGAATCTTCTTTATCATGCTAAGAGGAGCAGGAAAAAGCAAAAAATTTCAGACTTGCACCTTGCAATGCGGAGAAATTACTGTTTGTGCATTTACAATATTCATTGATTTTTGCCATTGAAAAACATCATGTTATTCATATACCAGAAATGTTTGAAGCTACTGACTGAATGAAAGGAGCTGGCATCTCACTCTCTTTGAATCTTCTTTACCATGCTAAGAGGAGCAGGAAAAAGCAAAAAATTTCAGAATTGCACCTTGCAATGCGGAGAAATTACTGTTTGTGCATTTACAATATTCATTGATTTTTGCCATTGAAAAACGTCCAGAAATGATTGAAGCTACTGACTGAATGAAAGGAGCTGGCATCTCACTCTCTTTGAATCTTCTTTATCATGCTAAGAGGAGCAGGAAAAAGCAAAAAATTTCAGAATTGCACCTTGCAATGCGGAGAAATTACAGTTTGTGCATTTACAATATTCATTGATTTTTGCCATTGAAAAACGTCCAGAAATGATTGAAGCTACTGACTGAATGAAAGGAGCTGGCATCTCACTCTCTTTGAATCTTCTTTATCATGCTAAGAGGAGCAGGAAAAAGCAAAAAATTTCAGACTTGCACCTTGCAATGCGGAGAAATTACTGTTTGTGCATTTACAATATTCATTGATTTTTGCCATTGAAAAACATCATGTTATTCATATACCAGAAATGTTTGAAGCTACTGACTGAATGAAAGGAGCTGGCATCTCACTCTCTTTGAATCTTCTTTACCATGCTAAGAGGAGCAGGAAAAAGCAAAAAATTTCAGAATTGCACTTTGCAATGCGGAGAAATTACTGTTTGTGCATTTACAATATTCATTGATTTTTGCCATTGAAAAACGTCCAGAAATGATTGAAGCTACTGACTGAATGAAAGGAGCTGGCATCTCACTCTCTTTGAATCTTCTTTATCATGCTAAGAGGAGCAGGAAAAAGCAAAAAATTTCAGAATTGCACCTTGCAATGCGGAGAAATTACAGTTTTTTCTCCGCATTGCAAGGTGCAATTCTGAAATTTTTTGCTTTTTCCTGCTCCTCTTAGCATGATAAAGAAGATTCAAAGAGAGTGAGATGCCAGCTCCTTTCATTCAGTCAGTAGCTTCAATCATTTCTGGACGTTTTTCAATGGCAAAAATCAATGAATATTGTAAATGCACAAACACTAATTTCTCCGCATTGCAAGGTGCAATTCTGAAATTTTTTGCTTTTTCCTGCTCCTCTTAGCATGATAAAGAAGATTCAAAGAGAGTGAGATGCCAGCTCCTTTCATTCATTCAGTAGCTTCAATCATTTCTGGACGTTTTTCAATGGCAAAAATCAATGAATATTGTAAATGCACAAACAGTAATTTCTCCGCATTGCAAGGTGCAATTCTGAAATTTTTTGCTTTTTCCTGCTCCTCTTAGCATGATAAAGAAGATTCAAAGAGAGTGAGATGCCAGCTCCTTTCATTCAGTCAGTAGCTTCAATCATTTCTGGACGTTTTTCAATGGCAAAAATCAATGAATATTGTAAATGCACAAACAGTAATTTCTCCGCATTGCAAGGTGCAATTCTGAAATTTTTTGCTTTTTCCTGCTCCTCTTAGCATGATAAAGAAGATTCAAAGAGAGTGAGATGCCAGCTCCTTTCATTCAGTCAGTAGCTTCAATCATTTCTGGACGTTTTTCAATGGCAAAAATCAATGAATATTGTAAATGCACAAACAGTAATTTCTCCGCATTGCAAGGTGCAATTCTGAAATTTTTTGCTTTTTCCTGCTCCTCTTAGCATGATAAAGAAGATTCAAAGAGAGTGAGATGCCAGCTCCTTTCATTCAGTCAGTAGCTTCAAACATTTCTTGTATATGAATAACATGATGTTTTTCAATGGCAAAAATCAATGAATATTGTAAAAGCACAAACAGTAATTTCTCCGCATTGCAAGGTGCAATTCTGAAATTTTTGCTTTTTCCTGCTCCTCTTAGCATGATAAAGAAGATTCAAAGAGAGTGAGATGCCAGCTCCTTTCATTCAGTCAGTAGCTTCAATCATTTCTGGTATATGAATAACATGATGTTTTTCAATGGCAAAAATCAATGAAGATTGTAAATGCACAAACAGTAATTTCTCCGCATTGCAAGTTGCAATTCTGAAATTTTTTGCTTTTTCCTGCTCCTCTTAGCATGATAAAGAAGATTCAAAGAGAGTGAGATGCCAGCTCCTTTCATTCAGTCAGTAGCTTCAATCATTTCTGGACGTTTTTCAATGGCAAAAATCAATGAATATTGTAAATGCACAAACAGTAATTTCTCCGCATTGCAAGGTGCAATTCTGAAATTTTTTGCTTTTTCCTGCTCCTCTTAGCATGATAAAGAAGATTCAAAGAGAGTGAGATGCCAGCTCCTTTCATTCAGTCAGTAGCTTCAATCATTTCTGGACGTTTTTCAATGGCAAAAATCAATGAATATTGTAAATGCACAAACAGTAATTTCTCCGCATTGCAAGGTGCAATTCTGAAATTTTTTGCTTTTTCCTGCTCCTCTTAGCATGATAAAGAAGATTCAAAGAGAGTTAGATGCCAGCTCCTTTCATTCAGTCAGTAGCTTGAAACATTTCTGGTATATGAATAACATGATGTTTTTCAATGGCAAAAATCAATGAATATTGTAAAAGCACAAACAGTAATTTCTCCGCATTGCAAGGTGCAATTCTGAAATTTTTTGCTTTTTCCTGCTCCTCTTAGCATGATAAAGAAGATTCAAAGAGAGTGAGATGCCAGCTCCTTTCATTCAGTCAGTAGCTTCAATCATTTCTGGACGTTTTTCAATGGCAAAAATCAATGAATATTGTAAATGCACAAACAGTAATTTCTCCGCATTGCAAGGTGCAATTCTGAAATTTTTTGCTTTTTCCTGCTCCTCTTAGCATGATAAAGAAGATTCAAAGAGAGTGAGATGCCAGCTCCTTTCATTCAGTCAGTACCTTCAATCATTTCTGGATGTTTTTCAATGGCAAAAATCAATGAATATTGTAAATGCACAAACAGTAATTTCTCCGCATTGCAAGGTGCAATTCTGAAATTTTTTGCTTTTTCCCGCTCCTCTTAGCATGATAAAGAAGATTCAAAGAGAGTGAGGTGCCAGCTCCTTTCATTCAGTCAGTAGCTTCAAACATTTCTGGTATATGAATAACATGTTTTTCAATGGCAAAAATCAATGAATATTGTAAATGCACAAACAGTAATTTCTCCGCATTGCAAGGTGCAATTCTGAAATTTTTTGATTTTTCCTGCTCCTCTTAGCATGATAAAGAAGATTCAAAGAGAGTGAGATGCCAGCTCCTTTCATTCAGTCAGTAGCTTCAATCATTTCTGGACGTTTTTCAATGGCAAAAATCAATGAATATTGTAAATGCACAAACAGTAATTTCTCCGCATTGCAAGGTGCAATTCTGAAATTTTTTGCTTTTTCCTGCTCCTCTTAGCATGATAAAGAAGATTCAAAGAGAGTGAGATGCCAGCTCCTTTCATTCAGTCAGTAGCTTCAATCATTTCTGGACGTTTTTCAATGGCAAAAATCAATGAATATTGTAAATGCACAAACAGTAATTTCTCCGCATTGCAAGGTGCAATTCTGAAATTTTTTGCTTTTTCCTGCTCCTCTTAGCATGATAAAGAAGATTCAAAGAGAGTGAGATGCCAGCTCCTTTCATTCAGTCAGTAGCTTCAAACATTTCTGGTATATGAATAACATGATGTTTTTCAATGGCAAAAATCAATGAATATTGTAAATGCACAAACAGTAATTTCTCCGCATTGCAAGGTGCAAGTCTGAAATTTTTTTGCTTTTTCCTGCTCCTCTTAGCATGGTAAAGAAGATTCAAAGAGAGTGAGATGCCAGCTACTTTCATTCAGTCAGTAGCTTCAATCATTTCTGGACGTTTTTCAATGGTAAAAATCAATGAATATTGTAAATGCACAAACAGTAATTTCTCCACATTGCAAGGTGCAATTCTGAAATTTTTTGCTTTTTCCTGCTCCTCTTAGCATGTTAAAGAAGATTCAAAGAGAGTGAGATGCCAGCTCCTTTCATTCAGTCAGTAGCTTCAAACATTTCTGGTATATGAATAACATGATGTTTTTCAATGGCAAAAATCAATGAATATTGTAAATGCACAAACAGTAATTTCTCCGCATTGCAAGGTGCAATTCTGAAATTTTTTGCTTTTTCCTGCTCCTCTTAGCATGATAAAGAAGATTCAAAGAGAGTGAGATGCCAGCTCCTTTCATTCAGTCAGTAGCTTCAAACATTTCTGGTATATGAATAACATGATGTTTTTCAATGGCAAAAATCAATGAATATTGTAAATGCACAAACAGTAATTTCTCCGCATTGCAAGGTGCAATTCTGAAATTTTTTGCTTTTTCCTGCTCCTCTTAGCATGATAAAGAAGATTCAAAGAGAGTGAGATGCCAGCTCCTTTCATTCAGTCAGTAGCTTCAATCATTTCTGGACGTTTTTCAATGGCAAAAATCAATGAATATTGTAAATGCACAAACAGTAATTTCTCCGCATTGCAAGGTGCAATTCTGAAATTTTTTGCTTTTTCCTGCTCCTCTTAGCATGATAAAGAAGATTCAAAGAGAGTGAGATGCCAGCTCCTTTCATTCAGTCAGTAGCTTCAATCATTTCTGGACGTTTTTCAATGGCAAAAATCAATGAATATTGTAAATGCACAAACAGTAATTTCTCCGCATTGCAAGGTGCAATTCTGAAATTTTTTGCTTTTTCCTGCTCCTCTTAGCATGATAAAGAAGATTCAAAGAGAGTGAGATGCCAGCTCCTTTCATTCAGTCAGTAGCTTCAAACATTTCTGGTATATGAATAACATGATGTTTTTCAATGGCAAAAATCAATGAATATTGTAAATGCACAAACAGTAATTTCTCCGCATTGCAAGGTGCAATTCTGAAATTTTTTGCTTTTTCCTGCTCCTCTTAGCATGATAAAGAAGATTCAAAGAGAGTGAGATGCCAGCTCCTTTCATTCAGTCAGTAGCTTCAATCATTTCTGGACGTTTTTCAATGGCAAAAATCAATGAATATTGTAAATGCACAAACAGTAATTTCTCCGCATTGCAAGGCGCAATTCTGAAATTTTTTGCTTTTTCCTGCTCCTCTTAGCATGATAAAGAAGATTCAAAGAGAGTGAGATGCCAGCTCCTTTCATTCAGTCAGTAGCTTCAATCATTTCTGGACGTTTTTCAATGGCAAAAATCAATGAATATTGTAAATGCACAAACAGTAATTTCTCCGCATTGCAAGGTGCAATTCTGAAATTTTTTGCTTTTTCCTGCTCCTCTTAGCATGACAAAGAAGATTCAAAGAGAGTAAGATGCCAGCTCCTTTCATTCAGTCAGTAGCTTCAATCATTTCTGGTATATGAATAACATGATGTTTTTCAATGGCAAAAATCAATGAATATTGTAAATGCACAAACAGTAATTTCTCCGCATTGCAAGGTGCAATTCTGAAATTTTTTGCTTTTTCCTGCTCCTCTTAGCATGATAAAGAAGATTCAAAGAGAGTGAGATGCCATCTCCTTTCATTCAGTCAGTAGCTTCAATCATTTCTGGACGTTTTTCAATGGCAAAAATCATTGAATATTGTAAATGCACAAACAGTAATTTCTCCGCATTGCAAGGTGCAATTCTGAAATTTTTTGCTTTTTCCTGCTCCTCTTAGCATGATAAAGAAGATTCAAAGAGAGTGAGATGCCAGCTCCTTTCATTCAGTCAGTAGCTTCAATCATTTCTGGACGTTTTTCAATGGCAAAAATCAATGAATATTGTAAATGCACAAACAGTAATTTCTCCGCATTGCAAGGTGCAATTCTGAAATTTTTTGCTTTTTCCTGCTCCTCTTAGCATGATAAAGAAGATTCAAAGAGAGTGAGATGCCAGCTCCTTTCATTCAGTCAGTAGCTTCAAACATTTCTTGTATATGAATAACATGATGTTTTTCAATGGCAAAAATCAATGAATATTGTAAAAGCACAAACAGTAAATTCTCCGCATTGCAAGGTGCAATTCTGAAATTTTTTGCTTTTTCCTGCTCCTCTTAGCATGATAAAGAAGATTCAAAGAGAGTGAGATGCCAGCTCCTTTCATTCAGTCAGTAGCTTCAATCATTTCTTGACGTTTTTCAATGGCAAAAATCAATGAATATTGTAAATGCACAAACAGTAATTTCTCCGCATTGCAAGGTGCAATTCTGAAATTTTTTGCTTTTTCCTGCTCCTCTTAGCATGATAAAGAAGATTCAAAGAGAGTGAGATGCCAGCTCCTTTCATTCAGTCAGTAGCTTCAATCATTTCTGGTATATGAATAACATGATGTTTTTCAATGGCAAAAATCAATGAATATTGTAAATGCACAAACAGTAATTTCTCCGCATTGCAAGTTGCAATTCTGAAATTTTTTGCTTTTTCCTGCTCCTCTTAGCATGATAAAGAAGATTCAAAGAGAGTGAGATGCCAGCTCCTTTCCTTCAGTCAGTAGCTTCAATCATTTCTGGTATATGAATAACATGATGTTTTTCAATGACAAAAATCAATGAATTTTGTAAATGCACAAACAGTAATTTCTCCGCATTGCAAGGCGCAATTCTGAAATTTTTTGCTTTTTCCTGCTCCTCTTAGCATGATAAAGAAGATTCAAAGAGAGTGAGATGCCAGCTCCTTTCATTCAGTCAGTAGCTTCAATCATTTCTGGACGTTTTTCAATGGCAAAAATCAATGAATATTGTAAATGCACAAACAGTAATTTCTCCGCATTGCAAGGTGCAATTCTGAAATTTTTTGCTTTTTCCTGCTCCTCTTAGCATGATAAAGAAGATTCAAAGAGAGTGAGATGCCAGCTCCTTTCATTCAGTCAGTAGCTTCAATCATTTCTGGACGTTTTTCAATGGCAAAAATCAATGAATATTGTAAATGCACAAACAGTAATTTCTCCGCATTGCAAGGTGCAATTCTGAAATTTTTTGCTTTTTCCTGCTCCTCAGCATGATAAAGAAGATTCAAAGAGAGTTAGATGCCAGCTCCTTTCATTCAGTCAGTAGCTTCAAACATTTCTGGTATATGAATAACATGATGTTTTTCAATGGCAAAAATCAATGAATATTGTAAAAGCACAAACAGTAATTTCTCCGCATTGCAAGGTGCAATTCTGAAATTTTTTGCTTTTTCCTGCTCCTCTTAGCATGATAAAGAAGATTCAAAGAGAGTGAGATGCCAGCTCCTTTCATTCAGTCAGTAGCTTCAATCATTTCTGGACGTTTTTCAATTGCAAAAATCAATGAATATTGTAAATGCACAAACAGTAATTTCTCCGCATTGCAAGGTGCAATTCTGAAATTTTTTGCTTTTTCCTGCTCCTCTTAGCATGATAAAGAAGATTCAAAGAGAGTGAGATGCCATCTCCTTTCATTCAGTCAGTAGCTTCAATCATTTCTGGTATATGAATAACATGATGTTTTTCAATGGCAAAAATCAATGAATATTGTAAATGCACAAACAGTAATTTCTCCACATTGCAAGGTGCAATTCTGAAATTTTTTGCTTTTTCCTGCTCCTCTTAGCATGATAAAGAAGATTCAAAGAGAGTGAGATGCCAGCTCCTTTCATTCAGTCAGTAGCTTCAATCATTTCTGGACGTTTTTCAATGGCAAAAATCAATGAATATTGTAAATGCACAAACAGTAATTTCTCCGCATTGCAAGGTGCAATTCTGAAATTTTTTGCTTTTTCCTGCTCCTCTTAGCATGATAAAGAAGATTCAAAGAGAGCGAGATGCCAGCTCCTTTCATTCAGTCAGTAGCTTCAATCATTTCTGGTATATGAATAACATGATGTTTTTCAATGGCAAAAATCAATGAATATTGTAAATGCACAAACAGTAATTTCTCCGCATTGCAAGGTGCAATTCTGAAATTTTTTGCTTTTTCCTGCTCCTCTTAGCATGATAAAGAAGATTCAAAGAGAGTGAGATGCCAGCTCCTTTCATTCAGTCAGTAGCTTCAATCATTTCTGGACGTTTTTCAATGGCAAAAATCAATGAATATTGTAAATGCACAAACAGTAATTTCTCCGCATTGCAAGGTGCAATTCTGAAATTTTTTGCTTTTTCCTGCTCCTCTTAGCATGATAAAGAAGATTCAAAGAGAGTGAGATGCCAGCTCCTTTCATTCAGTCAGTAGCTTCAAACATTTCTGGTATATGAATAACATGATGTTTTTCAATGGCAAAAATCAATGAATATTGTAAATGCACAAACAGTAATTTCTCCGCATTGCAAGGTGCAATTCTGAAATTTTTTGCTTTTTCCTGCTCCTCTTAGCATGATAAAGAAGATTCAAAGAGAGTGAGATGCCAGCTCCTTTCATTCAGTCAGTAGCTTCAATCATTTCTGGACGTTTTTCAATGGCAAAAATCAATGAATATTGTAAATGCACAAACAGTAATTTCTCCGCATTGCAAGGTGCAATTCTGAAATTTTTTGCTTTTTCCTGCTCCTCTTAGCATGATAAACAAGATTCAAAGAGAGTGAGATGCCAGCTCCTTTCATTCAGTCAGTAGCTTCAATCATTTCTGGACGTTTTTCAATGGCAAAAATCAATGAATATTGTAAATGCACAAACAGTAATTTCTCCGCATTGCAAGGTGCAATTCTGAAATTTTTTGCTTTTTCCTGCTCCTCTTAACATGATAAAGAAGATTCAAAGAGAGTGAGATGCCAGCTCCTTTCATTCAGTCAGTAGCTTCAAACATTTCTGGTATATGAATAACATGATGTTTTTCAATGGCAAAAATCAATGAATATTGTAAATGCACAAACAGTAATTTCTCCGCATTGCAAGGTGCAATTCTGAAATTTTTTGCTTTTTCCTGCTCCTCTTAGCATGATAAAGAAGATTCAAAGAGACTGAGATGCCAGCTCCTTTCATTCAGTCAGTAGCTTCAATCATTTCTGGACATTTTTCAATGGCAAAAATCAATGAATATTGTAAATGCACAAACAGTAATTTCTCCGCATTGCAAGGTGCAATTCTGAAATTTTTTGCTTTTTCCTGCTCCTCTTAGCATGATAAAGAAGATTCAAAGAGAGTGAGATGTCAGCTCCTTTCATTCAGTCAGTAGCTTCAAACATTTCTGGTATATGAATAACATGATGTTTTTCAATGGCAAAAATCAATGAATTTTGTAAATGCACAAACAGTAATTTCTCCGCATTGCAAGGTGCAATTCTGAAATTTTTTGCTTTTTCCTGCTCCTCTTAGCATGATAAAGAAGATTCAAAGAGAGTGAGATGCCAGTTCCTTTCATTCAGTCAGTAGCTTCAATCATTTCTGGACGTTTTTCAATGGCAAAAATCAATGAATATTGTAAATGCACAAACAGTAATTTCTCCGCATTGCAAGGTGCAATTCTGAAATTTTTTGCTTTTTCCTGCTCCTCTTAGCATGATAAAGAAGATTCAAAGAGAGTGAGATGCCAGCTCCTTTCATTCAGTCAGTAGCTTCAATCATTTCTGGTATATGAATAACATGATGTTTTTCAATGGCAAAAATCAATGAATATTGTAAATGCACAAACAGTAATTTCTCCGCATTGCAAGGTGCAATTCTGAAATTTTTTGCTTTTTCCTGCTCCTCTTAGCATGATAAAGAAGATTCAAAGAGAGTGAGATGCCAGCTCCTTTCATTCAGTCAGTAGCTTCAATCATTTCTGGACGTTTTTCAATGGCAAAAATCAATGAATATTGTAAATGCACAAACAGTAATTTCTCCGCATTGCAAGGTACAATTCTGAAATTTTTTGCTTTTTCCTGCTCCTCTTAGCATGATAAAGAAGATTCAAAGAGAGTGAGATGCCAGCTCCTTTCATTCAGTCAGTAGCTTCAATCATTTCTGGACGTTTTTCAATGGCAAAAATCAATGAATATTGTAAATGCACAAACAGTAATTTCTCCGCATTGCAAGGTGCAATTCTGAAATTTTTTGCTTTTTCCTGCTCCTCTTAGCATGATAAAGAAGATTCAAAGAGAGTGAGATGTCAGCTCCTTTCATTCAGTCAGTAGCTTCAAACATTTCTGGTATATGAATAACATGATGTTTTTCAATGGCAAAAATCAATGAATTTTGTAAATGCACAAACAGTAATTTCTCCGCATTGCAAGGTGCAATTCTGAATTTTTTTGCTTTTTCCTGCTCCTCTTAGCATGATAAAGAAGATTCAAAGAGAGTGAGATGCCAGTTCCTTTCATTCAGTCAGTAGCTTCAATCATTTCTGGACGTTTTTCAATGGCAAAAATCAATGAATATTGTAAATGCACAAACAGTAATTTCTCCGCATTGCAAGGTGCAATTCTGAAATTTTTTGCTTTTTCCTGCTCCTCTTAGCATGATAAAGAAGATTCAAAGAGAGTGAGATGCCAGCTCCTTTCATTCAGTCAGTAGCTTCAATCATTTCTGGTATATGAATAACATGATGTTTTTCAATGGCAAAAATCAATGAATATTGTAAATGCACAAACAGTAATTTCTCCGCATTGCAAGGTGCAATTCTGAAATTTTTTGCTTTTTCCTGCTCCTCTTAGCATAATAAAGAAGATTCAAAGAGAGTGAGATGCCAGCTCCTTTCATTCAGTCAGTAGCTTCAATCATTTCTGGACGTTTTTCAATGGCAAAAATCAATGAATATTGTAAATGCACAAACAGTAATTTCTCCGCATTGCAAGGTGCAATTCTGAAATTTTTTGCTTTTTCCTGCTCCTCTTAGCATGATAAACAAGATTCAAAGAGAGTGAGATGCCAGCTCCTTTCATTCAGTCAGTAGCTTCAATCATTTCTGGACGTTTTTCAATGGCAAAAATCAATGAATATTGTAAATGCACAAACAGTAATTTCTCCGCATTGCAAGGTGCAATTCTGAAATTTTTTGCTTTTTCCTGCTCCTCTTAGCATGATAAAGAAGATTCAAAGAGAGTGAGATGCCAGCTCCTTTCATTCAGTCAGTAGCTTCAAACATTTCTGGTATATGAATAACATGATGTTTTTCAATGGCAAAAATCAATGAATATTGTAAATGCACAAACAGTAATTTCTCCGCATTGCAAGGTGCAAGTCTGAAATTTTTTGCTTTTTCCTGCTCCTCTTAGCATGATAAAGAAGATTCAAAGAGAGTGAGATGCCAGCTACTTTCATTCAGTCAGTAGCTTCAATCATTTCTGGACGTTTTTCAATGGTAAAAATCAATGAATATTGTAAATGCACAAACAGTAATTTCTCCACATTGCAAGGTGCAATTCTGAAATTTTTTGCTTTTTCCTGCTCCTCTTAGCATGATAAAGAAGATTCAAAGAGAGTGAGATGCCAGCTCCTTTCATTCAGTCAGTAGCTTCAAACATTTCTGGTATATGAATAACATGATGTTTTTCAATTTCAAAAATCAATGAATATTGTAAATGCACAAACAGTAATTTCTCCGCATTGCAAGGTGCAATTCTGAAATTTTTTGCTTTTTCCTGCTCCTCTTAGCATGATAAAGAAGATTCAAAGAGAGTGAGATGCCAGCTCCTTTCATTCAGTCAGTAGCTTCAAACATTTCTGGTATATGAATAACATGATGTTTTTCAATGGCAAAAATCAATGAATATTGTAAATGCACAAACAGTAATTTCTCCGCATTGCAAGGTGCAATTCTGAAATTTTTTGCTTTTTCCTGCTCCTCTTAGCATGATAAAGAATATTCAAAGAGAGTGAGATGCCAGCTCCTTTCATTCAGTCAGTAGCTTCAATCATTTCTGGATGTTTTTCAATGGCAAAAATCAATGAATATTGTAAATGCACAAACTGTAATTTCTCCGCATTGCAAGGTGCAATTCTGAAATTTTTGGCTTTTTCCTGCTCCTCTTAGCATGATAAAGAAGATTCAAAGAGAGTGAGATGCCAGCTCCTTTCATTCAGTCAGTAGCTTCAATCATTTCTGGACGTTTTTCAATGGCAAAAATCAATGAATATTGTAAATGCACAAACAGTAATTTCTCCGCATTGCAAGGTGCAATTCTGAAATTTTTTGCTTTTTCCTGCTCCTCTTAGCATGATAAAGAAGATTCAAAGAGAGTGAGATGCCAGCTCCTTTCATTCAGTCAGTACCTTCAATCATTTCTGGATGTTTTTCAATGGCAAAAATCAATGAATATTGTAAATGCACAAACAGTAATTTCTCCGCATTGCAAGGTGCAATTCTGAAATTTTTTGCTTTTTCCCGCTCCTCTTAGCATGATAAAGAAGATTCAAAGAGAGTGAGGTGCCAGCTCCTTTCATTCAGTCAGTAGCTTCAAACATTTCTGGTATATGAATAACATGTTTTTCAATGGCAAAAATCATTAAATATTGTAAATGCACAAACAGTAATTTCTCCGCATTGCAAGGTGCAATTCTGAAATTTTTTGATTTTTCCTGCTCCTCTTAGCATGATAAAGAAGATTCAAAGAGAGTGAGATGCCAGCTCCTTTCATTCAGTCAGTAGCTTCAATCATTTCTGGACGTTTTTCAATGGCAAAAATCAATGAATATTGTAAATGCACAAACAGTAATTTCTCCGCATTGCAAGGTGCAATTCTGAAATTTTTTGCTTTTTCCTGCTCCTCTTAGCATGATAAAGAAGATTCAAAGAGAGTGAGATGCCAGCTCCTTTCATTCAGTCAGTAGCTTCAATCATTTCTGGTATATGAATAACATGATGTTTTTCAATGGCAAAAATCAATGAATATTGTAAATGCACAAACAGTAATTTCTCCGCATTGCAAGGTGCAATTCTGAAATTTTTTGCTTTTTCCTGCTCCTCTTAGCATAATAAAGAAGATTCAAAGAGAGTGAGATGCCAGCTCCTTTCATTCAGTCAGTAGCTTCAATCATTTCTGGACGTTTTTCAATGGCAAAAATCAATGAATATTGTAAATGCACAAACAGTAATTTCTCCGCATTGCAAGGTGCAATTCTGAAATTTTTTGCTTTTTCCTGCTCCTCTTAGCATGATAAACAAGATTCAAAGAGAGTGAGATGCCAGCTCCTTTCATTCAGTCAGTAGCTTCAATCATTTCTGGACGTTTCTCAATGGCAAAAATCAATGAATATTGTAAATGCACAAACAGTAATTTCTCCGCATTGCAAGGTGCAATTCTGAAATTTTTTGCTTTTTCCTGCTCCTCTTAGCATGATAAAGAAGATTCAAAGAGAGTGAGATGCCAGCTCCTTTCATTCAGTCAGTAGCTTCAAACATTTCTGGTATATGAATAACATGATGTTTTTCAATGGCAAAAATCAATGAATATTGTAAATGCACAAACAGTAATTTCTCCGCATTGCAAGGTGCAAGTCTGAAATTTTTTGCTTTTTCCTGCTCCTCTTAGCATGATAAAGAAGATTCAAAGAGAGTGAGATGCCAGCTACTTTCATTCAGTCAGTAGCTTCAATCATTTCTGGACGTTTTTCAATGGTAAAAATCAATGAATATTGTAAATGCACAAACAGTAATTTCTCCACATTGCAAGGTGCAATTCTGAAATTTTTTGCTTTTTCCTGCTCCTCTTAGCATGATAAAGAAGATTCAAAGAGAGTGAGATGCCAGCTCCTTTCATTCAGTCAGTAGCTTCAAACATTTCTGGTATATGAATAACATGATGTTTTTCAATTTCAAAAATCAATGAATATTGTAAATGCACAAACAGTAATTTCTCCGCATTGCAAGGTGCAATTCTGAAATTTTTTGCTTTTTCCTGCTCCTCTTAGCATGATAAAGAAGATTCAAAGAGAGTGAGATGCCAGCTCCTTTCATTCAGTCAGTAGCTTCAAACATTTCTGGTATATGAATAACATGATGTTTTTCAATGGCAAAAATCAATGAATATTGTAAATGCACAAACAGTAATTTCTCCGCATTGCAAGGTGCAATTCTGAAATTTTTTGCCTTTTCCTGCTCCTCTTAGCATGATAAAGAATATTCAAAGAGAGTGAGATGCCAGCTCCTTTCATTCAGTCAGTAGCTTCAATCATTTCTGGATGTTTTTCAATGGCAAAAATCAATGAATATTGTAAATGCACAAACTGTAATTTCTCCGCATTGCAAGGTGCAATTCTGAAATTTTTGGCTTTTTCCTGCTCCTCTTAGCATGATAAAGAAGATTCAAAGAGAGTGAGATGCCAGCTCCTTTCATTCAGTCAGTAGCTTCAATCATTTCTGGACGTTTTTCAATGGCAAAAATCAATGAATATTGTAAATGCACAAACAGTAATTTCTCCGCATTGCAAGGTGCAATTCTGAAATTTTTTGCTTTTTCCTGCTCCTCTTAGCATGATAAAGAAGATTCAAAGAGAGTGAGATGCCAGCTCCTTTCATTCAGTCAGTAGCTTCAAACATTTCTGGTATATGAATAACATGATGTTTTTCAATGGCAAAAATCAATGAATATTGTAAATGCACAAACAGTAATTTCTCCGCATTGCAAGGTGCAAGTCTGAAATTTTTTGCTTTTTCCTGCTCCTCTTAGCATGATAAAGAAGATTCAAAGAGAGTGAGATGCCAGCTACTTTCATTCAGTCAGTAGCTTCAATCATTTCTGGACGTTTTTCAATGGTAAAAATCAATGAATATTGTAAATGCACAAACAGTAATTTCTCCACATTGCAAGGTGCAATTCTGAAATTTTTTGCTTTTTCCTGCTCCTCTTAGCATGATAAAGAAGATTCAAAGAGAGTGAGATGCCAGCTCCTTTCATTCAGTCAGTAGCTTCAAACATTTCTGGTATATGAATAACATGATGTTTTTCAATTTCAAAAATCAATGAATATTGTAAATGCACAAACAGTAATTTCTCCGCATTGCAAGGTGCAATTCTGAAATTTTTTGCTTTTTCCTGCTCCTCTTAGCATGATAAAGAAGATTCAAAGAGAGTGAGATGCCAGCTCCTTTCATTCAGTCAGTAGCTTCAAACATTTCTGGTATATGAATAACATGATGTTTTTCAATGGCAAAAATCAATGAATATTGTAAATGCACAAACAGTAATTTCTCCGCATTGCAAGGTGCAATTCTGAAATTTTTTGCTTTTTCCTGCTCCTCTTAGCATGATAAAGAATATTCAAAGAGAGTGAGATGCCAGCTCCTTTCATTCAGTCAGTAGCTTCAATCATTTCTGGATGTTTTTCAATGGCAAAAATCAATGAATATTGTAAATGCACAAACTGTAATTTCTCCGCATTGCAAGGTGCAATTCTGAAATTTTTGGCTTTTTCCTGCTCCTCTTAGCATGATAAAGAAGATTCAAAGAGAGTGAGATGCCAGCTCCTTTCATTCAGTCAGTAGCTTCAATCATTTCTGGACGTTTTTCAATGGCAAAAATCAATGAATATTGTAAATGCACAAACAGTAATTTCTCCGCATTGCAAGGTGCAATTCTGAAATTTTTTGCTTTTTCCTGCTCCTCTTAGCATGATAAAGAAGATTCAAAGAGAGTGAGATGCCAGCTCCTTTCATTCAGTCAGTACCTTCAATCATTTCTGGATGTTTTTCAATGGCAAAAATCAATGAATATTGTAAATGCACAAACAGTAATTTCTCCGCATTGCAAGGTGCAATTCTGAAATTTTTTGCTTTTTCCCGCTCCTCTTAGCATGATAAAGAAGATTCAAAGAGAGTGAGGTGCCAGCTCCTTTCATTCAGTCAGTAGCTTCAAACATTTCTGGTATATGAATAACATGTTTTTCAATGGCAAAAATCATTGAATATTGTAAATGCACAAACAGTAATTTCTCCGCATTGCAAGGTGCAATTCTGAAATTTTTTGATTTTTCCTGCTCCTCTTAGCATGATAAAGAAGATTCAAAGAGAGTGAGATGCCAGCTCCTTTCATTCAGTCAGTAGCTTCAATCATTTCTGGACGTTTTTCAATGGCAAAAATCAATGAATATTGTAAATGCACAAACAGTAATTTCTCCGCATTGCAAGGTGCAATTCTGAAATTTTTTGCTTTTTCCTGCTCCTCTTAGCATGATAAAGAAGATTCAAAGAGAGTGAGATGCCAGCTCCTTTCATTCAGTCAGTAGCTTCAATCATTTCTGGTATATGAATAACATGATGTTTTTCAATGGCAAAAATCAATGAATATTGTAAATGCACAAACAGTAATTTCTCCGCATTGCAAGGTGCAATTCTGAAATTTTTTGCTTTTTCCTGCTCCTCTTAGCATAATAAAGAAGATTCAAAGAGAGTGAGATGCCAGCTCCTTTCATTCAGTCAGTAGCTTCAATCATTTCTGGACGTTTTTCAATGGCAAAAATCAATGAATATTGTAAATGCACAAACAGTAATTTCTCCGCATTGCAAGGTGCAATTCTGAAATTTTTTGCTTTTTCCTGCTCCTCTTAGCATGATAAACAAGATTCAAAGAGAGTGAGATGCCAGCTCCTTTCATTCAGTCAGTAGCTTCAATCATTTCTGGACGTTTTTCAATGGCAAAAATCAATGAATATTGTAAATGCACAAACAGTAATTTCTCCGCATTGCAAGGTGCAATTCTGAAATTTTTTGCTTTTTCCTGCTCCTCTTAGCATGATAAAGAAGATTCAAAGAGAGTGAGATGCCAGCTCCTTTCATTCAGTCAGTAGCTTCAAACATTTCTGGTATATGAATAACATGATGTTTTTCAATGGCAAAAATCAATGAATATTGTAAATGCACAAACAGTAATTTCTCCGCATTGCAAGGTGCAAGTCTGAAATTTTTTGCTTTTTCCTGCTCCTCTTAGCATGATAAAGAAGATTCAAAGAGAGTGAGATGCCAGCTACTTTCATTCAGTCAGTAGCTTCAATCATTTCTGGACGTTTTTCAATGGTAAAAATCAATGAATATTGTAAATGCACAAACAGTAATTTCTCCACATTGCAAGGTGCAATTCTGAAATTTTTTGCTTTTTCCTGCTCCTCTTAGCATGATAAAGAAGATTCAAAGAGAGTGAGATGCCAGCTCCTTTCATTCAGTCAGTAGCTTCAAACATTTCTGGTATATGAATAACATGATGTTTTTCAATTTCAAAAATCAATGAATATTGTAAATGCACAAACAGTAATTTCTCCGCATTGCAAGGTGCAATTCTGAAATTTTTTGCTTTTTCCTGCTCCTCTTAGCATGATAAAGAAGATTCAAAGAGAGTGAGATGCCAGCTCCTTTCATTCAGTCAGTAGCTTCAAACATTTCTGGTATATGAATAACATGATGTTTTTCAATGGCAAAAATCAATGAATATTGTAAATGCACAAACAGTAATTTCTCCGCATTGCAAGGTGCAATTCTGAAATTTTTTGCTTTTTCCTGCTCCTCTTAGCATGATAAAGAATATTCAAAGAGAGTGAGATGCCAGCTCCTTTCATTCAGTCAGTAGCTTCAATCATTTCTGGATGTTTTTCAATGGCAAAAATCAATGAATATTGTAAATGCACAAACTGTAATTTCTCCGCATTGCAAGGTGCAATTCTGAAATTTTTGGCTTTTTCCTGCTCCTCTTAGCATGATAAAGAAGATTCAAAGAGAGTGAGATGCCAGCTCCTTTCATTCAGTCAGTAGCTTCAATCATTTCTGGACGTTTTTCAATGGCAAAAATCAATGAATATTGTAAATGCACAAACAGTAATTTCTCCGCATTGCAAGGTGCAATTCTGAAATTTTTTGCTTTTTCCTGCTCCTCTTAGCATGATAAAGAAGATTCAAAGAGAGTGAGATGCCAGCTCCTTTCATTCAGTCAGTACCTTCAATCATTTCTGGATGTTTTTCAATGGCAAAAATCAATGAATATTGTAAATGCACAAACAGTAATTTCTCCGCATTGCAAGGTGCAATTCTGAAATTTTTTGCTTTTTCCCGCTCCTCTTAGCATGATAAAGAAGATTCAAAGAGAGTGAGGTGCCAGCTCCTTTCATTCAGTCAGTAGCTTCAAACATTTCTGGTATATGAATAACATGTTTTTCAATGGCAAAAATCATTGAATATTGTAAATGCACAAACAGTAATTTCTCCGCATTGCAAGGTGCAATTCTGAAATTTTTTGATTTTTCCTGCTCCTCTTAGCATGATAAAGAAGATTCAAAGAGAGTGAGATGCCAGCTCCTTTCATTCAGTCAGTAGCTTCAATCATTTCTGGACGTTTTTCAATGGCAAAAATCAATGAATATTGTAAATGCACAAACAGTAATTTCTCCGCATTGCAAGGTGCAATTCTGAAATTTTTTGCTTTTTCCTGCTCCTCTTAGCATGATAAAGAAGATTCAAAGAGAGTGAGATGCCAGCTCCTTTCATTCAGTCAGTAGCTTCAATCATTTCTGGACGTTTTTCAATGGCAAAAATCAATGAATATTGTAAATGCACAAACAGTAATTTCTCCGCATTGCAAGGTGCAATTCTGAAATTTTTTGCTTTTTCCTGCTCCTCTTAGCATGATAAAGAAGATTCAAAGAGAGTGAGATGCCAGCTCCTTTCATTCAGTCAGTAGCTTCAAACATTTCTGGTATATGAATAACATGATGTTTTTCAATGGCAAAAATCAATGAATATTGTAAATGCACAAACAGTAATTTCTCCGCATTGCAAGGTGCAAGTCTGAAATTTTTTGCTTTTTCCTGCTCCTCTTAGCATGATAAAGAAGATTCAAAGAGAGTGAGATGCCAGCTACTTTCATTCAGTCAGTAGCTTCAATCATTTCTGGACGTTTTTCAATGGTAAAAATCAATGAATATTGTAAATGCACAAACAGTAATTTCTCCACATTGCAAGGTGCAATTCTGAAATTTTTTGCTTTTTCCTGCTCCTCTTAGCATGATAAAGAAGATTCAAAGAGAGTGAGATGCCAGCTCCTTTCATTCAGTCAGTAGCTTCAAACATTTCTGGTATATGAATAACATGATGTTTTTCAATGGCAAAAATCAATGAATATTGTAAATGCACAAACAGTAATTTCTCCGCATTGCAAGGTGCAATTCTGAAATTTTTTGCTTTTTCCTGCTCCTCTTAGCATGATAAAGAAGATTCAAAGAGAGTGAGATGCCAGCTCCTTTCATTCAGTCAGTAGCTTCAAACATTTCTGGTATATGAATAACATGATGTTTTTCAATGGCAAAAATCAATGAATATTGTAAATGCACAAAGAGTAATTTCTCCGCATTGCAAGGTGCAATTCTGAAATTTTTTGCTTTTTCCTGCTCCTCTTAGCATGATAAAGAAGATTCAAAGAGAGTGAGATGCCAGCTCCTTTCATTCAGTCAGTAGCTTCAATCATTTCTGGACGTTTTTCAATGGCAAAAATCAATGAATATTGTAAATGCACAAACAGTAATTTCTCCGCATTGCAAGGTGCAATTCTGAAATTTTTTGCTTTTTCCTGCTCCTCTTAGCATGATAAAGAAGATTCAAAGAGAGTGAGATGCCAGCTCCTTTCATTCAGTCAGTAGCTTCAATCATTTCTGGACGTTTTTCAATGGCAAAAATCAATGAATATTGTAAATGCACAAACAGTAATTTCTCCGCATTGCAAGGTGCAATTCTGAAATTTTTTGCTTTTTCCTGCTCCTCTTAGCATGATAAAGAAGATTCAAAGAGAGTGAGATGCCAGCTCCTTTCATTCAGTCAGTAGCTACAAACATTTCTGGTATATGAATAACATGATGTTTTTCAATGGCAAAAATCAATGAATATTGTAAATGCACAAACAGTAATTTCTCCGCATTGCAAGGTGGAATTCTGAAATTTTTTGCTTTTTCCTGCTCCTCTTAGCATGATAAAGAAGATTCAAAGAGAGTGAGATGCCAGCTCCTTTCATTCAGTCAGTAGCTTCAATCATTTCTGGACGTTTTTCAATGGCAAAAATCAATGAATATTGTAAATGCACAAACAGTAATTTCTCCGCATTGCAAGGTGCAATTCTGAAATTTTTTGCTTTTTCCTGCTCCTCTTAGCATGATAAAGAAGATTCAAAGAGAGTGAGATGCCAGCTCCTTTCATTCAGTCAGTAGCTTCAAACATTTCTGGTATATGAATAACATGATGTTTTTCAATGGCAAAAATCAATGAATATTGTAAATGCACAAAGAGTAATTTCTCCGCATTGCAAGGTGCAATTCTGAAATTTTTTGCTTTTTCCTGCTCCTCTTAGCATGATAAAGAAGATTCAAAGAGAGTGAAATGCCAGCTCCTTTCATTCAGTCAGTAGCTTCAATCATTTCTGGACGTTTTTCAATGGCAAAAATCAATGAATATTGTAAATGCACAAACAGTAATTTCTCCGCATTGCAAGGTGCAATTCTGAAATTTTTTGCTTTTTCCTGCTCCTCTTAGCATGATAAAGAAGATTCAAAGAGAGTGAGATGCCAGCTCCTTTCATTCAGTCAGTAGCTTCAATCATTTCTGGACGTTTTTCAATGGCAAAAATCAATGAATATTGTAAATGCACAAACAGTAATTTCTCCGCATTGCAAGGTGCAATTCTGAAATTTTTTGCTTTTTCCTGCTCCTCTTAGCATGATAAAGAAGATTCAAAGAGAGTGAGATGCCAGCTCCTTTCATTCAGTCAGTAGCTACAAACATTTCTGGTATATGAATAACATGATGTTTTTCAATGGCAAAAATCAATGAATATTGTAAATGCACAAACAGTAATTTCTCCGCATTGCAAGGTGCAATTCTGAAATTTTTTGCTTTTTCCTGCTCCTCTTAGCATGATAAAGAAGATTCAAAGAGAGTGAGATGCCAGCTCCTTTCATTCAGTCAGTAGCTTCAATCATTTCTGGACGTTTTTCAATGGCAAAAATCAATGAATATTGTAAATGCACAAACAGTAATTTCTCCGCATTGCAAGGTGCAATTCTGAAATTTTTTGCTTTTTCCTGCTCCTCTTAGCATGATAAAGAAGATTCAAAGAGAGTGAGATGCCAGCTCCTTTCATTCAGTCAGTAGCTTCAATCATTTCTGGACGTTTTTCAATGGCAAAAATCAATGAATATTGTAAATGCACAAACAGTAATTTCTCCGCATTGCAAGGTGCAATTCTGAAATTTTTTGCTTTTTCCTGCTCCTCTTAGCATGACAAAGAAGATTCAAAGAGAGTAAGATGCCAGCTCCTTTCATTCAGTCAGTAGCTTCAATCATTTCTGGTAAATGAATAACATGATGTTTTTCAATGGCAAAAATCAATGAATATTGTAAATGCACAAACAGTAATTTCTCCGCATTGCAAGGTGCAATTCTGAATTTTTTTGCTTTTTCCTGCTCCTCTTAGCATGATAAAGAAGATTCAAAGAGAGTGAGATGCCAGCTCCTTTCATTCAGTCAGTAGCTTCAATCAATTCTGGACGTTTTTCAATGGCAAAAATCAATGAATATTGTAAATGCACAAACAGTAATTTCTCCGCATTGCAAGGTGCAATTCTGAAATTTTTTGCTTTTTCCTGCTCCTCTTAGCATGATAAAGAAGATTCAAAGAGATTGAGATGCCAGCTCCTTTCATTCAGTCAGTAGCTTCAATCATTTCTGGACGTTTTTCAATGGCAAAAATCAATGAATATTGTAAATGCACAAACAGTAATTTCTCCGCATTGCAAGGTGCAATTCTGAAATTTTTTGCTTTTTCCTGCTCCTCTTAGCATGATAAAGAAGATTCAAAGAGAGTGAGATGCCAGCTCCTTTCATTCAGTCAGTAGCTTCAAACATTTCTGGTATATGAATAATATGATGTTTTTCAATGGCAAAAATCAATGAATATTGTAAAAGCACAAACAGTAATTTCTCCGCATTGCAAGGTGCAATTCTGAAATTTTTTGCTTTTTCCTGCTCCTCTTAGCATGATAAAGAAGATTCAAAGAGAGTGAGATGCCAGCTCCTTTCATTCAGTCAGTAGCTTCAATCATTTCTGGACGTTTTTCAATGGCAAAAATCAATGAATATTGTAAATGCACAAACAGTAATTTCTCCGCATTGCAAGGTGCAATTCTGAAATTTTTTGCTTTTTCCTGCTCCTCTTAGCATGATAAAGAAGATTCAAAGAGAGTGAGATGCCAGCTCCTTTCATTCAGTCAGTAGCTTCAATCATTTCTGGTATATGAATAACATGATGTTTTTCAATGGCAAAAATCAATGAATATTGTAAATGCACAAACAGTAATTTCTCCGCATTGCAAGTTGCAATTCTGAAATTTTTTGCTTTTTCCTGCTCCTCTTAGCATGATAAAGAAGATTCAAAGAGAGTGAGATGCCAGCTCCTTTCATTCAGTCAGTAGCTTCAATCATTTCTGGACGTTTTTCAATGGCAAAAATCAATGAATATTGTAAATGCACAAACAGTAATTTCTCCGCATTGCAAGGTGCAATTCTGAAATTTTTTGCTTTTTCCTGCTCCTCTTAGCATGATAAAGAAGATTCAAAGAGAGTGAGATGCCAGCTCCTTTCATTCAGTCAGTAGCCACAATCATTTCTGGACGTTTTTCAATGGCAAAAATCAATGAATATTGTAAATGCACAAACAGTAATTTCTCCGCATTGCAAGGTGCAATTCTGAAATTTTTTGCTTTTTCCTGCTCCTCTTAGCATGATAAAGAAGATTCAAAGAGAGTGAGATGCCAGCTCCTTTCATTCAGTCAGTAGCTTCAAACATTTCTGGTATATGAATAACATGATGTTTTTCAATGGCAAAAATCAATGAATATTGTAAATGCACAAACAGTAATTTCTCCGCATTGCAAGGTGCAATTCTGAAATTTTTTGCTTTTTCCTGCTCCTCTTAGCATGATAAAGAAGATTCAAAGAGAGTGAGATGCCAGCTCCTTTCATTCAGTCAGTAGCTTCAATCATTTCTGGACGTTTTTCAATGGCAAAAATCAATGAATATTGTAAATGCACAAACAGTAATTTCTCCGCATTGCAAGGTGCAATTCTGAAATTTTTTGCTTTTTCCTGCTCCTCTTAGCATGATAAAGAAGATTCAAAGAGAGTGAGATGTCAGCTCCTTTCATTCAGTCAGTAGCTTCAAACATTTCTGGTATATGAATAACATGATGTTTTTCAATGGCAAAAATCAATGAATTTTGTAAATGCACAAACAGTAATTTCTCCGCATTGCAAGGTGCAATTCTGAAATTTTTTGCTTTTTCCTGCTCCTCTTAGCATGATAAAGAAGATTCAAAGAGAGTGAGATGCCAGTTCCTTTCATTCAGTCAGTAGCTTCAATCATTTCTGGACGTTTTTCAATGGCAAAAATCAATGAATATTGTAAATGCACAAACAGTAATTTCTCCGCATTGCAAGGTGCAATTCTGAAATTTTTTGCTTTTTCCTGCTCCTCTTAGCATGATAAAGAAGATTCAAAGAGAGTGAGATGCCAGCTCCTTTCATTCAGTCAGTAGCTTCAATCATTTCTGGTATATGAATAACATGATGTTTTTCAATGGCAAAAATCAATGAATATTGTAAATGCACAAACAGTAATTTCTCCGCATTGCAAGGTGCAATTCTGAATTTTTTTGCTTTTTCCTGCTCCTCTTAGCATGATAAAGAAGATTCAAAGAGAGTGAGATGCCAGCTCCTTTCATTCAGTCAGTAGCTTCAATCATTTCTGGACGTTTTTCAATGGCAAAAATCAATGAATATTGTAAATGCACAAACAGTAATTTCTCCGCATTGCAAGGTGCAATTCTGAAATTTTTTGCTTTTTCCTGCTCCTCTTAGCATGATAAACAAGATTCAAAGAGAGTGAGATGCCAGCTCCTTTCATTCAGTCAGTAGCTTCAATCATTTCTGGACGTTTTTCAATGGCAAAAATCAATGAATATTGTAAATGCACAAACAGTAATTTCTCCGCATTGCAAGGTGCAATTCTGAAATTTTTTGCTTTTTCCTGCTCCTCTTAGCATGATAAAGAAGATTCAAAGAGAGTGAGATGCCAGCTCCTTTCATTCAGTCAGTAGCTTCAAACATTTCTGGTATATGAATAACATGATGTTTTTCAATGGCAAAAATCAATGAATATTGTAAATGCACAAACAGTGATTTCTCCGCATTGCAAGGTGCAATTCTGAAATTTTTTGCTTTTTCCTGCTCCTCTTAGCATGATAAAGAAGATTCAAAGAGAGTGAGATGCCAGCTCCTTTCATTCAGTCAGTAGCTTCAATCATTTCTGGACGTTTTTCAATGGCAAAAATCAATGAATATTGTAAATGCACAAACAGTAATTTCTCCGCATTGCAAGGTGCAATTCTGAAATTTTTTGCTTTTTCCTGCTCCTCTTAGCATGATAAAGAAGATTCAAAGAGAGTGAGATGCCAGCTCCTTTCATTCAGTCAGTAGCTTCAAACATTTCTGGTATATGAATAACATGATGTTTTTCAATGGCAAAAATCAATGAATATTGTAAATGCACAAAGAGTAATTTCTCCGCATTGCAAGGTGCAATTCTGAAATTTTTTGCTTTTTCCTGCTCCTCTTAGCATGATAAAGAAGATTCAAAGAGAGTGAGATGCCAGCTCCTTTCATTCAGTCAGTAGCTTCAATCATTTCTGGACGTTTTTCAATGGCAAAAATCAATGAATATTGTAAATGCACAAACAGTAATTTCTCCGCATTGCAAGGTGCAATTCTGAAATTTTTTGCTTTTTCCTGCTCCTCTTAGCATGATAAAGAAGATTCAAAGAGAGTGAGATGCCAGCTCCTTTCATTCAGTCAGTAGCTTCAATCATTTCTGGACGTTTTTCAATGGCAAAAATCAATGAATATTGTAAATGCACAAACAGTAATTTCTCCGCATTGCAAGGTGCAATTCTGAAATTTTTTGCTTTTTCCTGCTCCTCTTAGCATGATAAAGAAGATTCAAAGAGAGTGAGATGCCAGCTCCTTTCATTCAGTCAGTAGCTACAAACATTTCTGGTATATGAATAACATGATGTTTTTCAATGGCAAAAATCAATGAATATTGTAAATGCACAAACAGTAATTTCTCCGCATTGCAAGGTGCAATTCTGAAATTTTTTGCTTTTTCCTGCTCCTCTTAGCATGATAAAGAAGATTCAAAGAGAGTGAGATGCCAGCTCCTTTCATTCAGTCAGTAGCTTCAATCATTTCTGGACGTTTTTCAATGGCAAAAATCAATGAATATTGTAAATGCACAAACAGTAATTTCTCCGCATTGCAAGGTGCAATTCTGAAATTTTTTGCTTTTTCCTGCTCCTCTTAGCATGATAAAGAAGATTCAAAGAGAGTGAGATGCCAGCTCCTTTCATTCAGTCAGTAGCTTCAATCATTTCTGGACGTTTTTCAATGGCAAAAATCAATGAATATTGTAAATGCACAAACAGTAATTTCTCCGCATTGCAAGGTGCAATTCTGAAATTTTTTGCTTTTTCCTGCTCCTCTTAGCATGACAAAGAAGATTCAAAGAGAGTAAGATGCCAGCTCCTTTCATTCAGTCAGTAGCTTCAATCATTTCTGGTATATGAATAACATGATGTTTTTCAATGGCAAAAATCAATGAATATTGTAAATGCACAAACAGTAATTTCTCCGCATTGCAAGGTGCAATTCTGAAATTTTTTGCTTTTTCCTGCTCCTCTTAGCATGATAAAGAAGATTCAAAGAGAGTGAGATGCCAGCTCCTTTCATTCAGTCAGTAGCTTCAATCATTTCTGGACGTTTTTCAATGGCAAAAATCAATGAATATTGTAAATGCACAAACAGTAATTTCTCCGCATTGCAAGGTGCAATTCTGAAATTTTTTGCTTTTTCCTGCTCCTCTTAGCATGATAAAGAAGATTCAAAGAGAGTGAGATGCCAGCTCCTTTCATTCAGTCAGTAGCTTCAATCATTTCTGGACGTTTTTCAATGGCAAAAATCAATGAATATTGTAAATGCACAAACAGTAATTTCTCCGCATTGCAAGGTGCAATTCTGAAATTTTTTGCTTTTTCCTGCTCCTCTTAGCATGATAAAGAAGATTCAAAGAGAGTGAGATGCCAGCTCCTTTCATTCAGTCAGTAGCTTCAATCATTTCTGGTATATGAATAACATGATGTTTTTCAATGGCAAAAATCAATGAATATTGTAAATGCACAAACAGTAATTTCTCCGCATTGCAAGGTGCAATTCTGAAATTTTTTGCTTTTTCCTGCTCCTCTTAGCATGATAAAGAAGATTCAAAGAGAGTGAGATGCCAGCTCCTTTCATTCAGTCAGTAGCTTCAATCATTTCTGGACGTTTTTCAATGGCAAAAATCAATGAATATTGTAAATGCACAAACAGTAATTTCTCCGCATTGCAAGGTGCAATTCTGAAATTTTTTGCTTTTTCCTGCTCCTCTTAGCATGATAAAGAAGATTCAAAGAGAGTGAGATGCCAGCTCCTTTCATTCAGTCAGTAGCTTCAATCATTTCTGGACGTTTTTCAATGGCAAAAATCAATGAATATTGTAAATGCACAAACAGTAATTTCTCCGCATTGCAAGGTGCAATTCTGAAATTTTTTGCTTTTCCTGCTCCTCTTAGCATGACAAAGAAGATTCAAAGAGAGTAAGATGCCAGCTCCTTTCATTCAGTCAGTAGCTTCAATCATTTCTGGTATATGAATAACATGATGTTTTTCAATGGCAAAAATCAATGAATATTGTAAATGCACAAACAGTAATTTCTCCGCATTGCAAGGTGCAATTCTGAAATTTTTTGCTTTTTCCTGCTCCTCTTAGCATGATAAAGAAGATTCAAAGAGAGTGAGATGCCAGCTCCTTTCATTCAGTCAGTAGCTTCAATCATTTCTGGACGTTTTTCAATGGCAAAAATCAATGAATATTGTAAATGCACAAACAGTAATTTCTCCGCATTGCAAGGTGCAATTCTGAAATTTTTTGCTTTTTCCTGCTCCTCTTAGCATGATAAAGAAGATTCAAAGAGAGTGAGATGCCAGCTCCTTTCATTCAGTCAGTAGCCACAATCATTTCTGGACGTTTTTCAATGGCAAAAATCAATGAATATTGTAAATGCACAAACAGTAATTTCTCCGCATTGCAAGGTGCAATTCTGAAATTTTTTGCTTTTTCCTGCTCCTCTTAGCATGATAAAGAAGATTCAAAGAGAGTGAGATGCCAGCTCCTTTCATTCAGTCAGTAGCTTCAAACATTTCTGGTATATGAATAACATGATGTTTTTCAATGGCAAAAATCAATGAATATTGTAAATGCACAAACAGTAATTTCTCCGCATTGCAAGGTGCAATTCTGAAATTTTTTGCTTTTTCCTGCTCCTCTTAGCATGATAAAGAAGATTCAAAGAGAGTGAGATGCCAGCTCCTTTCATTCAGTCAGTAGCTTCAATCATTTCTGGACGTTTTTCAATGGCAAAAATCAATGAATATTGTAAATGCACAAACAGTAATTTCTCCGCATTGCAAGGTGCAATTCTGAAATTTTTTGCTTTTTCCTGCTCCTCTTAGCATGATAAAGAAGATTCAAAGAGAGTGAGATGTCAGCTCCTTTCATTCAGTCAGTAGCTTCAAACATTTCTGGTATATGAATAACATGATGTTTTTCAATGGCAAAAATCAATGAATTTTGTAAATGCACAAACAGTAATTTCTCCGCATTGCAAGGTGCAATTCTGAAATTTTTTGCTTTTTCCTGCTCCTCTTAGCATGATAAAGAAGATTCAAAGAATGAGATGCCAGTTCCTTTCATTCAGTCAGTAGCTTCAATCATTTCTGGACGTTTTTCAATGGCAAAAATCAATGAATATTGTAAATGCACAAACAGTAATTTCTCCGCATTGCAAGGTGCAATTCTGAAATTTCTTGCTTTTTCCTGCTCCTCTTAGCATGATAAAGAAGATTCAAAGAGAGTGAGATGCCAGCTCCTTTCATTCAGTCAGTAGCTTCAATCATTTCTGGTATATGAATAACATGATGTTTTTCAATGGCAAAAATCAATGAATATTGTAAATGCACAAACAGTAATTTCTCCGCATTGCAAGGTGCAATTCTGAATTTTTTTGCTTTTTCCTGCTCCTCTTAGCATGATAAAGAAGATTCAAAGAGAGTGAGATGCCAGCTCCTTTCATTCAGTCAGTAGCTTCAATCATTTCTGGACGTTTTTCAATGGCAAAAATCAATGAATATTGTAAATGCACAAACAGTAATTTCTCCGCATTGCAAGGTGCAATTCTGAAATTTTTTGCTTTTTCCTGCTCCTCTTAGCATGATAAACAAGATTCAAAGAGAGTGAGATGCCAGCTCCTTTCATTCAGTCAGTAGCTTCAATCATTTCTGGACGTTTTTCAATGGCAAAAATCAATGAATATTGTAAATGCACAAACAGTAATTTCTCCGCATTGCAAGGTGCAATTCTGAAATTTTTTGCTTTTTCCTGCTCCTCTTAGCATGATAAAGAAGATTCAAAGAGAGTGAGATGCCAGCTCCTTTCATTCAGTCAGTAGCTTCAAACATTTCTGGTATATGAATAACATGATGTTTTTCAATGGCAAAAATCAATGAATATTGTAAATGCACAAACAGTAATTTCTCCGCATTGCAAGGTGCAAGTCTGAAATTTTTTGCTTTTTCCTGCTCCTCTTAGCATGATAAAGAAGATTCAAAGAGAGTGAGATGCCAGCTACTTTCATTCAGTCAGTAGCTTCAATCATTTCTGGACGTTTTTCAATGGTAAAAATCAATGAATATTGTAAATGCACAAACAGTAATTTCTCCACATTGCAAGGTGCAATTCTGAAATTTTTTGCTTTTTCCTGCTCCTCTTAGCATGATAAAGAAGATTCAAAGAGAGTGAGATGCCAGCTCCTTTCATTCAGTCAGTAGCTTCAATCATTTCTGGTATATGAATAACATGATGTTTTTCAATGGCAAAAATCAATGAATATTGTAAATGCACAAACAGTAATTTCTCCGCATTGCAAGGTGCAATTCTGAAATTTTTTGCTTTTTCCTGCTCCTCTTAGCATGATAAAGAAGATTCAAAGAGAGTGAGATGCCAGCTCCTTTCATTCAGTCAGTAGCTTCAATCATTTCTGGACGTTTTTCAATGGCAAAAATCAATGAATATTGTAAATGCACAAACAGTAATTTCTCCGCATTGCAAGGTGCAATTCTGAAATTTTTTGCTTTTTCCTGCTCCTCTTAGCATGATAAAGAAGATTCAAAGAGAGTGAGATGCCAGTTCCTTTCATTCAGTCAGTAGCTTCAATCATTTCTGGACGTTTTTCAATGGCAAAAATCAATGAATATTGTAAATGCACAAACAGTAATTTCTCCGCATTGCAAGGTGCAATTCTGAAATTTTTTGCTTTTTCCTGCTCCTCTTAGCATGATAAAGAAGATTCAAAGAGAGTGAGATGTCAGCTCCTTTCATTCAGTCAGTAGCTTCAAACATTTCTGGTATATGAATAACATGATGTTTTTCAATGGCAAAAATCAATGAATTTTGTAAATGCACAAACAGTAATTTCTCCGCATTGCAAGGTGCAATTCTGAAATTTTTTGCTTTTTCCTGCTCCTCTTAGCATGATAAAGAAGATTCAAAGAGAGTGAGATGCCAGTTCCTTTCATTCAGTCAGTAGCTTCAATCATTTCTGGACGTTTTTCAATGGCAAAAATCAATGAATATTGTAAATGCACAAACAGTAATTTCTCCGCATTGCAAGGTGCAATTCTGAAATTTTTTGCTTTTTCCTGCTCCTCTTAGCATGATAAAGAAGATTCAAAGAGAGTGAGATGCCAGCTCCTTTCATTCAGTCAGTAGCTTCAATCATTTCTGGTATATGAATAACATGATGTTTTTCAATGGCAAAAATCAATGAATATTGTAAATGCACAAACAGTAATTTCTCCGCATTGCAAGGTGCAATTCTGAAATTTTTTGCTTTTTCCTGCTCCTCTTAGCATGATAAAGAAGATTCAAAGAGAGTGAGATGCCAGCTCCTTTCATTCAGTCAGTAGCTTCAATCATTTCTGGACGTTTTTCAATGGCAAAAATCAATGAATATTGTAAATGCACAAACAGTAATTTCTCCGCATTGCAAGGTGCAATTCTGAAATTTTTTGCTTTTTCCTGCTCCTCTTAGCATGATAAACAAGATTCAAAGAGAGTGAGATGCCAGCTCCTTTCATTCAGTCAGTAGCTTCAATCATTTCTGGACGTTTTTCAATGGCAAAAATCAATGAATATTGTAAATGCACAAACAGTAATTTCTCCGCATTGCAAGGTGCAATTCTGAAATTTTTTGCTTTTTCCTGCTCCTCTTAGCATGATAAAGAAGATTCAAAGAGAGTGAGATGCCAGCTCCTTTCATTCAGTCAGTAGCTTCAAACATTTCTGGTATATGAATAACATGATGTTTTTCAATGGCAAAAATCAATGAATATTGTAAATGCACAAACAGTAATTTCTCCGCATTGCAAGGTGCAAGTCTGAAATTTTTTGCTTTTTCCTGCTCTTCTTAGCATGATAAAGAAGATTCAAAGAGAGTGAGATGCCAGCTACTTTCATTCAGTCAGTAGCTTCAATCATTTCTGGACGTTTTTCAATGGTAAAAATCAATGAATATTGTAAATGCACAAACAGTAATTTCTCCACATTGCAAGGTGCAATTCTGAAATTTTTTGCTTTTTCCTGCTCCTCTTAGCATGATAAAGAAGATTCAAAGAGAGTGAGATGCCAGCTCCTTTCATTCAGTCAGTAGCTTCAAACATTTCTGGTATATGAATAACATGATGTTTTTCAATGGCAAAAATCAATGAATATTGTAAATGCACAAACAGTAATTTCTCTGCATTGCAAGGTGCAATTCTGAAATTTTTTGCTTTTTCCTGCTCCTCTTAGCATGATAAAGAAGATTCAAAGAGAGTGAGATGCCAGCTACTTTCATTCAGTCAGTAGCTTCAATCATTTCTGGACGTTTTTCAATGGTAAAAATCAATGAATATTGTAAATGCACAAACAGTAATTTCTCCACATTGCAAGGTGCAATTCTGAAATTTTTTGCTTTTTCCTGCTCCTCTTAGCATGATAAAGAAGATTCAAAGAGAGTGAGATGCCAGCTCCTTTCATTCAGTCAGTAGCTTCAAACATTTCTGGTATATGAATAACATGATGTTTTTCAATGGCAAAAATCAATGAATATTGTAAATGCACAAACAGTAATTTCTCCGCATTGCAAGGTGCAATTCTGAAATTTTTTGCTTTTTCCTGCTCCTCTTAGCATGATAAAGAATATTCAAAGAGAGTGAGATGCCAGCTCCTTTCATTCAGTCAGTAGCTTCAATCATTTCTGGATGTTTTTCAATGGCAAAAATCAATGAATATTGTAAATGCACAAACTGTAATTTCTCCGCATTGCAAGGTGCAATTCTGAAATTTTTGGCTTTTTCCTGCTCCTCTTAGCATGATAAAGAAGATTCAAAGAGAGTGAGATGCCAGCTCCTTTCATTCAGTCAGTAGCTTCAATCATTTCTGGACGTTTTTCAATGGCAAAAATCAATGAATATTGTAAATGCACAAACAGTAATTTCTCCGCATTGCAAGGTGCAATTCTGAAATTTTTTGCTTTTTCCTGCTCCTCTTAGCATGATAAAGAAGATTCAAAGAGATTGAGATGCCAGCTCCTTTCATTCAGTCAGTACCTTCAATCATTTCTGGATGTTTTTCAATGGCAAAAATCAATGAATATTGTAAATGCACAAACAGTAATTTCTCCGCATTGCAAGGTGCAATTCTGAAATTTTTTGCTTTTTCCCGCTCCTCTTAGCATGATAAAGAAGATTCAAAGAGAGTGAGGTGCCAGCTCCTTTCATTCAGTCAGTAGCTTCAAACATTTCTGGTATATGAATAACATGTTTTTCAATGGCAAAAATCATTGAATATTGTAAATGCACAAACAGTAATTTCTCCGCATTGCAAGGTGCAATTCTGAAATTTTTTGATTTTTCCTGCTCCTCTTAGCATGATAAAGAAGATTCAAAGAGAGTGAGATGCCAGCTCCTTTCATTCAGTCAGTAGCTTCAATCATTTCTGGACGTTTTTCAATGGCAAAAATCAATGAATATTGTAAATGCACAAACAGTAATTTCTCCGCATTGCAAGGTGCAATTCTGAAATTTTTTGCTTTTTCCTGCTCCTCTTAGCATGATAAAGAAGATTCAAAGAGAGTGAGATGCCAGCTCCTTTCATTCAGTCAGTAGCTTCAATCATTTCTGGACGTTTTTCAATGGCAAAAATCAATGAATATTGTAAATGCACAAACAGTAATTTCTCCGCATTGCAAGGTGCAATTCTGAAATTTTTTGCTTTTTCCTGCTCCTCTTAGCATGATAAAGAAGATTCAAAGAGAGTGAGATGCCAGCTCCTTTCATTCAGTCAGTAGCTTCAATCATTTCTGGACGTTTTTCAATGGCAAAAATCAATGAATATTGTAAATGCACAAACAGTAATTTCTCCGCATTGCAAGGTGCAATTCTGAAATTTTTTGCTTTTTCCTGCTCCTCTTAGCATGATAAAGAAGATTCAAAGAGAGTGAGATGCCAGCTACTTTCATTCAGTCAGTAGCTTCAATCATTTCTGGACGTTTTTCAATGGTAAAAATCAATGAATATTGTAAATGCACAAACAGTAATTTCTCCACATTGCAAGGTGCAATTCTGAAATTTTTTGCTTTTTCCTGCTCCTCTTAGCATGATAAAGAAGATTCAAAGAGAGTGAGATGCCAGCTCCTTTCATTCAGTCAGTAGCTTCAAACATTTCTGGTATATGAATAACATGATGTTTTTCAATGGCAAAAATCCATGAATATTGTAAATGCACAAACAGTACTTTCTCCGCATTGCAAGGTGCAATTCTGAAATTTTTTGCTTTTTCCTGCTCCTCTTAGCATGATAAAGAAGATTCAAAGAGAGTGAGATGCCAGCTCCTTTCATTCAGTCAGTAGCTTCAAACATTTCTGGTATATGAATAACATGATGTTTTTCAATGGCAAAAATCAATGAATATTGTAAATGCACAAAGAGTAATTTCTCCGCATTGCAAGGTGCAATTCTGAAATTTTTTGCTTTTTCCTGCTCCTCTTAGCATGATAAAGAAGATTCAAAGAGAGTGAGATGCCAGCTCCATTCATTCAGTCAGTAGCTTCAATCATTTCTGGACGTTTTTCAATGGCAAAAATCAATGAATATTGTAAATGCACAAACAGTAATTTCTCCGCATTGCAAGGTGCAATTCTGAAATTTTTTGCTTTTTCCTGCTCCTCTTAGCATGATAAAGAAGATTCAAAGAGAGTGAGATGCCAGCTCCTTTCATTCAGTCAGTAGCTTCAATCATTTCTGGACGTTTTTCAATGGCAAAAATCAATGAATATTGTAAATGCACAAACAGTAATTTCTCCGCATTGCAAGGTGCAATTCTGAAATTTTTTGCTTTTTCCTGCTCCTCTTAGCATGATAAAGAAGATTCAAAGAGAGTGAGATGCCAGCTCCTTTCATTCAGTCAGTAGCTACAAACATTTCTGGTATATGAATAACATGATGTTTTTCAATGGCAAAAATCAATGAATATTGTAAATGCACAAACAGTAATTTCTCCGCATTGCAAGGTGCAATTCTGAAATTTTTTGCTTTTTCCTGCTCCTCTTAGCATGATAAAGAAGATTCAAAGAGAGTGAGATGCCAGCTCCTTTCATTCAGTCAGTAGCTTCAATCATTTCTGGACGTTTTTCAATGGCAAAAATCAATGAATATTGTAAATGCACAAACAGTAATTTCTCCGCATTGCAAGGTGCAATTCTGAAATTTTTTGCTTTTTCCTGCTCCTCTTAGCATGATAAAGAAGATTCAAAGAGAGTGAGATGCCAGCTCCATTCATTCAGTCAGTAGCTTCAATCATTTCTGGACGTTTTTCAATGGCAAAAATCAATGAATATTGTAAATGCACAAACAGTAATTTCTCCGCATTGCAAGGTGCAATTCTGAAATTTTTTGCTTTTTCCTGCTCCTCTTAGCATGATAAAGAAGATTCAAAGAGAGTGAGATGCCAGCTCCTTTCATTCAGTCAGTAGCTTCAATCATTTCTGGACGTTTTTCAATGGCAAAAATCAATGAATATTGTAAATGCACAAACAGTAATTTCTCCGCATTGCAAGGTGCAATTCTGAAATTTTTTGCTTTTTCCTGCTCCTCTTAGCATGATAAAGAAGATTCAAAGAGAGTGAGATGCCAGCTCCTTTCATTCAGTCAGTAGCTACAAACATTTCTGGTATATGAATAACATGATGTTTTTCAATGGCAAAAATCAATGAATATTGTAAATGCACAAACAGTAATTTCTCCGCATTGCAAGGTGCAATTCTGAAATTTTTTGCTTTTTCCTGCTCCTCTTAGCATGATAAAGAAGATTCAAAGAGAGTGAGATGCCAGCTCCTTTCATTCAGTCAGTAGCTTCAATCATTTCTGGACGTTTTTCAATGGCAAAAATCAATGAATATTGTAAATGCACAAACAGTAATTTCTCCGCATTGCAAGGTGCAATTCTGAAATTTTTTGCTTTTTCCTGCTCCTCTTAGCATGACAAAGAAGATTCAAAGAGAGTAAGATGCCAGCTCCTTTCATTCAGTCAGTAGCTTCAATCATTTCTGGTATATGAATAACATGATGTTTTTCAATGGCAAAAATCAATGAATATTGTAAATGCACAAACAGTAATTTCTCCGCATTGCAAGGTGCAATTCTGAAATTTTTTGCTTTTTCCTGCTCCTCTTAGCATGATAAAGAAGATTCAAAGAGAGTGAGATGCCAGCTCCTTTCATTCAGTCAGTAGCTTCAATCATTTCTGGACGTTTTTCAATGGCAAAAATCAATGAATATTGTAAATGCACAAACAGTAATTTCTCCGCATTGCAAGGTGCAATTCTGAAATTTTTTGCTTTTTCCTGCTCCTCTTAGCATGATAAAGAAGATTCAAAGAGAGTGAGATGCCAGCTCCTTTCATTCAGTCAGTAGCTTCAATCATTTCTGGACGTTTTTCAATGGCAAAAATCAATGTTTATTGTAAATGCACAAACAGTAATTTCTCCGCATTGCAAGGTGCAATTCTGAAATTTTTTGCTTTTTCCTGCTCCTCTTAGCATGATAAAGAAGATTCAAAGAGAGTGAGATGCCAGGTCCTTTCATTCAGTCAGTAGCTTCAAACATTTCTGGTATATGAATAATATGATGTTTTTCAATGGCAAAAATCAATGAATATTGTAAAAGCACAAACAGTAATTTCTCCGCATTGCAAGGTGCAATTCTGAAATTTTTTGCTTTTTCCTGCTCCTCTTAGCATGATAAAGAAGATTCAAAGAGAGTGAGATGCCAGCTCCTTTCATTCAGTCAGTAGCTTCAATCATTTCTGGACGTTTTTCAATGGCAAAAATCAATGAATATTGTAAATGCACAAACAGTAATTTCTCCGCATTGCAAGGTGCAATTCTGAAATTTTTTGCTTTTTCCTGCTCCTCTTAGCATGATAAAGAAGATTCAAAGAGAGTGAGATGCCAGCTCCTTTCATTCAGTCAGTAGCTTCAATCATTTCTGGTATATGAATAACATGATGTTTTTCAATGGCAAAAATCAATGAATATTGTAAATGCACAAACAGTAATTTCTCCGCATTGCAAGTTGCAATTCTGAAATTTTTTGCTTTTTCCTGCTCCTCTTAGCATGATAAAGAAGATTCAAAGAGAGTGAGATGCCAGCTCCTTTCATTCAGTCAGTAGCTTCAATCATTTCTGGACGTTTTTCAATGGCAAAAATCAATGAATATTGTAAATGCACAAACAGTAATTTCTCCGCATTGCAAGGTGCAATTCTGAAATTTTTTGCTTTTTCCTGCTCCTCTTAGCATGATAAAGAAGATTCAAAGAGAGTGAGATGCCAGCTCCTTTCATTCAGTCAGTAGCTTCAATCATTTCTGGACGTTTTTCAATGGCAAAAATCAATGAATATTGTAAATGCACAAACAGTAATTTCTCCGCATTGCAAGGTGCAATTCTGAAATTTTTTGCTTTTTCCTGCTCCTCTTAGCATGATAAAGAAGATTCAAAGAGAGTGAGATGCCAGCTCCTTTCATTCAGTCAGTAGCTTCAAACATTTCTGGTATATGAATAACATGATGTTTTTCAATGGCAAAAATCAATGAATATTGTAAATGCACAAACAGTAATTTCTCCGCATTGCAAGGTGCAATTCTGAAATTTTTTGCTTTTTCCTGCTCCTCTTAGCATGATAAAGAAGATTCAAAGAGAGTGAGATGCCAGCTCCTTTCATTCAGTCAGTAGCTTCAATCATTTCTGGACGTTTTTCAATGGCAAAAATCAATGAATATTGTAAATGCACAAACAGTAATTTCTCCGCATTGCAAGGTGCAATTCTGAAATTTTTTGCTTTTTCCTGCTCCTCTTAGCATGACAAAGAAGATTCAAAGAGAGTAAGATGCCAGCTCCTTTCATTCAGTCAGTAGCTTCAATCATTTCTGGTATATGAATAACATGATGTTTTTCAATGGCAAAAATCAATGAATATTGTAAATGCACAAACAGTAATTTCTCCGCATTGCAAGGTGCAATTCTGAAATTTTTTGCTTTTTCCTGCTCCTCTTAGCATGATAAAGAAGATTCAAAGAGAGTGAGATGCCAGCTCCTTTCATTCAGTCAGTAGCTTCAATCATTTCTGGACGTTTTTCAATGGCAAAAATCAATGAATATTGTAAATGCACAAACAGTAATTTCTCCGCATTGCAAGGTGCAATTCTGAAATTTTTTGCTTTTTCCTGCTCCTCTTAGCATGATAAAGAAGATTCAAAGAGAGTGAGATGCCAGCTCCTTTCATTCAGTCAGTAGCTTCAATCATTTCTGGACGTTTTTCAATGGCAAAAATCAATGAATATTGTAAATGCACAAACAGTAATTTCTCCGCATTGCAAGGTGCAATTCTGAAATTTTTTGCTTTTTCCTGCTCCTCTTAGCATGATAAAGAAGATTCAAAGAGAGTGAGATGCCAGGTCCTTTCATTCAGTCAGTAGCTTCAAACATTTCTGGTATATGAATAATATGATGTTTTTCAATGGCAAAAATCAATGAATATTGTAAAAGCACAAACAGTAATTTCTCCGCATTGCAAGGTGCAATTCTGAAATTTTTTGCTTTTTCCTGCTCCTCTTAGCATGATAAAGAAGATTCAAAGAGAGTGAGATGCCAGCTCCTTTCATTCAGTCAGTAGCTTCAATCATTTCTGGACGTTTTTCAATGGCAAAAATCAATGAATATTGTAAATGCACAAACAGTAATTTCTCCGCATTGCAAGGTGCAATTCTGAAATTTTTTGCTTTTTCCTGCTCCTCTTAGCATGATAAAGAAGATTCAAAGAGAGTGAGATGCCAGCTCCTTTCATTCAGTCAGTAGCTTCAATCATTTCTGGTATATAAATAACATGATGTTTTTCAATGGCAAAAATCAATGAATATTGTAAATGCACAAACAGTAATTTCTCCGCATTGCAAGTTGCAATTCTGAAATTTTTTGCTTTTTCCTGCTCCTCTTAGCATGATAAAGAAGATTCAAAGAGAGTGAGATGCCAGCTCCTTTCATTCAGTCAGTAGCTTCAATCATTTCTAGACGTTTTTCAATGGCAAAAATCAATGAATATTGTAAATGCACAAACAGTAATTTCTCCGCATTGCAAGGTGCAATTCTGAAATTTTTTGCTTTTTCCTGCTCCTCTTAGCATGATAAAGAAGATTCAAAGAGAGTGAGATGCCAGCTCCTTTCATTCAGTCAGTAGCTTCAATCATTTCTGGACGTTTTTCAATGGCAAAAATCAATGAATATTGTAAATGCACAAACAGTAATTTCTCCGCATTGCAAGGTGCAATTCTGAAATTTTTTGCTTTTTCCTGCTCCTCTTAGCATGATAAAGAAGATTCAAAGAGAGTGAGATGCCAGCTCCTTTCATTCAGTCAGTAGCTTCAAACATTTCTTTTATATGAATAACATGATGTTTTTCAATGGCAAAAATCAATGAATATTGTAAATGCACAAACAGTAATTTCTCCGCATTGCAAGGTGCAATTCTGAAATTTTTTGCTTTTTCCTGCTCCTCTTAGCATGATAAAGAAGATTCAAAGAGAGTGAAATGCCAGCTCCTTTCATTCAGTCAGTAGCTTCAATCATTTCTGGTATATGAATAACATGATGTTTTTCAATGGCAAAAATCAATGAATATTGTAAATGCACAAACAGTAATTTCTCCACATTGCAAGGTGCAATTCTGAAATTTTTTGCTTTTTCCTGCTCCTCTTAGCATGATAAAGAAGATTCAAAGAGAGTGAGATGCCAGCTCCTTTCATTCAGTCAGTAGCTTCAATCATTTCTGGACGTTTTTCAATGGCAAAAATCAATGAATATTGTAAATGCACAAACAGTAATTTCTCCGCATTGCAAGGTGCAATTCTGAAATTTTTTGCTTTTTCCTGCTCCTCTTAGCATGATAAAGAAGATTCAAAGAGAGTGAGATGCCAGCTCCTTTCATTCAGTCAGTAGCTACAAACATTTCTGGTATATGAATAACATGATGTTTTTCAATGGCAAAAATCAATGAATATTGTAAATGCACAAACAGTAATTTCTCCGCATTGCAAGGTGCAATTCTGAAATTTTTTGCTTTTTCCTGCTCCTCTTAGCATGATAAAGAAGATTCAAAGAGAGTGAGATGCCAGCTCCTTTCATTCAGTCAGTAGCTTCAATCATTTCTGGACGTTTTTCAATGGCAAAAATCAATGAATATTGTAAATGCACAAACAGTAATTTCTCCGCATTGCAAGGTGCAATTCTGAAATTTTTTGCTTTTTCCTGCTCCTCTTAGCATGATAAAGAAGATTCAAAGAGAGTGAGATGCCAGCTCCTTTCATTCAGTCAGTAGCTTCAATCATTTCTGGACGTTTTTCAATGGCAAAAATCAATGAATATTGTAAATGCACAAACAGTAATTTCTCCGCATTGCAAGGTGCAATTCTGAAATTTTTTGCTTTTTCCTGCTCCTCTTAGCATGACAAAGAAGATTCAAAGAGAGTAAGATGCCAGCTCCTTTCATTCAGTCAGTAGCTTCAATCATTTCTGGTATATGAATAACATGATGTTTTTCAATGGCAAAAATCAATGAATATTGTAAATGCACAAACAGTAATTTCTCCGCATTGCAAGGTGCAATTCTGAAATTTTTTGCTTTTTCCTGCTCCTCTTAGCATGATAAAGAAGATTCAAAGAGAGTGAGATGCCAGCTCCTTTCATTCAGTCAGTAGCTTCAATCATTTCTGGACGTTTTTCAATGGCAAAAATCAATGAATATTGTAAATGCACAAACAGTAATTTCTCCGCATTGCAAGGTGCAATTCTGAAATTTTTTGCTTTTTCCTGCTCCTCTTAGCATGATAAAGAAGATTCAAAGAGAGTGAGATGCCAGCTCCTTTCCTTCAGTCAGTAGCTTCAATCATTTCTGGACGTTTTTCAATGGCAAAAATCAATGAATATTGTAAATGCACAAACAGTAATTTCTGCGCATTGCAAGGTGCAATTCTGAAATTTTTTGCTTTTTCCTGCTCCTCTTAGCATGATAAAGAAGATTCAAAGAGAGTGAGATGCCAGCTCCTTTCATTCAGTCAGTAGCTTCAAACATTTCTGGTATATGAATAATATGATGTTTTTCAATGGCAAAAATCAATGAATATTGTAAAAGCACAAACAGTAATTTCTCCGCATTGCAAGGTGCAATTCTGAAATTTTTTGCTTTTTCCTGCTCCTCTTAGCATGATAAAGAAGATTCAAAGAGAGTGAGATGCCAGCTCCTTTCATTCAGTCAGTAGCTTCAATCATTTCTGGACGTTTTTCAATGGCAAAAATCAATGAATATTGTAAATGCACAAACAGTAATTTCTCCGCATTGCAAGGTGCAATTCTGAAATTTTTTGCTTTTTCCTGCTCCTCTTAGCATGATAAAGAAGATTCAAAGAGAGTGAGATGCCAGCTCCTTTCATTCAGTCAGTAGCTTCAATCATTTCTGGTATATGAATAACATGATGTTTTTCAATGGCAAAAATCAATGAATATTGTAAATGCACAAACAGTAATTTCTCCGCATTGCAAGTTGCAATTCTGAAATTTTTTGCTTTTTCCTGCTCCTCTTAGCATGATAAAGAAGATTCAAAGAGAGTGAGATGCCAGCTCCTTTCATTCAGTCAGTAGCTTCAATCATTTCTGGACGTTTTTCAATGGCAAAAATCAATGAATATTGTAAATGCACAAACAGTAATTTCTCCGCATTGCAAGGTGCAATTCTGAAATTTTTTGCTTTTTCCTGCTCCTCTTAGCATGATAAAGAAGATTCAAAGAGAGTGAGATGCCAGCTCCTTTCATTCAGTCAGTAGCTTCAATCATTTCTGGACGTTTTTCAATGGCAAAAATCAATGAATATTGTAAATGCACAAACAGTAATTTCTCCGCATTGCAAGGTGCAATTCTGAAATTTTTTGCTTTTTCCTGCTCCTCTTAGCATGATAAAGAAGATTCAAAGAGAGTGAGATGCCAGCTCCTTTCATTCAGTCAGTAGCTTCAAACATTTCTGGTATATGAATAACATGATGTTTTTCAATGGCAAAAATCAATGAATATTGTAAAAGCACAAACAGTAATTTCTCCGCATTGCAAGGTGCAATTCTGAAATTTTTTGCTTTTTCCTGCTCCTCTTAGCATGATAAAGAAGATTCAAAGAGAGTGAGATGCCAGCTCCTTTCATTCAGTCAGTAGCTTCAATCATTTCTGGACGTTTTTCAATGGCAAAAATCAATGAATATTGTAAATGCACAAACAGTAATTTCTCCGCATTGCAAGGTGCAATTCTGAAATTTTTTGCTTTTTCCTGCTCCTCTTAGCATGATAAAGAAGATTCAAAGAGAGTGAGATGCCAGCTCCTTTCATTCAGTCAGTAGCTTCAATCATTTCTGGTATATGAATAACATGATGTTTTTCAATGGCAAAAATCAATGAATATTGTAAATGCACAAACAGTAATTTCTCCACATTGCAAGGTGCAATTCTGAAATTTTTTGCTTTTTCCTGCTCCTCTTAGCATGATAAAGAAGATTCAAAGAGAGTGAGATGACAGCTCCTTTCATTCAGTCAGTAGCTTCAATCATTTCTGGACATTTTTCAATGGCAAAAATCAATGAATATTGTAAATGCACAAACAGTAATTTCTCCGCATTGCAAGGTGCAATTCTGAAATTTTTTGCTTTTTCCTGCTCCTCTTAGCATGATAAAGAAGATTCAAAGAGAGCGAGATGCCAGCTCCTTTCATTCAGTCAGTAGCTTCAATCATTTCTGGTATATGAATAACATGATGTTTTTCAATAGCAAAAATCAATGAATATTGTAAATGCACAAACAGTAATTTCTCCGCATTGCAAGGTGCAATTCTGAAATTTTTTGCTTTTTCCTGCTCCTCTTAGCATGATAAAGAAGATTCAAAGAGAGTGAGATGCCAGCTCCTTTCATTCAGTCAGTAGCTTCAATCATTTCTGGACGTTTTTCAATGGCAAAAATCAATGAATATTGTAAATGCACAAACAGTAATTTCTCCGCATTGCAAGGTGCAATTCTGAAATTTTTTGCTTTTTCCTGCTCCTCTTAGCATGATAAAGAAGATTCAAAGAGAGTGAGATGCCAGCTCCTTTCATTCAGTCAGTAGCTTCAAACATTTCTGGTATATGAATAACATGATGTTTTTCAATGGCAAAAATCAATGAATATTGTAAATGCACAAACAGTAATTTCTCCGCATTGCAAGGTGCAATTCTGAAATTTTTTGCTTTTTCCTGCTCCTCTTAGCATGATAAAGAAGATTCAAAGAGAGTGAGATGCCAGCTCCTTTCATTCAGTCAGTAGCTTCAAACATTTCTGGTATATGAATAACATGATGTTTTTCAATGGCAAAAATCAATGAATATTGTAAATGCACAAAGAGTAATTTCTCCGCATTGCAAGGTGCAATTCTGAAATTTTTTGCTTTTTCCTGCTCCTCTTAGCATGATAAAGAAGATTCAAAGAGAGTGAGATGCCAGCTCCTTTCATTCAGTCAGTAGCTTCAATCATTTCTGGACGTTTTTCAATGGCAAAAATCAATGAATATTGTAAATGCACAAACAGTAATTTCTCCGCATTGCAAGGTGCAATTCTGAAATTTTTTGCTTTTTCCTGCTCCTCTTAGCATGATAAAGAAGATTCAAAGAGAGTGAGATGCCAGCTCCTTTCATTCAGTCAGTAGCTTCAATCATTTCTGGACGTTTTTCAATGGCAAAAATCAATGAATATTGTAAATGCACAAACAGTAATTTCTCCGCATTGCAAGGTGCAATTCTGAAATTTTTTGCTTTTTCCTGCTCCTCTTAGCATGATAAAGAAGATTCAAAGAGAGTGAGATGCCAGCTCCTTTCATTCAGTCAGTAGCTACAAACATTTCTGGTATATGAATAACATGATGTTTTTCAATGGCAAAAATCAATGAATATTGTAAATGCACAAACAGTAATTTCTCCGCATTGCAAGGTGCAATTCTGAAATTTTTTGCTTTTTCCTGCTCCTCTTAGCATGATAAAGAAGATTCAAAGAGAGTGAGATGCCAGCTCCTTTCATTCAGTCAGTAGCTTCAATCATTTCTGGACGTTTTTCAATGGCAAAAATCAATGAATATTGTAAATGCACAAACAGTAATTTCTCCGCATTGCAAGATGCAATTCTGAAATTTTTTGCTTTTTCCTGCTCCTCTTAGCATGATAAAGAAGATTCAAAGAGAGTGAGATGCCAGCTCCTTTCATTCAGTCAGTAGCTTCAATCATTTCTGGACGTTTTTCAATGGCAAAAATCAATGAATATTGTAAATGCACAAACAGTAATTTCTCCGCATTGCAAGGTGCAATTCTGAAATTTTTTGCTTTTTCCTGCTCCTCTTAGCATGACAAAGAAGATTCAAAGAGAGTAAGATGCCAGCTCCTTTCATTCAGTCAGTAGCTTCAATCATTTCTGGTATATGAATAACATGATGTTTTTCAATGGCAAAAATCAATGAATATTGTAAATGCACAAACAGTAATTTCTCCGCATTGCAAGGTGCAATTCTGAAATTTTTTGCTTTTTCCTGCTCCTCTTAGCATGATAAAGAAGATTCAAAGAGAGTGAGATGCCAGCTCCTTTCATTCAGTCAGTAGCTTCAATCATTTCTGGACGTTTTTCAATGGCAAAAATCAATGAATATTGTAAATGCACAAACAGTAATTTCTCCGCATTGCAAGGTGCAATTCTGAAATTTTTTGCTTTTTCCTGCTCCTCTTAGCATGATAAAGAAGATTCAAAGAGAGTGAGATGCCAGCTCCTTTCATTCAGTCAGTAGCTTCAATCATTTCTGGACGTTTTTCAATGGCAAAAATCAATGAATATTGTAAATGCACAAACAGTAATTTCTCCGCATTGCAAGGTGCAATTCTGAAATTTTTTGCTTTTTCCTGCTCCTCTTAGCATGATAAAGAAGATTCAAAGAGAGTGAGATGCCAGCTCCTTTCATTCAGTCAGTAGCTTCAAACATTTCTGGTATATGAATAACATGATGTTTTTCAATGGCAAAAATCAATGAATATTGTAAAAGCACAAACAGTAATTTCTCCGCATTGCAAGGTGCAATTCTGAAATTTTTTGCTTTTTCCTGCTCCTCTTAGCATGATAAAGAAGATTCAAAGAGAGTGAGATGCCAGCTCCTTTCATTCAGTCAGTAGCTTCAATCATTTCTGGACGTTTTTCAATGGCAAAAATCAATGAATATTGTAAATGCACAAACAGTAATTTCTCCGCATTGCAAGGTGCAATTCTGAAATTTTTTGCTTTTTCCTGCTCCTCTTAGCATGATAAAGAAGATTCAAAGAGAGTGAGATGCCAGCTCCTTTCATTCAGTCAGTAGCTTCAATCATTTCTGGTATATGAATAACATGATGTTTTTCAATGGCAAAAATCAATGAATATTGTAAATGCACAAACAGTAATTTCTCCGCATTGCAAGGTGCAATTCTGAAATTTTTTGCTTTTTCCTGCTCCTCTTAGCATGATAAAGAAGATTCAAAGAGAGTGAGATGCCAGCTCCTTTCATTCAGTCAGTAGCTTCAATCATTTCTGGACGTTTTTCAATGGCAAAAATCAATGAATATTGTAAATGCACAAACAGTAATTTCTCCGCATTGCAAGGTGCAATTCTGAAATTTTTTGCTTTTTCCTGCTCCTCTTAGCATGATAAAGAAGATTCAAAGAGAGTGAGATGCCAGCTCCTTTCATTCAGTCAGTAGCTTCAATCATTTCTGGACGTTTTTCAATGGCAAAAATCAATGAATATTGTAAATGCACAAACAGTAATTTCTCCGCATTGCAAGGTGCAATTCTGAAATTTTTTGCTTTTTCCTGCTCCTCTTAGCATGATAAAGAAGATTCAAAGAGAGTGAGATGCCAGCTCCTTTCATTCAGTCAGTAGCTTAAAACATTTCTGGTATATGAATAACATGATGTTTTTCAATGGCAAAAATCAATGAATATTGTAAAAGCACAAACAGTAATTTCTCCGCATTGCAAGGTGCAATTCTGAAATTTTTTGCTTTTTCCTGCTCCTCTTAGCATGATAAAGAAGATTCAAAGAGAGTGAGATGCCAGCTCCTTTCATTCAGTCAGTAGCTTCAATCATTTCTGGACGTTTTTCAATGGCAAAAATCAATGAATATTGTAAATGCACAAACAGTAATTTCTCCGCATTGCAAGGTGCAATTCTGAAATTTTTTGCTTTTTCCTGCTCCTCTTAGCATGATAAAGAAGATTCAAAGAGAGTGAGATGCCAGCTCCTTTCATTCAGTCAGTAGCTTCAATCATTTCTGGTATATGAATAACATGATGTTTTTCAATGGCAAAAATCAATGAATATTGTAAATGCACAAACAGTAATTTCTCCGCATTGCAAGTTGCAATTCTGAAATTTTTTGCTTTTTCCTGCTCCTCTTAGCATGATAAAGAAGATTCAAAGAGAGTGAGATGCCAGCTCCTTTCATTCAGTCAGTAGCTTCAATCATTTCTGGACGTTTTTCAATGGCAAAAATCAATGAATATTGTAAATGCACAAACAGTAATTTCTCCGCATTGCAAGGTGCAATTCTGAAATTTTTTGCTTTTTCCTGCTCCTCTTAGCATGATAAAGAAGATTCAAAGAGAGTGAGATGCCAGCTCCTTTCATTCAGTCAGTAGCTTCAATCATTTCTGGACGTTTTTCAATGGCAAAAATCAATGAATATTGTAAATGCACAAACAGTAATTTCTCCGCATTGCAAGGTGCAATTCTGAAATTTTTTGCTTTTTCCTGCTCCTCTTAGCATGATAAAGAAGATTCAAAGAGAGTGAGATGCCAGCTCCTTTCATTCAGTCAGTAGCTTCAAACATTTCTGGTATATGAATAACATGATGTTTTTCAATGGCAAAAATCAATGAATATTGTAAAAGCACAAACAGTAATTTCTCCGCATTGCAAGGTGCAATTCTGAAATTTTTTGCTTTTTCCTGCTCCTCTTAGCATGATAAAGAAGATTCAAAGAGAGTGAGATGCCAGCTCCTTTCATTCAGTCAGTAGCTTCAATCATTTCTGGTATATGAATAACATGATGTTTTTCAATGGCAAAAATCAATGAATATTGTAAATGCACAAACAGTAATTTCTCCGCATTGCAAGTTGCAATTCTGAAATTTTTTGCTTTTTCCTGCTCCTCTTAGCATGATAAAGAAGATTCAAAGAGAGTGAGATGCCAGCTCCTTTCATTCAGTCAGTAGCTTCAATCATTTCTGGACGTTTTTCAATGGCAAAATTCAATGAATATTGTAAATGCACAAACAGTAATTTCTCCGCATTGCAAGGTGCAATTCTGAAATTTTTTGCTTTTTCCTGCTCCTCTTAGCATGATAAAGAAGATTCAAAGAGAGTGAGATGCCAGCTCCTTTCATTCAGTCAGTAGCTTCAATCATTTCTGGACGTTTTTCAATGGCAAAAATCAATGAATATTGTAAATGCACAAACAGTAATTTCTCCGCAGTGCAAGGTGCAATTCTGAAATTTTTTGCTTTTTCCTGCTCCTCTTAGAATGATAAAGAAGATTCAAAGAGAGTGAGATGCCAGCTCCTTTCATTCAGTCAGCAGCTTCAATCATTTCTGGACATTTTTCAATGGCAAAAATCAATGAATATTGTAAATGCACAAACAGTAATTTCTCCGCATTGCAAGATGCAATTCTGAAATTTTTTGCTTTTTCCTGCTCCTCTTAGCATGATAAAGAAGATTCAAAGAGAGTGAGATGCCAGCTCCTTTCATTCAGTCAGTAGCTTCAATCATTTCTGGACGTTTTTCAATGGCAAAAATCAATGAATATTGTAAATGCACAAACAGTAATTTCTCCGCATTGCAAGGTGCAATTCTGAAATTTTTTGCTTTTTCCTGCTCCTCTTAGCATGATAAAGAAGATTCAAAGAGAGTGAGATGCCAGCTCCTTTCATTCAGTCAGTAGCTACAAACATTTCTGGTATATGAATAACATGATGTTTTTCAATGGCAAAAATCAATGAATATTGTAAATGCACAAACAGTAATTTCTCCGCATTGCAAGGTGCAATTCTGAAATTTTTTGCTTTTTCCTGCTCCTCTTAGCATGATAAAGAAGATTCAAAGAGAGTGAGATGCCAGCTCCTTTCATTCAGTCAGTAGCTTCAATCATTTCTGGACGTTTTTCAATGGCAAAAATCAATGAATATTGTAAATGCACAAACAGTAATTTCTCCGCATTGCAAGATGCAATTCTGAAATTTTTTGCTTTTTCCTGCTCCTCTTAGCATGATAAAGAAGATTCAAAGAGAGTGAGATGCCAGCTCCTTTCATTCAGTCAGTAGCTTCAATCATTTCTGGACGTTTTTCAATGGCAAAAATCAATGAATATTGTAAATGCACAAACAGTAATTTCTCCGCATTGCAAGGTGCAATTCTGAAATTTTTTGCTTTTTCCTGCTCCTCTTAGCATGACAAAGAAGATTCAAAGAGAGTAAGATGCCAGCTCCTTTCATTCAGTCAGTAGCTTCAATCATTTCTGGTATATGAATAACATGATGTTTTTCAATGGCAAAAATCAATGAATATTGTAAATGCACAAACAGTAATTTCTCCGCATTGCAAGGTGCAATTCTGAAATTTTTTGCTTTTTCCTGCTCCTCTTAGCATGATAAAGAAGATTCAAAGAGAGTGAGATGCCAGCTCCTTTCATTCAGTCAGTAGCTTCAATCATTTCTGGACGTTTTTCAATGGCAAAAATCAATGAATATTGTAAATGCACAAACAGTAATTTCTCCGCATTGCAAGGTGCAATTCTGAAATTTTTTGCTTTTTCCTGCTCCTCTTAGCATGATAAAGAAGATTCAAAGAGAGTGAGATGCCAGCTCCTTTCATTCAGTCAGTAGCTTCAATCATTTCTGGACGTTTTTCAATGGCAAAAATCAATGAATATTGTAAATGCACAAACAGTAATTTCTCCGCATTGCAAGGTGCAATTCTGAAATTTTTTGCTTTTTCCTGCTCCTCTTAGCATGATAAAGAAGATTCAAAGAGAGTGAGATGCCAGCTCCTTTCATTCAGTCAGTAGCTTCAAACATTTCTGGTATATGAATAACATGATGTTTTTCAATGGCAAAAATCAATGAATATTGTAAAAGCACAAACAGTAATTTCTCCGCATTGCAAGGTGCAATTCTGAAATTTTTTGCTTTTTCCTGCTCCTCTTAGCATGATAAAGAAGATTCAAAGAGAGTGAGATGCCAGCTCCTTTCATTCAGTCAGTAGCTTCAATCATTTCTGGACGTTTTTCAATGGCAAAAATCAATGAATATTGTAAATGCACAAACAGTAATTTCTCCGCATTGCAAGGTGCAATTCTGAAATTTTTTGCTTTTTCCTGCTCCTCTTAGCATGATAAAGAAGATTCAAAGAGAGTGAGATGCCAGCTCCTTTCATTCAGTCAGTAGCTTCAATCATTTCTGGTATATGAATAACATGATGTTTTTCAATGGCAAAAATCAATGAATATTGTAAATGCACAAACAGTAATTTCTCCGCATTGCAAGGTGCAATTCTGAAATTTTTTGCTTTTTCCTGCTCCTCTTAGCATGATAAAGAAGATTCAAAGAGAGTGAGATGCCAGCTCCTTTCATTCAGTCAGTAGCTTCAATCATTTCTGGACGTTTTTCAATGGCAAAAATCAATGAATATTGTAAATGCACAAACAGTAATTTCTCCGCATTGCAAGGTGCAATTCTGAAATTTTTTGCTTTTTCCTGCTCCTCTTAGCATGATAAAGAAGATTCAAAGAGAGTGAGATGCCAGCTCCTTTCATTCAGTCAGTAGCTTCAATCATTTCTGGACGTTTTTCAATGGCAAAAATCAATGAATATTGTAAATGCACAAACAGTAATTTCTCCGCATTGCAAGGTGCAATTCTGAAATTTTTTGCTTTTTCCTGCTCCTCTTAGCATGATAAAGAAGATTCAAAGAGAGTGAGATGCCAGCTCCTTTCATTCAGTCAGTAGCTTAAAACATTTCTGGTATATGAATAACATGATGTTTTTCAATGGCAAAAATCAATGAATATTGTAAAAGCACAAACAGTAATTTCTCCGCATTGCAAGGTGCAATTCTGAAATTTTTTGCTTTTTCCTGCTCCTCTTAGCATGATAAAGAAGATTCAAAGAGAGTGAGATGCCAGCTCCTTTCATTCAGTCAGTAGCTTCAATCATTTCTGGACGTTTTTCAATGGCAAAAATCAATGAATATTGTAAATGCACAAACAGTAATTTCTCCGCATTGCAAGGTGCAATTCTGAAATTTTTTGCTTTTTCCTGCTCCTCTTAGCATGATAAAGAAGATTCAAAGAGAGTGAGATGCCAGCTCCTTTCATTCAGTCAGTAGCTTCAATCATTTCTGGTATATGAATAACATGATGTTTTTCAATGGCAAAAATCAATGAATATTGTAAATGCACAAACAGTAATTTCTCCGCATTGCAAGTTGCAATTCTGAAATTTTTTGCTTTTTCCTGCTCCTCTTAGCATGATAAAGAAGATTCAAAGAGAGTGAGATGCCAGCTCCTTTCATTCAGTCAGTAGCTTCAATCATTTCTGGACGTTTTTCAATGGCAAAAATCAATGAATATTGTAAATGCACAAACAGTAATTTCTCCGCATTGCAAGGTGCAATTCTGAAATTTTTTGCTTTTTCCTGCTCCTCTTAGCATGATAAAGAAGATTCAAAGAGAGTGAGATGCCAGCTCCTTTCATTCAGTCAGTAGCTTCAATCATTTCTGGACGTTTTTCAATGGCAAAAATCAATGAATATTGTAAATGCACAAACAGTAATTTCTCCGCATTGCAAGGTGCAATTCTGAAATTTTTTGCTTTTTCCTGCTCCTCTTAGCATGATAAAGAAGATTCAAAGAGAGTGAGATGCCAGCTCCTTTCATTCAGTCAGTAGCTTCAAACATTTCTGGTATATGAATAACATGATGTTTTTCAATGGCAAAAATCAATGAATATTGTAAAAGCACAAACAGTAATTTCTCCGCATTGCAAGGTGCAATTCTGAAATTTTTTGCTTTTTCCTGCTCCTCTTAGCATGATAAAGAAGATTCAAAGAGAGTGAGATGCCAGCTCCTTTCATTCAGTCAGTAGCTTCAATCATTTCTGGTATATGAATAACATGATGTTTTTCAATGGCAAAAATCAATGAATATTGTAAATGCACAAACAGTAATTTCTCCGCATTGCAAGTTGCAATTCTGAAATTTTTTGCTTTTTCCTGCTCCTCTTAGCATGATAAAGAAGATTCAAAGAGAGTGAGATGCCAGCTCCTTTCATTCAGTCAGTAGCTTCAATCATTTCTGGACGTTTTTCAATGGCAAAATTCAATGAATATTGTAAATGCACAAACAGTAATTTCTCCGCATTGCAAGGTGCAATTCTGAAATTTTTTGCTTTTTCCTGCTCCTCTTAGCATGATAAAGAAGATTCAAAGAGAGTGAGATGCCAGCTCCTTTCATTCAGTCAGTAGCTTCAATCATTTCTGGACGTTTTTCAATGGCAAAAATCAATGAATATTGTAAATGCACAAACAGTAATTTCTCCGCAGTGCAAGGTGCAATTCTGAAATTTTTTGCTTTTTCCTGCTCCTCTTAGAATGATAAAGAAGATTCAAAGAGAGTGAGATGCCAGCTCCTTTCATTCAGTCAGCAGCTTCAATCATTTCTGGACATTTTTCAATGGCAAAAATCAATGAATATTGTAAATGCACAAACAGTAATTTCTCCGCATTGCAAGGTGCAATTCTGAAATTTTTTGCTTTTTCCTGCTCCTCTTAGCATGATAAAGAAGATTCAAAGAGAGTGAGATGCCAGCTCCTTTCATTCAGTCAGTAGCTTCAAACATTTCTGGTATATGAATAACATGATGTTTTTTAATGGCAAAAATCAATGAATATTGTAAAAGCACAAACAGTAATTTCTCCGCATTGCAAGGTGCAATTCTGAAATTTTTTGCTTTTTCCTGCTCCTCTTAGCATGATAAAGAAGATTCAAAGAGAGTGAGATGCCAGCTCCTTTCATTCAGTCAGTAGCTTCAATCATTTCTGGACGTTTTTCAATGGCAAAAATCAATGAATATTGTAAATGCACAAACAGTAATTTCTCCGCATTGCAAGGTGCAATTCTGAAATTTTTTGCTTTTTCCTGCTCCTCTTAGCATGATAAAGAAGATTCAAAGAGAGTGAGATGCCAGCTCCTTTCATTCAGTCAGTAGCTTCAATCATTTCTGGTATATGAATAACATGATGTTTTTCAATGGCAAAAATCAATGAATATTGTAAATGCACAAACAGTAATTTCTCCGCATTGCAAGTTGCAATTCTGAAATTTTTTGCTTTTTCCTGCTCCTCTTAGCATGATAAAGAAGATTCAAAGAGAGTGAGATGCCAGCTCCTTTCATTCAGTCAGTAGCTTCAATTATTTCTGGACGTTTTTCAATGGCAAAAATCAATGAATATTGTAAATGCACAAACAGTAATTTCTCCGCATTGCAAGGTGCAATTCTGAAATTTTTTGCTTTTTCCTGCTCCTCTTAGCATGATAAAGAAGATTCAAAGAGAGTGAGATGCCAGCTCCTTTCATTCAGTCAGTTGCTTCAATCATTTCTGGACGTTTTTCAATGGCAAAAATCAATGAATATTGTAAATGCACAAACAGTAATTTCTCCGCATTGCAAGGTGCAATTCTGAAATTTTTTGCTTTTTCCTGCTCCTCTTAGCATGATAAAGAAGATTCAAAGAGAGTGAGATGCCAGCTCCTTTCATTCAGTCAGTAGCTTCAATCATTTCTGGACGTTTTTCAATGGCAAAAATCAATGAATATTGTAAATGCACAAACAGTAATTTCTCCGCATTGCAAGGTGCAATTCTGAAATTTTTTGCTTTTTCCTGCTCCTCTTTGCATGATAAAGAAGATTCAAAGAGAGTGAGATGCCAGCTCCTTTCATTCAGTCAGTAGCTTCAATCATTTCTGGTATATGAATAACATGATGTTTTTCAATGGCAAAAATCAATGAATATTGTAAATGCACAAACAGTAATTTCTCCGCATTGCAAGGTGCAATTCTGAAATTTTTGGCTTTTTCCTGCTCCTCTTAGCATGATAAAGAATATTCAAAGAGAGTGAGATGCCAGCTCCTTTCATTCAGTCAGTAGCTTCAATCATTTCTGGATGTTTTTCAATGGCAAAAATCAATGAATATTGTAAATGCACAAACAGTAATTTCTCCGCATTGCAAGGTGCAATTCTGAAATTTCTTGCATTTTCCTGCTCCTCTTAGCATGATAAAGAAGATTCAAAGAGAGTGAGATGCCAGCTCCTTTCATTCAGTCAGTAGCTTCAATCATTTCTGGACGTTTTTCAATGGCAAAAATCAATGAATATTGTAAATGCACAAACAGTAATTTCTCCGCATTGCAAGGTGCAATTCTGAAATTTTTTGCTTTTTCCTGCTCCTCTTAGCATGATAAAGAAGATTCAAAGAGAGTGAGATGCCAGCTCCTTTCATTCAGTCAGTAGCTTCAAACATTTCTGGTATATGAATAACATGATGTTTTTCAATGGCAAAAATCAATGAATATTGTAAATGCACAAACAGTAATTTCTCCGCATTACAAGGTGCAATTCTGAAATTTTTTGCTTTTTCCTGCTCCTCTTAGCATGATAAAGAAGATTCAAAGAGAGTGAGATGCCAGCTCCTTTCATTCAGTCAGTAGCTTCAATCATTTCTGGACGTTTTTCAATGGCAAAAATCAATGAATATTGTAAATGCACAAACAGTAATTTCTCCGCATTGCATGGTGCAATTCTGAAATTTTTTGCTTTTTCCTGCTCCTCTTAGCATGATAAAGAAGATTCAAAGAGAGTGAGATGCCAGCTTCTTTCATTCAGTCAGTAGCTTCAAACATTTCTGGGATATGAATAACATGATGTTTTTCAATGGCAAAAATTAATGAATATTGTAAATGCACAAACAGTAATTTCTCCGCATTGCAAGGTGCAATTCTGAAATTTTTTGCTTTTTCCTGCTCCTCTTAGCATGATAAAGAAGATTCAAAGAGAGTGAGATGCCAGCTCCTTTCATTCAGTCAGTAGCTTCAATCATTTCTGGACGTTTTTCAATGGCAAAAATCAATGAATATTGTAAATGCACAAACAGTAATTTCTCCGCATTGCAAGGTGCAATTCTGAAATTTTTTGCTTTTTCCTGCTCCTCTTAGCATGATAAAGAAGATTCAAAGAGAGTGAGATGCCAGCTCCTTTCATTCAGTCAGTAGCTTCAATCATTTCTGGACGTTTTTCAATGGCAAAAATCAATGAATATTGTAAATGCACAAACAGTAATTTCTCCGCATTGCAAGGTGCAATTCTGAAATTTTTTGCTTTTTCCTGCTCCTCTTAGCATGATAAAGAAGATTCAAAGAGAGTGAGATGCCAGCTCCTTTCATTCAGTCAGTAGCTTCAATCATTTCTGGTATATGAATAACATGATGTTTTTCAATGGCAAAAATCAATGAATATTGTAAATGCACAAACAGTAATTTCTCCGCATTGCAAGTTGCAATTCTGAAATTTTTTGCTTTTTCCTGCTCCTCTTAGCATGATAAAGAAGATTCAAAGAGAGTGAGATGCCAGCTCCTTTCATTCAGTCAGTAGCTTCAATCATTTCTGGACGTTTTTCAATGGCAAAAATCAATGAATATTGTAAATGCACAAACAGTAATTTCTCCGCATTGCAAGGTGCAATTCTGAAATTTTTTGCTTTTTCCTGCTCCTCTTAGCATGATAAAGAAGATTCAAAGAGAGCGAGATGCCAGCTCCTTTCATTCAGTCAGTAGCTTCAATCATTTCTGGTATATGAATAACATGATGTTTTTCAATGGCAAAAATCAATGAATATTGTAAATGCACAAACAGTAATTTCTCCGCATTGCAAGGTGCAATTCTGAAATTTTTTGCTTTTTCCTGCTCCTCTTAGCATGATAAAGAAGATTCAAAGTGAGTGAGATGCCAGCTCCTTTCATTCAGTCAGTAGCTTCAATCATTTCTGGACGTTTTTCAATGGCAAAAATCAATGAATATTGTAAATGCACAAACAGTAATTTCTCCGCATTGCAAGGTGCAATTCTGAAATTTTTTGCTTTTTCCTGCTCCTCTTAGCATGATAAAGAAGATTCAAAGAGAGTGAGATGCCAGCTCCTTTCATTCAGTCAGTAGCTTCAAACATTTCTGGTATATGAATAACATGATGTTTTTCAATGGCAAAAATCAATGAATATTGTAAATGCACAAACAGTAATTTCTCCGCATTGCAAGGTGCAATTCTGAAATTTTTTGCTTTTTCCTGCTCCTCTTAGCATGATAAAGAAGATTCAAAGAGAGTGAGATGCCAGCTCCTTTCATTCAGTCAGTAGCTTCAATCATTTCTGGACGTTTTTCAATGGCAAAAATCAATGAATATTGTAAATGCACAAACAGTAATTTCTCCGCATTGCAAGGTGCAATTCTGAAATTTTTTGCTTTTTCCTGCTCCTCTTAGCATGATAAAGAAGATTCAAAGAGAGTGAGATGCCAGCTCCTTTCATTCAGTCAGTAGCTTCAATCATTTCTGGACGTTTTTCAATGGCAAAAATCAATGAATATTGTAAATGCACAAACAGTAATTTCTCCGCATTGCAAGGTGCAATTCTGAAATTTTTTGCTTTTTCCTGCTCCTCTTAGCATGATAAAGAAGATTCAAAGAGAGTGAGATGCCAGCTCCTTTCATTCAGTCAGTAGCTTCAATCATTTCTGGTATATGAATAACATGATGTTTTTCAATGGCAAAAATCAATGAATATTGTAAATGCACAAACAGTAATTTCTCCGCATTGCAAGTTGCAATTCTGAAATTTTTTGCTTTTTCCTGCTCCTCTTAGCATGATAAAGAAGATTCAAAGAGAGTGAGATGCCAGCTCCTTTCATTCAGTCAGTAGCTTCAATCATTTCTGGACGTTTTTCAATGGCAAAAATCAATGAATATTGTAAATGCACAAACAGTAATTTCTCCGCATTGCAAGGTGCAATTCTGAAATTTTTTGCTTTTTCCTGCTCCTCTTAGCATGATAAAGAAGATTCAAAGAGAGTGAGATGCCAGCTCCTTTCATTCAGTCAGTAGCTTCAATCATTTCTGGACGTTTTTCAATGGCAAAAATCAATGAATATTGTAAATGCACAAACAGTAATTTCTCCGCATTGCAAGGTGCAATTCTGAAATTTTTTGCTTTTTCCTGCTCCTCTTAGCATGATAAAGAAGATTCAAAGAGAGTGAGATGCCAGCTCCTTTCATTCAGTCAGTAGCTTCAAACATTTCTGGTATATGAATAACATGATGTTTTTCAATGGCAAAAATCAATGAATATTGTAAATGCACAAACAGTAATTTCTCCGCATTACAAGGTGCAATTCTGAAATTTTTTGCTTTTTCCTGCTCCTCTTAGCATGATAAAGAAGATTCAAAGAGAGTGAGATGCCAGCTCCTTTCATTCAGTCAGTAGCTTCAATCATTTCTGGACGTTTTTCAATGGCAAAAATCAATGAATATTGTAAATGCACAAACAGTAATTTCTCCGCATTGCATGGTGCAATTCTGAAATTTTTTGCTTTTTCCTGCTCCTCTTAGCATGATAAAGAAGATTCAAAGAGAGTGAGATGCCAGCTTCTTTCATTCAGTCAGTAGCTTCAAACATTTCTGGGATATGAATAACATGATGTTTTTCAATGGCAAAAATTAATGAATATTGTAAATGCACAAACAGTAATTTCTCCGCATTGCAAGGTGCAATTCTGAAATTTTTTGCTTTTTCCTGCTCCTCTTAGCATGATAAAGAAGATTCAAAGAGAGTGAGATGCCAGCTCCTTTCATTCAGTCAGTAGCTTCAATCATTTCTGGACGTTTTTCAATGGCAAAAATCAATGAATATTGTAAATGCACAAACAGTAATTTCTCCGCATTGCAAGGTGCAATTCTGAAATTTTTTGCTTTTTCCTGCTCCTCTTAGCATGATAAAGAAGATTCAAAGAGAGTGAGATGCCAGCTCCTTTCATTCAGTCAGTAGCTTCAATCATTTCTGGACGTTTTTCAATGGCAAAAATCAATGAATATTGTAAATGCACAAACAGTAATTTCTCCGCATTGCAAGGTGCAATTCTGAAATTTTTTGCTTTTTCCTGCTCCTCTTAGCATGATAAAGAAGATTCAAAGAGAGTGAGATGCCAGCTCCTTTCATTCAGTCAGTAGCTTCAATCATTTCTGGTATATGAATAACATGATGTTTTTCAATGGCAAAAATCAATGAATATTGTAAATGCACAAACAGTAATTTCTCCGCATTGCAAGTTGCAATTCTGAAATTTTTTGCTTTTTCCTGCTCCTCTTAGCATGATAAAGAAGATTCAAAGAGAGTGAGATGCCAGCTCCTTTCATTCAGTCAGTAGCTTCAATCATTTCTGGACGTTTTTCAATGGCAAAAATCAATGAATATTGTAAATGCACAAACAGTAATTTCTCCGCATTGCAAGGTGCAATTCTGAAATTTTTTGCTTTTTCCTGCTCCTCTTAGCATGATAAAGAAGATTCAAAGAGAGCGAGATGCCAGCTCCTTTCATTCAGTCAGTAGCTTCAATCATTTCTGGTATATGAATAACATGATGTTTTTCAATGGCAAAAATCAATGAATATTGTAAATGCACAAACAGTAATTTCTCCGCATTGCAAGGTGCAATTCTGAAATTTTTTGCTTTTTCCTGCTCCTCTTAGCATGATAAAGAAGATTCAAAGTGAGTGAGATGCCAGCTCCTTTCATTCAGTCAGTAGCTTCAATCATTTCTGGACGTTTTTCAATGGCAAAAATCAATGAATATTGTAAATGCACAAACAGTAATTTCTCCGCATTGCAAGGTGCAATTCTGAAATTTTTTGCTTTTTCCTGCTCCTCTTAGCATGATAAAGAAGATTCAAAGAGAGTGAGATGCCAGCTCCTTTCATTCAGTCAGTAGCTTCAAACATTTCTGGTATATGAATAACATGATGTTTTTCAATGGCAAAAATCAATGAATATTGTAAATGCACAAACAGTAATTTCTCCGCATTGCAAGGTGCAATTCTGAAATTTTTTGCTTTTTCCTGCTCCTCTTAGCATGATAAAGAAGATTCAAAGAGAGTGAGATGCCAGCTCCTTTCATTCAGTCAGTAGCTTCAATCATTTCTGGACGTTTTTCAATGGCAAAAATCAATGAATATTGTAAATGCACAAACAGTAATTTCTCCGCATTGCAAGGTGCAATTCTGAAATTTTTTGCTTTTTCCTGCTCCTCTTAGCATGATAAAGAAGATTCAAAGAGAGTGAGATGCCAGCTCCTTTCATTCAGTCAGTAGCTTCAATCATTTCTGGACGTTTTTCAATGGCAAAAATCAATGAATATTGTAAATGCACAAACAGTAATTTCTCCGCATTGCAAGGTGCAATTCTGAAATTTTTTGCTTTTTCCTGCTCCTCTTAGCATGATAAAGAAGATTCAAAGAGAGTGAGATGCCAGCTCCTTTCATTCAGTCAGTAGCTTCAATCATTTCTGGTATATGAATAACATGATGTTTTTCAATGGCAAAAATCAATGAATATTGTAAATGCACAAACAGTAATTTCTCCGCATTGCAAGTTGCAATTCTGAAATTTTTTGCTTTTTCCTGCTCCTCTTAGCATGATAAAGAAGATTCAAAGAGAGTGAGATGCCAGCTCCTTTCATTCAGTCAGTAGCTTCAATCATTTCTGGACGTTTTTCAATGGCAAAAATCAATGAATATTGTAAATGCACAAACAGTAATTTCTCCGCATTGCAAGGTGCAATTCTGAAATTTTTTGCTTTTTCCTGCTCCTCTTAGCATGATAAAGAAGATTCAAAGAGAGTGAGATGCCAGCTCCTTTCATTCAGTCAGTAGCTTCAATCATTTCTGGACGTTTTTCAATGGCAAAAATCAATGAATATTGTAAATGCACAAACAGTAATTTCTCCGCATTGCAAGGTGCAATTCTGAAATTTTTTGCTTTTTCCTGCTCCTCTTAGCATGATAAAGAAGATTCAAAGAGAGTGAGATGCCAGCTCCTTTCATTCAGTCAGTAGCTTCAAACATTTCTGGTATATGAATAACATGATGTTTTTCAATGGCAAAAATCAATGAATATTGTAAAAGCACAAACAGTAATTTCTCCGCATTGCAAGGTGCAATTCTGAAATTTTTTGCTTTTTCCTGCTCCTCTTAGCATGATAAAGAAGATTCAAAGAGAGTGAGATGCCAGCTCCTTTCATTCAGTCAGTAGCTTCAATCATTTCTGGACGTTTTTCAATGGCAAAAATCAATGAATATTGTAAATGCACAAACAGTAATTTCTCCGCATTGCAAGGTGCAATTCTGAAATTTTTTGCTTTTTCCTGCTCCTCTTAGCATGATAAAGAAGATTCAAAGAGAGTGAGATGCCAGCTCCTTTCATTCAGTGAGTAGCTTCAATCATTTCTGGTATATGAATAACATGATGTTTTTCAATGGCAAAAATCAATGAATATTGTAAATGCACAAACAGTAATTTCTCCACATTGCAAGGTGCAATTCTGAAATTTTTTGCTTTTTCCTGCTCCTCTTAGCATGATAAAGAAGATTCAAAGAGAGTGAGATGCCAGCTCCTTTCATTCAGTCAGTAGCTTCAATCATTTCTGGACGTTTTTCAATGGCAAAAATCAATGAATATTGTAAATGCACAAACAGTAATTTCTCCGCATTGCAAGGTGCAATTCTGAAATTTTTTGCTTTTTCCTGCTCCTCTTAGCATGATAAAGAAGATTCAAAGAGAGCGAGATGCCAGCTCCTTTCATTCAGGCAGTAGCTTCAATCATTTCTGGTATATGAATAACATGATGTTTTTCAATGGCAAAAATCAATGAATATTGTAAATGCACAAACAGTAATTTCTCCGCATTGCAAGGTGCAATTCTGAAATTTTTTGCTTTTTCCTGCTCCTCTTAGCATGATAAAGAAGATTCAAAGAGAGTGAGATGCCAGCTCCTTTCATTCAGTCAGTAGCTTCAATCATTTCTGGACGTTTTTCAATGGCAAAAATCAATGAATATTGTAAATGCACAAACAGTAATTTCTCCGCATTGCAAGGTGCAATTCTGAAATTTTTTGCTTTTTCCTGCTCCTCTTAGCATGATAAAGAAGATTCAAAGAGAGTGAGATGCCAGCTCCTTTCATTCAGTCAGTAGCTTCAAACATTTCTGGTATATGAATAACATGATGTTTTTCAATGGCAAAAATCAATGAATATTGTAAATGCACAAACAGTAATTTCTCCGCATTGCAAGGTGCAATTCTGAAATTTTTTGCTTTTTCCTGCTCCTCTTAGCATGATAAAGAAGATTCAAAGAGAGTGAGATGCCAGCTCCTTTCATTCAGTCAGTAGCTTCAATCATTTCTGGACGTTTTTCAATGGCAAAAATCAATGAATATTGTAAATGCACAAACAGTAATTTCTCCGCATTGCAAGGTGCAATTCTGAAATTTTTTGCTTTTTCCTGCTCCTCTTAGCATGATAAAGAAGATTCAAAGAGAGTGAGATGCCAGCTCCTTTCATTCAGTCAGTAGCTTCAATCATTTCTGGACGTTTTTCAATGGCAAAAATCAATGAATATTGTAAATGCACAAACAGTAATTTCTCCGCATTGCAAGGTGCAATTCTGAAATTTTTTGCTTTTTCCTGCTCCTCTTAGCATGATAAAGAAGATTCAAAGAGAGTGAGATGCCAGCTCCTTTCATTCAGTCACTGGCTTCAATCATTTCTGGTATATGAATAACATGATGTTTTTCAATGGCAAAAATCAATGAATATTGTAAATGCACAAACAGTAATTTCTCCGCATTGCAAGGTGCAATTCTGAAATTTTTTGCTTTTTCCTGCTCCTCTTAGCATGATAAAGAAGATTCAAAGAGAGTGAGATGCCAGCTCCTTTCATTCAGTCAGCAGCTTCAATCATTTCTGGACATTTTTCAATGGCAAAAATCAATGAATATTGTAAATGCACAAACAGTAATTTCTCCGCATTGCAAGGTGCAATTCTGAAATTTTTTGCTTTTTCCTGCTCCTCTTAGCATGATAAAGAAGATTCAAAGAGAGTGAGATGCCAGCTCCTTTCATTCAGTCAGTAGCTTCAAACATTTCTGGTATATGAATAACATGATGTTTTTCAATGGCAAAAATCAATGAATATTGTAAAAGCACAAACAGTAATTTCTCCGCATTGCAAGGTGCAATTCTGAAATTTTTTGCTTTTTCCTGCTCCTCTTAGCATGATAAAGAAGATTCAAAGAGAGTGAGATGCCAGCTCCTTTCATTCAGTCAGTAGCTTCAATCATTTCTGGACGTTTTTCAATGGCAAAAATCAATGAATATTGTAAATGCACAAACAGTAATTTCTCCGCATTGCAAGGTGCAATTCTGAAATTTTTTGCTTTTTCCTGCTCCTCTTAGCATGATAAAGAAGATTCAACGAGAGTGAGATGCCAGCTCCTTTCATTCAGTCAGTAGCTTCAATCATTTCTGGACGTTTTATAATGGCAAAAATCAATGAATATTGTAAATGCACAAACAGTAATTTCTCCGCATTGCAAGGTGCAATTCTGAAATTTTTTGCTTTTTCCTGCTCCTCTTTGCATGATAAAGAAGATTCAAAGAGAGTGAGATGCCAGCTCCTTTCATTCAGTCAGTAGCTTCAATCATTTCTGGTATATGAATAACATGATGTTTTTCAATGGCAAAAATCAATGAATATTGTAAATGCACAAACAGTAATTTCTCCGCATTGCAAGGTGCAATTCTGAAATTTTTGGCTTTTTCCTGCTCCTCTTAGCATGATAAAGAAGATTCAAAGAGAGTGAGATGCCAGCTCCTTTCATTCAGTCAGTAGCTTCAATCATTTCTGGATGTTTTTCAATGGCAAAAATCAATGAATATTGTAAATGCACAAACAGTAATTTCTCCGCATTGCAAGGTGCAATTCTGAAATTTCTTGCATTTTCCTGCTCCTCTTAGCATGATAAAGAAGATTCAAAGAGAGTGAGATGCCAGCTCCTTTCATTCAGTCAGCAGCTTCAATCATTTCTGGACATTTTTCAATGGCAAAAATCAATGAATATTGTAAATGCACAAACAGTAATTTCTCCGCATTGCAAGGTGCAATTCTGAAATTTTTTGCTTTTTCCTGCTCCTCTTAGCATGATAAAGAAGATTCAAAGAGAGTGAGATGCCAGCTCCTTTCATTCAGTCAGTAGCTTCAAACATTTCTGGTATATGAATAACATGATGTTTTTCAATGGCAAAAATCAATGAATATTGTAAAAGCACAAACAGTAATTTCTCCGCATTGCAAGGTGCAATTCTGAAATTTTTTGCTTTTTCCTGCTCCTCTTAGCATGATAAAGAAGATTCAAAGAGAGTGAGATGCCAGCTCCTTTCATTCAGTCAGTAGCTTCAATCATTTCTGGACGTTTTTCAATGGCAAAAATCAATGAATATTGTAAATGCACAAACAGTAATTTCTCCGCATTGCAAGGTGCAATTCTGAAATTTTTTGCTTTTTCCTGCTCCTCTTAGCATGATAAAGAAGATTCAACGAGAGTGAGATGCCAGCTCCTTTCATTCAATCAGTAGCTTCAATCATTTCTGGACGTTTTATAATGGCAAAAATCAATGAATATTGTAAATGCACAAACAGTAATTTCTCCGCATTGCAAGGTGCAATTCTGAAATTTTTTGCTTTTTCCTGCTCCTCTTTGCATGATAAAGAAGATTCAAAGAGAGTGAGATGCCAGCTCCTTTCATTCAGTCAGTAGCTTCAATCATTTCTGGTATATGAATAACATGATGTTTTTCAATGGCAAAAATCAATGAATATTGTAAATGCACAAACAGTAATTTCTCCGCATTGCAAGGTGCAATTCTGAAATTTTTGGCTTTTTCCTGCTCCTCTTAGCATGATAAAGAAGATTCAAAGAGAGTGAGATGCCAGCTCCTTTCATTCAGTCAGTAGCTTCAATCATTTCTGGATGTTTTTCAATGGCAAAAATCAATGAATATTGTAAATTCACAAACAGTAATTTCTCCGCATTGCAAGGTGCAATTCTGAAATTTCTTGCATTTTCCTGCTCCTCTTAGCATGATAAAGAAGATTCAAAGAGAGTGAGATGCCAGCTCCTTTCATTCAGTCAGTAGCTTCAATCATTTCTGGACGTTTTTCAATGGCAAAAATCAATGAATAATGTAAATGCACAAACAGTAATTTCTCCGCATTGCAAGGTGCAATTCTGAAATTTTTTGCTTTTTCCTGCTCCTCTTAGCATGATAAAGAAGATTCAAAGAGAGTGAGATGCCAGCTCCTTTCATTCAGTCAGTAGCTTCAAACATTTCTGGTATATGAATAACATGATGTTTTTCAATGGCAAAAATCAATGAATATTGTAAATGCACAAACAGTAATTTCTCCGCATTGCAAGGTGCAATTCTGAAATTTTTTGCTTTTTCCTGCTCCTCTTAGCATGATAAAGAAGATTCAAAGAGAGTGAGATGCCAGCTCCTTTCATTCAGTCAGTAGCTTCAATCATTTCTGGACGTTTTTCAATGGCAAAAATCAATGAATATTGTAAATGCACAAACAGTAATTTCTCCGCATTGCAAGGTGCAATTCTGAAATTTTTTGCTTTTTCCTGCTCCTCTTAGCATGATAAAGAAGATTCAAAGAGAGTGAGATGCCAGCTCCTTTCATTCAGTCAGTAGCTTCAATCATTTCTGGACGTTTTTCAATGGCAAAAATCAATGAATATTGTAAATGCACAAACAGTAATTTCTCCGCATTGCAAGGTGCAATTCTGAAATTTTTTGCTTTTTCCTGCTCCTCTTAGCATGATAAAGAAGATTCAAAGAGAGTGAGATGCCAGCTCCTTTCATTCAGTCAGTAGCTTCAATCATTTCTGGTATATGAATAACATGATGTTTTTCAATGGCAAAAATCAATGAATATTGTAAATGCACAAACAGTAATTTCTCCGCATTGCAAGTTGCAATTCTGAAATTTTTTGCTTTTTCCTGCTCCTCTTAGCATGATAAAGAAGATTCAAAGAGAGTGAGATGCCAGCTCCTTTCATTCAGTCAGTAGCTTCAATCATTTCTGGACGTTTTTCAATGGCAAAAATCAATGAATATTGTAAATGCACAAACAGTAATTTCTCCGCATTGCAAGGTGCAATTCTGAAATTTTTTGCTTTTTCCTGCTCCTCTTAGCATGATAAAGAAGATTCAAAGAGAGTGAGATGCCAGCTCCTTTCATTCAGTCAGTAGCTTCAATCATTTCTGGACGTTTTTCAATGGCAAAAATCAATGAATATTGTAAATGCACAAACAGTAATTTCTCCGCATTGCAAGGTGCAATTCTGAAATTTTTTGCTTTTTCCTGCTCCTCTTAGCATGATAAAGAAGATTCAAAGAGAGTGAGATGCCAGCTCCTTTCATTCAGTCAGTAGCTTCAAACATTTCTGGTATATGAATAACATGATGTTTTTCAATGGCAAAAATCAATGAATATTGTAAAAGCACAAACAGTAATTTCTCCGCATTGCAAGGTGCAATTCTGAAATTTTTTGCTTTTTCCTGCTCCTCTTAGCATGATAAAGAAGATTCAAAGAGAGTGAGATGCCAGCTCCTTTCATTCAGTCAGTAGCTTCAATCATTTCTGGACGTTTTTCAATGGCAAAAATCAATGAATATTGTAAATGCACAAACAGTAATTTCTCCGCATTGCAAGGTGCAATTCTGAAATTTTTTGCTTTTTCCTGCTCCTCTTAGCATGATAAAGAAGATTCAAAGAGAGTGAGATGCCAGCTCCTTTCATTCAGTCAGTAGCTTCAATCATTTCTGGTATATGAATAACATGATGTTTTTCAATGGCAAGAATCAATGAATATTGTAAATGCACAAACAGTAATTTCTCCACATTGCAAGGTGCAATTCTGAAATTTTTTGCTTTTTCCTGCTCCTCTTAGCATGATAAAGAAGATTCAAAGAGAGTGAGATGCCAGCTCCTTTCATTCAGTCAGTAGCTTCAATCTCTTCTGGACGTTTTTCAATGGCAAAAATCAATGAATATTGTAAATGCACAAACAGTAATTTCTCCGCATTGCAAGGTGCAATTCTGAAATTTTTTGCTTTTTCCTGCTCCTCTTAGCATGATAAAGAAGATTCAAAGAGAGCGAGATGCCAGCTCCTTTCATTCAGTCAGTAGCTTCAATCATTTCTGGTATATGAATAACATGATGTTTTTCAATGGCAAAAATCAATGAATATTGTAAATGCACAAACAGTAATTTCTCCGCATTGCAAGGTGCAATTCTGAAATTTTTTGCTTTTTCCTGCTCCTCCCAGCATGATAAAGAAGATTCAAAGAGAGTGAGATGCCAGCTCCTTTCATTCAGTCAGTAGCTTCAATCATTTCTGGACGTTTTTCAATGGCAAAAATCAATGAATATTGTAAATGCACAAACAGTAATTTCTCCGCATTGCAAGGTGCAATTCTGAAATTTTTTGCTTTTTCCTGCTCCTCTTAGCATGATAAAGAAGATTCAAAGAGAGTGAGATGCCAGCTCCTTTCATTCAGTCAGTAGCTTCAAACATTTCTGGTATATGAATAACATGATGTTTTTCAATGGCAAAAATCAATGAATATTGTAAATGCACAAACAGTAATTTCTCCGCATTGCAAGGTGCAATTCTGAAATTTTTTGCTTTTTCCTGCTCCTCTTAGCATGATAAAGAAGATTCAAAGAGAGTGAGATGCCAGCTCCTTTCATTCAGTCAGTAGCTTCAATCATTTCTGGACGTTTTTCAATGGCAAAAATCAATGAATATTGTAAATGCACAAACAGTAATTTCTCCGCATTGCAAGGTGCAATTCTGAAATTTTTTGCTTTTTCCTGCTCCTCTTAGCATGATAAAGAAGATTCAAAGAGAGTGAGATGCCAGCTCCTTTCATTCAGTCAGTAGCTTCAATCATTTCTGGACGTTTTTCAATGGCAAAAATCAATGAATATTGTAAATGCACAAACAGTAATTTCTCCGCATTGCAAGGTGCAATTCTGAAATTTTTTGCTTTTTCCTGCTCCTCTTAGCATGATAAAGAAGATTCAAAGAGAGTGAGATGCCAGCTCCTTTCATTCAGTCAGTAGCTTCAATCATTTCTGGTATATGAATAACATGATGTTTTTCAATGGCAAAAATCAATGAATATTGTAAATGCACAAACAGTAATTTCTCCGCATTGCAAGGTGCAATTCTGAAATTTTTTGCTTTTTCCTGCTCCTCTTAGCATGATAAAGAAGATTCAAAGAGAGTGAGATGCCAGCTCCTTTCATTCAGTCAGCAGCTTCAATCATTTCTTGACATTTTTCAATGGCAAAAATCAATGAATATTGTAAATGCACAAACAGTAATTTCTCCGCATTGCAAGGTGCAATTCTGAAATGTTTTGCTTTTTCCTGCTCCTCTTAGCATGATAAAGAAGATTCAAAGAGAGTGAGATGCCAGCTCCTTTCATTCAGTCAGTAGCTTCAAACATTTCTGGTATATGAATAACATGATGTGTTTCAATGGCAAAAATCAATGAATATTGTAAAAGCACAATCAGTAATTTCTCCGCATTGCAAGGTGCAATTCTGAAATTTTTTGCTTTTTCCTGCTCCTCTTAGCATGATAAAGAAGATTCAAAGAGAGTGAGATGCCAGCTCCTTTCATTCAGTCAGTAGCTTCAATCATTTCTGGACGTTTTTCAATGGCAAAAATCAATGAATATTGTAAATGCACAAACAGTAATTTCTCCGCATTGCAAGGTGCCATTCTGAAATTTTTTGCTTTTTCCTGCTCCTCTTAGCATGATAAAGAAGATTCAAAGAGAGTGAGATTCCAGCTCCTTTCATTCAGTCAGTAGCTTCAATCATTTCTGGTATATGAATAACATGATGTTTTTCAATGGCAAAAATCAATGAATATTGTAAATGCACAAACAGTAATTTCTCCGCATTGCAAGTTGCAATTCTGAAATTTTTTGCTTTTTCCTGCTCCTCTTAGCATGATAAAGAAGATTCAAAGAGAGTGAGATGCCAGCTCCTTTCATTCAGTCAGTAGCTTCAATTATTTCTGGACGTTTTTCAATGGCAAAAATCAATGAATATTGTAAATGCACAAACAGTAATTTCTCCGCATTGCAAGGTGCAATTCTGAAATTTTTTGCTTTTTCCTGCTCCTCTTAGCATGATAAAGAAGATTCAAAGAGAGTGAGATGCCAGCTCCTTTCATTCAGTCAGTTGCTTAAATCATTTCTGGACGTTTTTCAATGGCAAAAATCAGTGAATATTGTAAATGCACAAACAGTAATTTCTCCGCATTGCAAGGTGCAATTCTGAAATTTTTTGCTTTTTCCTGCTCCTCTTAGCATGATAAAGAAGATTCAAAGAGAGTGAGATGCCAGCTCCTTTCATTCAGTCAGTAGCTTCAATCATTTCTGGACGTTTTTCAATGGCAAAAATCAATGAATATTGTAAATGCACAAACAGTAATTTCTCCGCATTGCAAGGTGCAATTCTGAAATTTTTTGCTTTTTCCTGCTCCTCTTTGCATGATAAAGAAGATTCAAAGAGAGTGAGATGCCAGCTCCTTTCATTCAGTCAGTAGCTTCAATCATTTCTGGTATATGAATAACATGATGTTTTTCAATGGCAAAAATCAATGAATATTGTAAATGCACAAACAGTAATTTCTCCGCATTGCAAGGTGCAATTCTGAAATTTTTGGCTTTTTCCTGCTCCTCTTAGCATGATAAAGAAGATTCAAAGAGAGTGAGATGCCAGCTCCTTTCATTCAGTCAGTAGCTTCAATCATTTCTGGATGTTTTTCAATGGCAAAAATCAATGAATATTGTAAATGCACAAACAGTAATTTCTCCGCATTGCAAGGTGCAATTCTGAAATTTCTTGCATTTTCCTGCTCCTCTTAGCATGATAAAGAAGATTCAAAGAGAGTGAGATGCCAGCTCCTTTCATTCAGTCAGTAGCTTCAATCATTTCTGGACGTTTTTCAATGGCAAAAATCAATGAATATTGTAAATGCACAAACAGTAATTTCTCCGCATTGCAAGGTGCAATTCTGAAATTTTTTGCTTTTTCCTGCTCCTCTTAGCATGATAAAGAAGATTCAAAGAGAGTGCGATGCCAGCTCCTTTCATTCAGTCAGTAGCTTCAAACATTTCTGGTATATGAATAACATGATGTTTTTCAATGGCAAAAATCAATGAATATTGTAAATGCACAAACAGTAATTTCTCCGCATTGCAAGGTGCAATTCTGAAATTTTTTGCTTTTTCCTGCTCCTCTTAGCATGATAAAGAAGATTCAAAGAGAGTGAGATGCCAGCTCCTTTCATTCAGTCAGTAGCTTCAATCATTTCTGGTATATGAATAACATGATGTTTTTCAATGGCAAAAATCAATGAATATTGTAAATGCACAAACAGTAATTTCTCCGCATTGCAAGTTGCAATTCTGAAATTTTTTGCTTTTTCCTGCTCCTCTTAGCATGATAAAGAAGATTCAAAGAGAGTGAGATGCCAGCTCCTTTCATTCAGTCAGTAGCTTCAATCATTTCTGGACGTTTTTCAATGGCAAAAATCAATGAATATTGTAAATGCACAAACAGTAATTTCTCCGCATTGCAAGGTGCAATTCTGAAATTTTTTGCTTTTTCCTGCTCCTCTTAGCATGATAAAGAAGATTCAAAGAGAGTGAGATGCCAGCTCCTTTCATTCAGTCAGTAGCTTCAATCATTTCTGGACGTTTTTCAATGGCAAAAATCAATGAATATTGTAAATGCACAATCAGTAATTTCTCCGCATTGCAAGGTGCAATTCTGAAATTTTTTGCTTTTTCCTGCTCCTCTTAACATGATAAAGAAGATTCAAAGAGTGAGATGCCAGCTCCTTTCATTCAGTCAGTAGCTTCAAACATTTCTGGTATATGAATAACATGATGTTTTTCAATGGCAAAAATCAATGAATATTGTAAAAGCACAAACAGTAATTTCTCCGCATTGCAAGGTGCAATTCTGAAATTTTTTGCTTTTTCCTGCTCCTCTTAGCATGATAAAGAAGATTCAAAGAGAGTGAGATGCCAGCTCCTTTCATTCAGTCAGTAGCTTCAATCATTTCTGGACGTTTTTCAATGGCAAAAATCAATGAATATTGTAAATGCACAAACAGTAATTTCTCCGCATTGCAAGGTGCAATTCTGAAATTTTTTGCTTTTTCCTGCTCCTCTTAGCATGATAAAGAAGATTCAAAGAGAGTGAGATGCCAGCTCCTTTCATTCAGTCAGTAGCTTCAATCATTTCTGGTATATGAATAACATGATGTTTTTCAATGGCAAAAATCAATGAATATTGTAAATGCACAAACAGTAATTTCTCCACATTGCAAGGTGCAATTCTGAAATTTTTTGCTTTTTCCTGCTCCTCTTAGCATGATAAAGAAGATTCAAAGAGAGTGAGATGCCAGCTCCTTTCATTCAGTCAGTAGCTTCAATCATTTCTGGACGTTTTTCAATGGCAAAAATCAATGAATATTGTAAATGCACAAACAGTAATTTCTCCGCATTGCAAGGTGCAATTCTGAAATTTTTTGCTTTTTCCTGCTCCTCTTAGCATGATAAAGAAGATTCAAAGAGAGCGAGATGCCAGCTCCTTTCATTCAGTCAGTAGCTTCAATCATTTCTGGTATATGAATAACATGATGTTTTTCAATGGCAAAAATCAATGAATATTGTAAATGCACAAACAGTAATTTCTCCGCATTGCAAGGTGCAATTCTGAAATTTTATGCTTTTTCCTGCTCCTCTTAGCATGATAAAGAAGATTCAAAGAGAGTGAGATGCCAGCTCCTTTCATTCAGTCAGTAGCTTCAATCATTTCTGGACGTTTTTCAATGGCAAAAATCAATGAATATTGTAAATGCACAAACAGTAATTTCTCCGCATTGCAAGGTGCAATTCTGAAATTTTTTGCTTTTTCCTGCTCCTCTTAGCATGATAAAGAAGATTCAAAGAGAGTGAGATGCCAGCTCCTTTCATTCAGTCAGTAGCTTCAAACATTTCTGGTATATGAATAACATGATGTTTTTCAATGGCAAAAATCAATGAATATTGTAAATGCACAAACAGTAATTTCTCCGCATTGCAAGGTGCAATTCTGAAATTTTTTGCTTTTTCCTGCTCCTCTTAGCATGATAAAGAAGATTCAAAGAGAGTGAGATGCCAGCTCCTTTCATTCAGTCAGTAGCTTCAATCATTTCTGGACGTTTTTCAATGGCAAAAATCAATGAATATTGTAAATGCACAAACAGTAATTTCTCCGCATTGCAAGGTGCAATTCGGAAATTTTTTGCTTTTTCCTGCTCCTCTTAGCATGATAAAGAAGATTCAAAGAGAGTGAGATGCCAGCTCCTTTCATTCAGTCAGCAGCTTCAATCATTTCTGGACATTTTTCAATGGCAAAAATCAATGAATATTGTAAATGCACAAACAGTAATTTCTCCGCATTGCAAGGTGCAATTCTGAAATTTTTTGCTTTTTCCTGCTCCTCTTAGCATGATAAAGAAGATTCAAAGAGAGTGAGATGCCAGCTCCTTTCATTCAGTCAGTAGCTTCAAACATTTCTGGTATATGAATAACATGATGTTTTTCAATGGCAAAAATCAATGAATATTGTAAAAGCACAAACAGTAATTTCTCCGCATTGCAAGGTGCAATTCTGAAATTTTTTGCTTTTTCCTGCTCCTCTTAGCATGATAAAGAAGATTCAAAGAGAGTGAGATGCCAGCTCCTTTCATTCAGTCAGTAGCTTCAATCATTTCTGGACGTTTTTCAATGGCAAAAATCAATGAATATTGTAAATGCACAAACAGTAATTTCTCCGCATTGCAAGGTGCAATTCTGAAATTTTTTGCTTTTTCCTGCTCCTCTTAGCATGATAAAGAAGATTCAAAGAGAGTGAGATGCCAGCTCCTTTCATTCAGTCAGTAGCTTCAATCATTTCTGGTATATGAATAACATGATGTTTTTCAATGGCAAAAATCAATGAATATTGTAAATGCACAAACAGTAATTTCTCCACATTGCAAGGTGCAATTCTGAAATTTTTTGCTTTTTCCTGCTCCTCTTAGCATGATAAAGAAGATTCAAAGAGAGTGAGATGCCAGCTCCTTTCATTCAGTCAGTAGCTTCAATCATTTCTGGACGTTTTTCAATGGCAAAAATCAATGAATATTGTAAATGCACAAACAGTAATTTCTCCGCATTGCAAGGTGCAATTCTGAAATTTTTTGCTTTTTCCTGCTCCTCTTAGCATGATAAAGAAGATTCAAAGAGAGCGAGATGCCAGCTCCTTTCATTCAGTCAGTAGCTTCAATCATTTCTGGTATATGAATAACATGATGTTTTTCAATGGCAAAAATCAATGAATATTGTAAATGCACAAACAGTAATTTCTCCGCATTGCAAGGTGCAATTCTGAAATTTTATGCTTTTTCCTGCTCCTCTTAGCATGATAAAGAAGATTCAAAGAGAGTGAGATGCCAGCTCCTTTCATTCAGTCAGTAGCTTCAATCATTTCTGGACGTTTTTCAATGGCAAAAATCAATGAATATTGTAAATGCACAAACAGTAATTTCTCCGCATTGCAAGGTGCAATTCTGAAATTTTTTGCTTTTTCCTGCTCCTCTTAGCATGATAAAGAAGATTCAAAGAGAGTGAGATGCCAGCTCCTTTCATTCAGTCAGTAGCTTCAAACATTTCTGGTATATGAATAACATGATGTTTTTCAATGGCAAAAATCAATGAATATTGTAAATGCACAAACAGTAATTTCTCCGCATTGCAAGGTGCAATTCTGAAATTTTTTGCTTTTTCCTGCTCCTCTTAGCATGATAAAGAAGATTCAAAGAGAGTGAGATGCCAGCTCCTTTCATTCAGTCAGTAGCTTCAATCATTTCTGGACGTTTTTCAATGGCAAAAATCAATGAATATTGTAAATGCACAAACAGTAATTTCTCCGCATTGCAAGGTGCAATTCGGAAATTTTTTGCTTTTTCCTGCTCCTCTTAGCATGATAAAGAAGATTCAAAGAGAGTGAGATGCCAGCTCCTTTCATTCAGTCAGCAGCTTCAATCATTTCTGGACATTTTTCAATGGCAAAAATCAATGAATATTGTAAATGCACAAACAGTAATTTCTCCGCATTGCAAGGTGCAATTCTGAAATTTTTTGCTTTTTCCTGCTCCTCTTAGCATGTTAAAGAAGATTCAAAGAGAGTGAGATGCCAGCTCCTTTCATTCAGTCAGTAGCTTCAAACATTTCTGGTATATGAATAACATGATGTTTTTCAATGGCAAAAATCAATGAATATTGTAAAAGCACAAACAGTAATTTCTCCGCATTGCAAGGTGCAATTCTGAAATTTTTTGCTTTTTCCTGCTCCTCTTAGCATGATAAAGAAGATTCAAAGAGAGTGAGATGCCAGCTCCTTTCATTCAGTCAGTAGCTTCAATCATTTCTGGACGTTTTTCAATGGCAAAAATCAATGAATATTGTAAATGCACAAACAGTAATTTCTCCGCATTGCAAGGTGCAATTCTGAAATTTTTTGCTTTTTCCTGCTCCTCTTAGCATGATAAAGAAGATTCAAAGAGAGTGAGATGCCAGCTCCTTTCATTCAGTCAGTAGCTTCAATCATTTCTGGTATATGAATAACATGATGTTTTTCAATGGCAAAAATCAATGAATATTGTAAATGCACAAACAGTAATTTCTCCGCATTGCAAGTTGCAATTCTGAAATTTTTTGCTTTTTCCTGCTCCTCTTAGCATGATAAAGAAGATTCAAAGAGAGTGAGATGCCAGCTCCTTTCATTCAGTCAGTAGCTTCAATTATTTCTGGACGTTTTTCAATGGCAAAAATCAATGAATATTGTAAATACACAAACAGTAATTTCTCCGCATTGCAAGGTGCAATTCTGAAATTTTTTGCTTTTTCCTGCTCCTCTTAGCATGATAAAGAAGATTCAAAGAGAGTGAGATGCCAGCTCCTTTCATTCAGTCAGTTGCTTCAATCATTTCTGGACGTTTTTCAATGGCAAAAATCAGTGAATATTGTAAATGCACAAACAGTAATTTCTCCGCATTGCAAGGTGCAATTCTGAAATTTTTTGCTTTTTCCTGCTCCTCTTAGCATGATAAAGAAGGTTCAAAGAGAGTGAGATGCCAGCTCCTTTCATTCAGTCAGTAGCTTCAATCATTTCTGGACGTTTTTCAATGGCAAAAATCAATGAATATTGTAAATGCACAAACAGTAATTTCTCCGCATTGCAAGGTGCAATTCTGAAATTTTTTGCTTTTTCCTGCTCCTCTTTGCATGATAAAGAAGATTCAAAGAGAGTGAGATGCCAGCTCCTTTCATTCAGTCAGTAGCTTCAATCATTTCTGGTATATGAATAACATGATGTTTTTCAATGGCAAAAATCAATGAATATTGTAAATGCACAAACAGTAATTTCTCCGCATTGCAAGGTGCAATTCTGAAATTTTTGGCTTTTTCCTGCTCCTCTTAGCATGATAAAGAAGATTCAAAGAGAGTGAGATGCCAGCTCCTTTCATTCAGTCAGTAGCTTCAATCATTTCTGGATGTTTTTCAATGGCAAAAATCAATGAATATTGTAAATGCACAAACAGTAATTTCTCCGCATTGCAAGGTGCAATTCTGAAATTTCTTGCATTTTCCTGCTCCTCTTAGCATGATAAAGAAGATTCAAAGAGAGTGAGATGCCAGCTCCTTTCATTCAGTCAGTAGCTTCAATCATTTCTGGACGTTTTTCAATGGCAAAAATCAATGAATATTGTAAATGCACAAACAGTAATTTCTCCGCATTGCAAGGTGCAATTCTGAAATTTTTTGCTTTTTCCTGCTCCTCTTAGCATGATAAAGAAGATTCAAAGAGAGTGAGATGCCAGCTTCTTTCATTCAGTCAGTAGCTTCAAACATTTCTGGGATATGAATAACATGATGTTTTTCAATGGCAAAAATTAATGAATATTGTAAATGCACAAACAGTAATTTCTCCGCATTGCAAGGTGCAATTCTGAAATTTTTTGCTTTTTCCTGCTCCTCTTAGCATGATAAAGAAGATTCAAAGAGAGTGAGATGCCAGCTCCTTTCATTCAGTCAGTAGCTTCAATCATTTCTGGACGTTTTTCAATGGCAAAAATCAATGAATATTGTAAATGCACAAACAGTAATTTCTCCGCATTGCAAGGTGCAATTCTGAAATTTTTTGCTTTTTCCTGCTCCTCTTAGCATGATAAAGAAGATTCAAAGAGAGTGAGATGCCAGCTCCTTTCATTCAGTCAGTAGCTTCAATCATTTCTGGACATTTTTCAATGGCAAAAATCAATGAATATTGTAAATGCACAAACAGTAATTTCTCCGCATTGCAAGGTGCAATTCTGAAATTTTTTGCTTTTTCCTGCTCCTCTTAGCATGATAAAGAAGATTCAAAGAGAGTGAGATGCCAGCTCCTTTCATTCAGTCAGTAGCTTCAATCATTTCTGGTATATGAATAACATGATGTTTTTCAATGGCAAAAATCAATGAATATTGTAAATGCACAAACAGTAATTTCTCCGCATTGCAAGTTGCAATTCTGAAATTTTTTGCTTTTTCCTGCTCCTCTTAGCATGATAAAGAAGATTCAAAGAGAGTGAGATTCCAGCTCCTTTCATTCAGTCAGTAGCTTCAATCATTTCTGGACGTTTTTCAATGGCAAAAATCAATGAATATTGTAAATGCACAAACAGTAATTTCTCCGCATTGCAAGGTGCAATTCTGAAATTTTTTGCTTTTTCCTGCTCCTCTTAGCATGATAAAGAAGATTCAAAGAGAGTGAGATGCCAGCTCCTTTCATTCAGTCAGTAGCTGCAATCATTTCTGGACGTTTTTCAATGGCAAAAATCAATGAATATTGTAAATGCACAAACAGTAATTTCTCCGCATTGCAAGATGCAATTCTGAAATTTTTTGCTTTTTCCTGCTCCTCTTAGCATGATAAAAAAGATTCAAAGAGAGTGAGATGCCAGCTCCTTTCATTCAGTCAGTAGCTTCAATCATTTCTGGACGTTTTTCAATGGCAAAAATCAATGAATATTGTAAATGCACAAACAGTAATTTCTCCGCATTGCAAGGTGCAATTCTGAAATTTTTTGCTTTTTCCTGCTACTCTTAGCATGATAAAGAAGATTCAAAGAGAGTGAGATGCCAGCTCCTTTCATTCAGTCAGTAGCTTCAATCATTTCTGGTATATGAATAACATGATGTTTTTCAATGGCAAAAATCAATGAATATTGTAAATGCACAAACAGTAATTTCTCCGCATTGCAAGGTGCAATTCTGAAATTTTTTGCTTTTTCCTGCTCCTCTTAGCATGATAAAGAAGATTCAAAGAGAGTGAGATGCCAGCTCCTTTCATTCAGTCAGTAGCTTCAAACATTTCTGGTATATGAATAACATGATGTTTTTCAATGGCAAAAATCAATGAATATTGTAAATGCACAAACAGTAATTTCTCCGCATTGCAAGGTGCAATTCTGAAATTTTTTGCTTTTTCCTGCTCCTCTTAGCATGATAAAGAAGATTCAAAGAGAGTGAGATGCCAGCTCCTTTCATTCAGTCAGTAGCTTCAGTCATTTCTGGACGTTTTTCAATGGCAAAAATCAATGAATATTGTAAATGCACAAACAGTAATTTCTCCGCATTGCAAGGTGCAATTCTGAAATTTTTTGCTTTTTCCTGCTCCTCTTAGCATGATAAAGAAGATTCAAAGAGAGTGAGATGCCAGCTCCTTTCATTCAGTCAGTAGCTTCAAACATTTCTGGTATAAACATTTCTGGACGTTTTTCAATGGCAAAAATCAATGAATATTGTAAATGCACAAACAGTAATATCTCCACATTGCAAGGTGCAATTCTGAAATTTTTTGCTTTTTCCTGCTAATCCTATCATGATAAAGAAGATTCAAATAGAGTGAGATGCCAGCTCCTTTCATTCAGTCAGTAGCTTCAAACATTTCTGGACGTTTTTCAATGGCAAAATTCAATGAATATTGTAAATGCACAAACAGTAATATCTCCACATTGCCAGGTGCAATTCTGAAATTTTTTGCTTTTTCCTGCTAATCCTAGCATGATAAAGAAGATTCAAAGAGAGTGAGATGACAGCTCCTTTCATTCAGTCAGTAGCTTCAATCATTTCTGGACGTTTTTCAATGGCAAAAATCAATGAATATTGTAAATGCACAAACAGTAATTTCTCCGCATTGCAAGGTGCAATTCTGAAATTTTTTGCTTTTTCCTGCTCCTCTTAGCATGATAAAGAAGATTCAAAGAGAGTGAGATGCCAGCTCCTTTCATTCAGTCAGTAGCTTCAATCATTTCTGGACGTTTTTCAATGGCAAAAATCAATGAATATTGTAAATGCACAAACAGTAATTTCTCCGCATTGCAAGGTGCAATTCTGAAATTTTTTGCTTTTTCCTGCTCCTCTTAGCATGATAAAGAAGATTCAAAGAGAGTGAGATGCCAGCTCCTTTCATTCAGTCAGTAGCTTCAATCATTTCTGGTATATGAATAACATGATGTTTTTCAATGTCAAAAATCAATGAATATTGTAAATGCACAAACAGTAATTTCTCCGCATTGCAAGGTGCAATTCTGAAATTTTTTGCTTTTTCCTGCTCCTCTTAGCATGATAAAGAAGATTCAAAGAGAGTGAGATGCCAGCTCCTTTCATTCAGTCAGTAGCTTCAATCATTTCTGGACGTTTTTCAATGGCAAAAATCAATGAATATTGTAAATGCACAAACAGTAATTTCTCCGCATTGCAAGATGCAATTCTGAAATTTTTTGCTTTTTCCTGCTCCTCTTAGCATGATAAAGAAGATTCAAAGAGAGTGAGATGCCAGCTCCTTTCATTCAGTCAGTAGCTTCAGTCATTTCTGGACGTTTTTCAATGCAAAAATCAATGAATATTGTAAATGCACAAACAGTAATTTCTCCGCATTGCAAGGTGCAATTCTGAAATTTTTTGCTTTTTCCTGCTCCTCAGCATGATAAAGAAGATTCAAAGAGAGTGAGATGCCAGCTCCTTTCATTCAGTCAGTAGCTTCAATCATTTCTGGTATATGAATAACATGATGTTTTTCAATGGCAAAAATCAATGAATATTGTAAATGCACAAACAGTAATTTCTCCGCATTGCAAGGTGCAATTCTGAAATTTTTTGCTTTTTCCTGCTCCTCTTAGCATGATAAAGAAGATTCAAAGAGAGTGAGATGCCAGCTCCTTTCATTCAGTCAGTAGCTTCAATCATTTCTGGATGTTTTTCAATGGCAAAAATCAATGAATATTGTAAATGCACAAACAGTAATTTCTCCGCATTGCAAGGTGCAATTCTGAAATTTCTTGCATTTTCCTGCTCCTCTTAGCATGATAAAGAAGATTCAAAGAGAATGAGATGCCAGCTCCTTTCATTCAGTCAGTAGCTTCAATCATTTCTGGACGTTTTTCAATGGCAAAAATCAATGAATATTGTAAATGCACAAACAGTAATTTCTCCGCATTGCAAGGTGCAATTCTGAAATTTTTTGCTTTTTCCTGCTCCTCTTAGCATGATAAAGAAGATTCAAAGAGAGTGAGATGCCAGCTCCTTTCATTCAGTCAGTAGCTTCAAACATTTCTGGTATATGAATAACATGATGTTTTTCAATGGCAAAAATCAATGAATATTGTAAATGCACAAACAGTAATTTCTCCGCATTGCAAGGTGCAATTCTGAAATTTTTTGCTTTTTCCTGCTCCTCTTAGCATGGTAAAGAAGATTCAAAGAGAGTGAGATGCCAGCTCCTTTCATTCAGTCAGTAGCTTCAATCATTTCTGGACGTTTTTCAATGGCAAAAATCAATGAATATTGTAAATGCACAAACAGTAATTTCTCCGCATTGCAAGGTGCAATTCTGAAATTTTTTGCTTTTTCCTGCTCCTCTTAGCATGATAAAGAAGATTCAAAGAGAGTGAGATGCCAGCTTCTTTCATTCAGTCAGTAGCTTCAAACATTTCTGGGATATGAATAACATGATGTTTTTCAATGGCAAAAATTAATGAATATTGTAAATGCACAAACAGTAATTTCTCCGCATTGCAAGGTGCAATTCTGAAATTTTTTGCTTTTTCCTGCTCCTCTTACCATGATAAAGAAGATTCAAAGAGAGTGAGATGCCAGCTCCTTTCATTCAGTCAGTAGCTTCAATCATTTCTGGACGTTTTTCAATGGCAAAAATCAATGAATATTGTAAATGCACAAACAGTAATTTCTCCGCATTGCAAGGTGCAATTCTGAAATTTTTTGCTTTTTCCTGCTCCTCTTAGCATGATAAAGAAGATTCAAAGAGAGTGAGATGCCAGCTCCTTTCATTCAGTCAGTAGCTTCAATCATTTCTGGACGTTTTTCAATGGCAAAAATCAATGAATATTGTAAATGCACAAACAGTAATTTCTCCGCATTGCAAGGTGCAATTCTGAAATTTTTTGCTTTTTCCTGCTCCTCTTAGCATGATAAAGAAGAATCAAAGAGAGTGAGATGCCAGCTCCTTTCATTCAGTCAGTAGCTTCAATCATTTCTGGTATATGAATAACATGATGTTTTTCAATGGCAAAAATCAATGAATATTGTAAATGCACAAACAGTAATTTCTCCGCATTGCAAGTTGCAATTCTGAAATTTTTTGCTTTTTCCTGCTCCTCTTAGCATGATAAAGAAGATTCAAAGAGAGTGAGATTCCAGCTCCTTTCATTCAGTCAGTAGCTTCAATCATTTCTGGACGTTTTTCAATGGCAAAAATCAATGAATATTTAAATGCACAAACAGTAATTTCTCCGCATTGCAAGGTGCAATTCTGAAATTTTTTGCTTTTTCCTGCTCCTCTTAGCATGATAAAGAAGATTCAAAGAGAGTGAGATGCCAGCTCCTTTCATTCAGTCAGTAGCTTCAATCATTTCTGGACGTTTTTCAATGGCAAAAATCAATGAATATTGTAAATGCACAAACAGTAATTTCTCCGCATTGCAAGATGCAATTCTGAAATTTTTTGCTTTTTCCTGCTCCTCTTAGCATGATAAAGAAGATTCAAAGAGAGTGAGATGCCAGCTCCTTTCATTCAGTCAGTAGCTTCAATCATTTCTGGACGTTTTTCAATGGCAAAAATCAATGAATATTGTAAATGCACAAACAGTAATTTCTCCGCATTGCAAGGTGCAATTCTGAAATTTTTTGCTTTTTCCTGCTCCTCTTAGCATGATAAAGAAGATTCAAAGAGAGTGAGATGCCAGCTCCTTTCATTCAGTCAGTAGCTTCAATCATTTCTGGTATATGAATAACATGATGTTTTTCAATGGCAAAAATCAATGAATATTGTAAATGCACAAACAGTAATTTCTCCGCATTGCAAGGTGCAATTCTGAAATTTTTTGCTTTTTCCTGCTCCTCTTAGCATGATAAAGAAGATTCAAAGAGAGTGAGATGCCAGCTCCTTTCATTCAGTCAGTAGCTTCAATCATTTCTGGACGTTTTTCAATGGCAAAAATCAATGAATATTGTAAATGCACAAACTGTAATTTCTCCGCATTGCAAGGTGCAATTCTGAAATTTTTTGCTTTTTCCTGCTCCTCTTAGCATGATAAAGAAGATTCAAAGAGAGTGAGATGCCAGCTCCTTTCATTCAGTCAGTAGCTTCAGTCATTTCTGGACGTTTTTCAATGGCAAAAATCAATGAATATTGTAAATGCACAAACAGTAATTTCTCCGCATTGCAAGGTGCAATTCTGAAATTTTTTGCTTTTTCCTGCTCCTCTTAGCATGATAAAGAAGATTCAAAGAGAGTGAGATGCCAGCTCCTTTCATTCAGTCAGTAGCTTCAATCATTTCTGGTATATGAATAACATGATGTTTTTCAATGGCAAAAATCAATGAATATTGTAAATGCACAAACAGTAATTTCTCCGCATTGCAAGTTGCAATTCTGAAATTTTTTGCTTTTTCCTGCTCCTCTTAGCATGATAAAGAAGATTCAAAGAGAGTGAGATGCCAGCTCCTTTCATTCAGTCAGTAGCTTCAATTATTTCTGGACGTTTTTCAATGGCAAAAATCAATGAATATTGTAAATACACAAACAGTAATTTCTCCGCATTGCAAGGTGCAATTCTGAAATTTTTTGCTTTTTCCTGCTCCTCTTAGCATGATAAAGAAGATTCAAAGAGAGTGAGATGCCAGCTCCTTTCATTCAGTCAGTTGCTTCAATCATTTCTGGACGTTTTTCAATGGCAAAAATCAGTGAATATTGTAAATGCACAAACAGTAATTTCTCCGCATTGCAAGGTGCAATTCTGAAATTTTTTGCTTTTTCCTGCTCCTCTTAGCATGATAAAGAAGGTTCAAAGAGAGTGAGATGCCAGCTCCTTTCATTCAGTCAGTAGCTTCAATCATTTCTGGACGTTTTTCAATGGCAAAAATCAATGAATATTGTAAATGCACAAACAGTAATTTCTCCGCATTGCAAGGTGCAATTCTGAAATTTTTTGCTTTTTCCTGCTCCTCTTTGCATGATAAAGAAGATTCAAAGAGAGTGAGATGCCAGCTCCTTTCATTCAGTCAGTAGCTTCAATCATTTCTGGTATATGAATAACATGATGTTTTTCAATGGCAAAAATCAATGAATATTGTAAATGCACAAACAGTAATTTCTCCGCATTGCAAGGTGCAATTCTGAAATTTTTGGCTTTTTCCTGCTCCTCTTAGCATGATAAAGAAGATTCAAAGAGAGTGAGATGCCAGCTCCTTTCATTCAGTCAGTAGCTTCAATCATTTCTGGATGTTTTTCAATGGCAAAAATCAATGAATATTGTAAATGCACAAACAGTAATTTCTCCGCATTGCAAGGTGCAATTCTGAAATTTCTTGCATTTTCCTGCTCCTCTTAGCATGATAAAGAAGATTCAAAGAGAGTGAGATGCCAGCTCCTTTCATTCAGTCAGTAGCTTCAATCATTTCTGGACGTTTTTCAATGGCAAAAATCAATGAATATTGTAAATGCACAAACAGTAATTTCTCCGCATTGCAAGGTGCAATTCTGAAATTTTTTGCTTTTTCCTGCTCCTCTTAGCATGATAAAGAAGATTCAAAGAGAGTGAGATGCCAGCTCCTTTCATTCAGTCAGTAGCTTCAAACATTTCTGGTATATGAATAACATGATGTTTTTCAATGGCAAAAATCAATGAATATTGTAAATGCACAAACAGTAATTTCTCCGCATTGCAAGGTGCAATTCTGAAATTTTTTGCTTTTTCCTGCTCCTCTTAGCATGATAAAGAAGATTCAAAGAGAGTGAGATGCCAGCTCCTTTCATTCAGTCAGTAGCTTCAATCATTTCTGGACGTTTTTCAATGGCAAAAATCAATGAATATTGTAAATGCACAAACAGTAATTTCTCCGCATTGCAAGGTGCAATTCTGAAATTTTTTGCTTTTTCCTGCTCCTCTTAGCATGATAAAGAAGATTCAAAGAGAGTGAGATGCCAGCTTCTTTCATTCAGTCAGTAGCTTCAAACATTTCTGGGATATGAATAACATGATGTTTTTCAATGGCAAAAATTAATGAATATTGTAAATGCACAAACAGTAATTTCTCCGCATTGCAAGGTGCAATTCTGAAATTTTTTGCTTTTTCCTGCTCCTCTTAGCATGATAAAGAAGATTCAAAGAGAGTGAGATGCCAGCTCCTTTCATTCAGTCAGTAGCTTCAATCATTTCTGGACGTTTTTCAATGGCAAAAATCAATGAATATTGTAAATGCACAAACAGTAATTTCTCCGCATTGCAAGGTGCAATTCTGAAATTTTTTGCTTTTTCCTGCTCCTCTTAGCATGATAAAGAAGATTCAAAGTGAGTGAGATGCCAGCTCCTTTCATTCAGTCAGTAGCTTCAATCATTTCTGGACGTTTTTCAATGGCAAAAATCAATGAATATTGTAAATGCACAAACAGTAATTTCTCCGCATTGCAAGGTGCAATTCTGAAATTTTTTGCTTTTTCCTGCTCCTCTTAGCATGATAAAGAAGATTCAAAGAGAGTGAGATGCCAGCTCCTTTCATTCAGTCAGTAGCTTCAATCATTTCTGGTATATGAATAACATGATGTTTTTCAATGGCAAAAATCAATGAATATTGTAAATGCACAAACAGTAATTTCTCCGCATTGCAAGTTGCAATTCTGAAATTTTTTGCTTTTTCCTGCTCCTCTTAGCATGATAAAGAAGATTCAAAGAGAGTGAGATTCCAGCTCCTTTCATTCAGTCAGTAGCTTCAATCATTTCTGGACGTTTTTCAATGGCAAAAATCAATGAATATTGTAAATGCACAAACAGTAATTTCTCCGCATTGCAAGGTGCAATTCTGAAATTTTTTGCTTTTTCCTGCTCCTCTTAGCATGATAAAGAAGATTCAAAGAGAGTGAGATGCCAGCTCCTTTCATTCAGTCAGTAGCTGCAATCATTTCTGGACGTTTTTCAATGGCAAAAATCAATGAATATTGTAAATGCACAAACAGTAATTTCTCCGCATTGCAAGATGCAATTCTGAAATTTTTTGCTTTTTCCTGCTCCTCTTAGCATGATAAAAAAGATTCAAAGAGAGTGAGATGCCAGCTCCTTTCATTCAGTCAGTAGCTTCAATCATTTCTGGACGTTTTTCAATGGCAAAAATCAATGAATATTGTAAATGCACAAACAGTAATTTCTCCGCATTGCAAGGTGCAATTCTGAAATTTTTTGCTTTTTCCTGCTACTCTTAGCATGATAAAGAAGATTCAAAGAGAGTGAGATGCCAGCTCCTTTCATTCAGTCAGTAGCTTCAATCATTTCTGGTATATGAATAACATGATGTTTTTCAATGGCAAAAATCAATGAATATTGTAAATGCACAAACAGTAATTTCTCCGCATTGCAAGGTGCAATTCTGAAATTTTTTGCTTTTTCCTGCTCCTCTTAGCATGATAAAGAAGATTCAAAGAGAGTGAGATGCCAGCTCCTTTCATTCAGTCAGTAGCTTCAAACATTTCTGGTATATGAATAACATGATGTTTTTCAATGGCAAAAATCAATGAATATTGTAAATGCACAAACAGTAATTTCTCCGCATTGCAAGGTGCAATTCTGAAATTTTTTGCTTTTTCCTGCTCCTCTTAGCATGATAAAGAAGATTCAAAGAGAGTGAGATGCCAGCTCCTTTCATTCAGTCAGTAGCTTCAGTCATTTCTGGACGTTTTTCAATGGCAAAAATCAATGAATATTGTAAATGCACAAACAGTAATTTCTCCGCATTGCAAGGTGCAATTCTGAAATTTTTTGCTTTTTCCTGCTCCTCTTAGCATGATAAAGAAGATTCAAAGAGAGTGAGATGCCAGCTCCTTTCATTCAGTCAGTAGCTTCAAACATTTCTGGTATAAACATTTCTGGACGTTTTTCAATGGCAAAAATCAATGAATATTGTAAATGCACAAACAGTAATATCTCCACATTGCAAGGTGCAATTCTGAAATTTTTTGCTTTTTCCTGCTAATCCTAGCATGATAAAGAAGATTCAAATAGAGTGAGATGCCAGCTCCTTTCATTCAGTCAGTAGCCTCAAACATTTCTGGACGTTTTTCAATGGCAAAATTCAATGAATATTGTAAATGCACAAACAGTAATATCTCCACATTGCCAGGTGCAATTCTGAAATTTTTTGCTTTTTCCTGCTAATCCTAGCATGATAAAGCAGATTCAAAGAGAGTGAGATGACAGCTCCTTTCATTCAGTCAGTAGCTTCAATCATTTCTGGACGTTTTTCAATGGCAAAAATCAATGAATATTGTAAATGCACAAACAGTAATTTCTCCGCATTGCAAGGTGCAATTCTGAAATTTTTTGCTTTTTCCTGCTCCTCTTAGCATGATAAAGAAGATTCAAAGAGAGTGAGATGCCAGCTCCTTTCATTCAGTCAGTAGCTTCAATCATTTCTGGACGTTTTTCAATGGCAAAAATCAATGAATATTGTAAATGCACAAACAGTAATTTCTCCGCATTGCAAGGTGCAATTCTGAAATTTTTTGCTTTTTCCTGCTCCTCTTAGCATGATAAAGAAGATTCAAAGAGAGTGAGATGCCAGCTCCTTTAATTCAGTCAGTAGCTTCAATCATTTCTGGTATATGAATAACATGATGTTTTTCAATGGCAAAAATCAATGAATATTGTAAATGCACAAACAGTAATTTCTCCGCATTGCAAGGTGCAATTCTGAAATTTTTTGCTTTTTCCTGCTCCTCTTAGCATGATAAAGAAGATTCAAAGAGAGTGAGATGCCAGCTCCTTTCATTCAGTCAGTAGCTTCAATCATTTCTGGACGTTTTTCAATGGCAAAAATCAATGAATATTGTAAATGCACAAACAGTAATTTCTCCGCATTGCAAGATGCAATTCTGAAATTTTTTGCTTTTTCCTGCTCCTCTTAGCATGATAAAGAAGATTCAAAGAGAGTGAGATGCCAGCTCCTTTCATTCAGTCAGTAGCTTCAGTCATTTCTGGACGTTTTTCAATGCAAAAATCAATGAATATTGTAAATGCACAAACAGTAATTTCTCCGCATTGCAAGGTGCAATTCTGAAATTTTTTGCTTTTTCCTGCTCCTCAGCATGATAAAGAAGATTCAAAGAGAGTGAGATGCCAGCTCCTTTCATTCAGTCAGTAGCTTCAATCATTTCTGGTATATGAATAACATGATGTTTTTCAATGGCAAAAATCAATGAATATTGTAAATGCACAAACAGTAATTTCTCCGCATTGCAAGGTGCAATTCTGAAATTTTTTGCTTTTTCCTGCTCCTCTTAGCATGATAAAGAAGATTCAAAGAGAGTGAGATGCCAGCTCCTTTCATTCAGTCAGTAGCTTCAATCATTTCTGGATGTTTTTCAATGGCAAAAATCAATGAATATTGTAAATGCACAAACAGTAATTTCTCCGCATTGCAAGGTGCAATTCTGAAATTTCTTGCATTTTCCTGCTCCTCTTAGCATGATAAAGAAGATTAAAAGAGAATGAGATGCCAGCTCCTTTCATTCAGTCAGTAGCTTCAATCATTTCTGGACGTTTTTCAATGGCAAAAATCAATGAATATTGTAAATGCACAAACAGTAATTTCTCCGCATTGCAAGGTGCAATTCTGAAATTTTTTGCTTTTTCCTGCTCCTCTTAGCATGATAAAGAAGATTCAAAGAGAGTGAGATGCCAGCTCCTTTCATTCAGTCAGTAGCTTCAAACATTTCTGGTATATGAATAACATGATGTTTTTCAATGGCAAAAATCAATGAATATTGTAAATGCACAAACAGTAATTTCTCCGCATTGCAAGGTGCAATTCTGAAATTTTTTGCTTTTTCCTGCTCCTCTTAGCATGATAAAGAAGATTCAAAGAGAGTGAGATGCCAGCTCCTTTCATTCAGTCAGTAGCTTCAATCATTTCTGGACGTTTTTCAATGGCAAAAATCAATGAATATTGTAAATGCACAAACAGTAATTTCTCCGCATTGCAAGGTGCAATTCTGAAATTTTTTGCTTTTTCCTGCTCCTCTTAGCATGATAAAGAAGATTCAAAGAGAGTGAGATGCCAGCTCCTTTCATTCAGTCAGTAGCTTCAATCATTTCTGGACGTTTTTCAATGGCAAAAATCAATGAATATTGTAAATGCACAAACAGTAATTTCTCCGCATTGCAAGGTGCAATTCTGAAATTTTTTGCTTTTTCCTGCTCCTCTTAGCATGATAAAGAAGAATCAAAGAGAGTGAGATGCCAGCTCCTTTCATTCAGTCAGTAGCTTCAATCATTTCTGGTATATGAATAACATGATGTTTTTCAATGGCAAAAATCAATGAATATTGTAAATGCACAAACAGTAATTTCTCCGCATTGCAAGTTGCAATTCTGAAATTTTTTGCTTTTTCCTGCTCCTCTTAGCATGATAAAGAAGATTCAAAGAGAGTGAGATTCCAGCTCCTTTCATTCAGTCAGTAGCTTCAATCATTTCTGGACGTTTTTCAATGGCAAAAATCAATGAATATTGTAAATGCACAAACAGTAATTTCTCCGCATTGCAAGGTGCAATTCTGAAATTTTTTGCTTTTTCCTGCTCCTCTTAGCATGATAAAGAAGATTCAAAGAGAGTGAGATGCCAGCTCCTTTCATTCAGTCAGTAGCTTCAATCATTTCTGGACGTTTTTCAATGGCAAAAATCAATGAATATTGTAAATGCACAAACAGTAATTTCTCCGCATTGCAAGATGCAATTCTGAAATTTTTTGCTTTTTCCTGCTCCTCTTAGCATGATAAAGAAGATTCAAAGAGAGTGAGATGCCAGCTCCTTTCATTCAGTCAGTAGCTTCAATCATTTCTGGACGTTTTTCAATGGCAAAAATCAATGAATATTGTAAATGCACAAACAGTAATTTCTCCGCATTGCAAGGTGAAATTCTGAAATTTTTTGCTTTTTCCTGCTCCTCTTAGCATGATAAAGAAGATTCAAAGAGAGTGAGATGCCAGCTCCTTTCATTCAGTCAGTAGCTTCAATCATTTCTGGACGTTTTTCAATGGCAAAAATCAATGAATATTGTAAATGCACAAACAGTAATTTCTCCGCATTGCAAGGTGCAATTCTGAAATTTTTTGCTTTTTCCTGCTCCTCTTAGCATGATAAAGAAGATTCAAAGAGAGTGAGATGCCAGCTCCTTTCATTCAGTCAGTAGCTTCAATCATTTCTGGACGTTTTTCAATGGCAAAAATCAATGAATATTGTAAATGCACAAACTGTAATTTCTCCGCATTGCAAGGTGCAATTCTGAAATTTTTTGCTTTTTCCTGCTCCTCTTAGCATGATAAAGAAGATTCAAAGAGAGTGAGATGCCAGCTCCTTTCATTCAGTCAGTAGCTTCAGTCATTTCTGGACGTTTTTCAATGGCAAAAATCAATGAATATTGTAAATGCACAAACAGTAATTTCTCCGCATTGCAAGGTGCAATTCTGAAATTTTTTGCTTTTTCCTGCTCCTCTTAGCATGATAAAGAAGATTCAAAGAGAGTGAGATGCCAGCTCCTTTCATTCAGTCAGTAGCTTCAATCATTTCTGGTATATGAATAACATGATGTTTTTCAATGGCAAAAATCAATGAATATTGTAAATGCACAAACAGTAATTTCTCCGCATTGCAAGGTGCAATTCTGAAATTTTTTGCTTTTTCCTGCTCCTCTTAGCATGATAAAGAAGATTCAAAGAGAGTGAGATGCCAGCTCCTTTCATTCAGTCAGTAGCTTCAATCATTTCTGGACGTTTTTCAATGGCAAAAATCAATGAATATTGTAAATGCACAAACAGTAATTTCTCCGCATTGCAAGGTGCAATTCTGAAATTTTTTGCTTTTTCCTGCTCCTCTTAGCATGATAAAGAAGATTCAAAGAGAGTGAGATGCCAGCTCCTTTCATTCAGTCAGTAGCTTCAATCATTTCTGGTATATGAATAACATGATGTTTTTCAATGGCAAAAATCAATGAATATTGTAAATGCACAAACAGTAATTTCTCCGCATTGCAAGTTGCAATTCTGAAATTTTTTGCTTTTTCCTGCTCCTCTTAGCATGATAAAGAAGATTCAAAGAGAGTGAGATTCCAGCTCCTTTCATTCAGTCAGTAGCTTCAATCATTTCTGGACGTTTTTCAATGGCAAAAATCAATGAATATTGTAAATGCACAAACAGTAATTTCTCCGCATTGCAAGGTGCAATTCTGAAATTTTTTGCTTTTTCCTGCTCCTCTTAGCATGATAAAGAAGATTCAAAGAGAGTGAGATGCCAGCTCCTTTCATTCAGTCAGTAGCTTCAATCATTTCCGGACGTTTTTCAATGGCAAAAATCAATGAATATTGTAAATGCACAAACTGTAATTTCTCCGCATTGCAAGGTGCAATTCTGAAATTTTTTGCTTTTTCCTGCTCCTCTTAGCATGATAAAGAAGATTCAAAGAGAGTGAGATGCCAGCTCCTTTCATTCAGTCAGTAGCTTCAGTCATTTCTGGACGTTTTTCAATGGCAAAAATCAATGAATATTGTAAATGCACAAACAGTAATTTCTCCGCATTGCAAGGTGCAATTCTGAAATTTTTTGCTTTTTCCTGCTCCTCTTAGCATGATAAAGAAGATTCAAAGAGAGTGAGATGCCAGCTCCTTTCATTCAGTCAGTAGCTTCAAACATTTCTGGTATAAACATTTCTGGACGTTTTTCAATGGCAAAAATCAATGAATATTGTAAATGCACAAACAGTAATATCTCCACATTGCAAGGTGCAATTCTGAAATTTTTTGCTTTTTCCTGCTAATCCTAGCATGATAAAGAAGATTCAAATAGAGTGAGATGCCAGCTCCTTTCATTCAGTCAGTAGCTTCAAACATTTCTGGACGTTTTTCAATGGCAAAATTCAATGAATATTGTAAATGCACAAACAGTAATATCTCCACATTGCCAGGTGCAATTCTGAAATTTTTTGCTTTTTCCTGCTAATCCTAGCATGATAAAGAAGATTCAAAGAGAGTGAGATGCCAGCTCCTTTCATTCAGTCAGTAGCTTCAATCATTTCTGGACGTTTTTCAATGGCAAAAATCAATGAATATTGTAAATGCACAAACAGTAATTTCTCCGCATTGCAAGGTGCAATTCTGAAATTTTTTGCTTTTTCCTGCTCCTCTTAGCATGATAAAGAAGATTCAAAGAGAGTGAGATGCCAGCTCCTTTCATTCAGTCAGTAGCTTCAATCATTTCTGGACGTTTTTCAATGGCAAAAATCAATGAATATTGTAAATGCACAAACAGTAATTTCTCCGCATTGCAAGGTGCAATTCTGAAATTTTTTGCTTTTTCCTGCTCCTCTTAGCATGATAAAGAAGATTCAAAGAGAGTGAGATGCCAGCTCCTTTCATTCAGTCAGTAGCTTCAATCATTTCTGGTATATGAATAACATGATGTTTTTCAATAGCAAAAATCAATGAATATTGTAAATGCACAAACAGTAATTTCTCCGCATTGCAAGGTGCAATTCTGAAATTTTTTGCTTTTTCCTGCTCCTCTTAGCATGATAAAGAAGATTCAAAGAGAGTGAGATGCCAGCTCCTTTCATTCAGTCAGTAGCTTCAATCATTTCTGGACGTTTTTCAATGGCAAAAATCAATGAATATTGTAAATGCACAAACAGTAATTTCTCCGCATTGCAAGATGCAATTCTGAAATTTTTTGGTTTTTCCTGCTCCTCTTAGCATGATAAAGAAGATTCAAAGAGAGTGAGATGCCAGCTCCTTTCATTCAGTCAGTAGCTTCAGTCATTTCTGGACGTTTTTCAATGGCAAAAATCAATGAATATTGTAAATGCACAAACAGTAATTTCTCCGCATTGCAAGGTGCAATTCTGAAATTTTTTGCTTTTTCCTGCTCCTCTTAGCATGATAAAGAAGATTCAAAGAGAGTGAGATGCCAGCTCCTTTCTTTCAGTCAGTAGCTTCAAACATTTCTGGTATAAACATTTCTGGACGTTTTTCAATGGCAAAAATCAATGAATATTGTAAATGCACAAACAGTAATATCTCCACATTGCAAGGTGCAATGCTGAAATTTTTTGCTTTTTCCTGCTAATCCTAGCATGATAAAGAAGATTCAAATAGAGTGAGATGCCAGCTCCTTTCATTCAGTCAGTAGCTTCAAACATTTCTGGACGTTTTTCATTGGCAAAAATCAATGAATATTGTAAATGCACAAACAGTAATATCTCCACATTGCAAGGTGCAATTCTGAAATTTTTTGCTTTTTCCTGCTAATCCTAGCATGATAAAGAAGATTCAAAGAGAGTGAGATGTCAGCTCCTTTCATTCAGTCAGTAGCTTCAAACATTTCTGGTATATGAATAACATGATGTTTTTCAATGGCAAAAATCAATGAATATTGTAAATGCACAAACAGTAATATCTCCACATTGCAAGGTGCAATTCTGAAATTTTTTGCTTTTTCCTGCTAATCCTAGCATGATAAAGAAGATTCAACGAGAGTGAGATGCCAGCTCCTTTCATTCAGTCAGTAGCTTCAAACATTTCTGGACGTTTTTCAATGGCAAAAATCAATGAATATTGTAAATGCACAAACAGTAATATCTCCACATTGCAAGGTGCAATTCTGAAATTTTTTGCTTTTTCCTGCTACTCCTAGCATGATAAAGAAGATTCAAAGAGAGTGAGATGCCAGCTCCTTTCATTCAGTCAGTAGCTTCAATCATTTCTGGACGTTTTTCAATGGCAAAAATCAATGAATATTGTAAATGCACAAACAGTAATTTCTCCGCATTGCAAGGTGCAATTCTGAATTTTTTTGCTTTTTCCTGCTCCTCTTAGCATGGTAAAGAAGATTCAAAGAGAGTGAGATGCCAGCTCCTTTCATTCAGTCAGTAGCTTCAGTCATTTCTGGACGTTTTTCAATGGCAAAAATCAATGAATATTGTAAATGCACAAAAAGTAATTTCTCCGCATTGCAAGGTGCAATTCTGAAATTTTTTGCTTTTTCCTGCTCCTCTTAGCATGATAAAGAAGATTCAAAGAGAGTGAGATGCCAGCTCCTTTCATTCAGTCAGTAGCTTCAAACATTTCTGGTATAAACATTTCTGGACGTTTTTCAATGGCAAAAATCAATGAATATTGTAAATGCACAAACAGTAATATCTCCACATTGCAAGGTGCAATTCTGAAATTTTTTGCTTTTTCCTGCTAATCCTAGCATGATAAAGAAGATTCAAATAGAGTGAGATGCCAGCTCCTTTCATTCAGTCAGTAGCTTCAAACATTTCTGGACGTTTTTCAATGGCAAAATTCAATGAATATTGTAAATGCACAAACAGTAATATCTCCACATTGCAAGGTGCAATTCTGAAATTTTTTGCTTTTTCCTGCTAATCCTAGCATGATAAAGAAGATTCAAAGAGAGTGAGATGCCAGCTCCTTTCATTCAGTCAGTAGCTTCAATCATTTCTGGACGTTTTTCAATGGCAAAAATCAATGAATATTGTAAATGCACAAACAGTAATTTCTCCGCATTGCAAGGTGCAATTCTGAAATTTTTTGCTTTTTCCTGCTCCTCTTAGCATGATAAAGAAGATTCAAAGAGAGTGAGATGCCAGCTCCTTTCATTCAGTCAGTAGCTTCAATCATTTCTGGATGTTTTTCAATGGCAAAAATCAATGAATATTGTAAATGCACAAACAGTAATTTCCCCGCATTGCAAGGTGCAATTCTGAAATTTTTTGCTTTTTCCTGCTCCTCTTAGCATGATAAAGAAGATTCAAAGAGAGTGAGATGCCAGCTCCTTTCATTCAGTCAGTAGCTTCAATCATTTCTGGTATATGAATAACATGATGTTTTTCAATGGCAAAAATCAATGAATATTGTAAATGCACAAACAGTAATTTCTCCGCATTGCAAGGTGCAATTCTGAAATTTTTTGCTTTTTCCTGCTCCTCTTAGCATGATAAAGAAGATTCAAAGAGAGTGAGATGCCAGCTCCTTTCATTCAGTCAGTAGCTTCAATCATTTCTGGACGTTTTTCAATGGCAAAAATCAATGAATATTGTAAATGCACAAACAGTAATTTCTCCGCATTGCAAGATGCAATTCTGAAATTTTTTGCTTTTTCCTGCTCCTCTTAGCATGATAAAGAAGATTCAAAGAGAGTGAGATGCCAGCTCCTTTCATTCAGTCAGTAGCTTCAGTCATTTCTGGACGTTTTTCAATGGCAAAAATCAATGAATATTGTAAATGCACAAACAGTAATTTCTCCGCATTGCAAAGTGCAATTCTGAAATTTTTTGCTTTTTCCTGCTCCTCTTAGCATGATAAAGAAGATTCAAAGAGAGTGAGATGCCAGCTCCTTTCATTCAGTCAGTAGCTTCAAACATTTCTGGTATAAACATTTCTGGATGTTTTTCAATGGCAAAAATCAATGAATATTGTAAATGCACAAACAGTAATATCTCCACATTGCAAGGTGCAATGCTGAAATTTTTTGCTTTTTCCTGCTAATCCTAGGATGATAAAGAAGATTCAAATAGAGTGAGATGCCAGCTCCTTTCATTCAGTCAGTAGCTTCAAACATTTCTGGACGTTTTTCAATGGCAAAAATCAATGAATATTGTAAATGCACAAACAGTAATATCTCCACATTGCAAGGTGCAATTCTGAAATTTTTTGCTTTTTCCTGCTAATCCTAGCATGATAAAGAAGATTCAAAGAGAGTGAGATGTCAGCTCCTTTCATTCAGTCAGTAGCTTCAAACATTTCTGGTATATGAATAACATGATGTTTTTCAATGGCAAAAATCAATGAATATTGTAAATGCACAAACAGTAATATCTCCACATTGCAAGGTGCAATTCTGAAATTTTTTGCTTTTTCCTGCTAATCCTAGCATGATAAAGAAGATTCAAAGAGAGTGAGATGCCAGCTCCTTTCATTCAGTCAGTAGCTTCAAACATTTCTGGACGTTTTTCAATGGCAAAAATCAATGAATATTGTAAATGCACAAACAGTAATATCTCCACATTGCAAGGTGCAATTCTGAAATTTTTTGCTTTTTCCTGCTACTCCTAGCATGATAAAGAAGATTCAAAGAGAGTGAGATGCCAGCTCCTTTCATTCAGTCAGTAGCTTCAAACATTTCTGGACGTTTTTCAATGGCAAAAATCAATGAATATTGTAAATGCACAAACAGTAATATCTCCACATTGCAAGGTGCAATTCTGAAATTTTTTGCTTTTTCCTGCTCCTCTTAGCATGATAAAGAAGATTCATAGAGAGTGAGATGCCAGCTACTTTCATTCAGTCAGTAGCTTCAATCATTTCTGGACGTTTTTCAATGGTAAAAATCAATGAATATTGTAAATGCACAAACAGTAATTTCTCCACATTGCAAGGTGCAATTCTGAAATTTTTTGCTTTTTCCTGCTCCTCTTAGCATGATAAAAATGATTCAAAGAGAGTGAGATGCCAGCTCCTTTCATTCAGTCAGTAGCTTCAAACATTTCTGGTATATGAATAACATGATGTTTTTCAATGGCAAAAATCAATGAATATTGTAAATGCACAAACAGTAATTTCTCTGGATTGCAAGGTGCAATTCTGAAATTTTTTGCTTTTTCCTGCTCCTCTTAGCATGATAAAGAAGATTCAAAGAGAGTGAGATGCCAGCTACTTTCATTCAGTCAGTAGCTTCAATCATTTCTGGACGTTTTTCAATGGTAAAAATCAATGAATATTGTAAATGCACAAACAGTAATTTCTCCACATTGCAAGGTGCAATTCTGAAATTTTTTGCTTTTTCCTGCTCCTCTTAGCATGATAAAGAAGATTCAAAGAGAGTGAGATGCCAGCTCCTTTCATTCAGTCAGTAGCTTCAAACATTTCTGGTATATGAATAACATGATGTTTTTCAATGGCAAAAATCAATGAATATTGTAAATGCACAAACAGTAATTTCTCCGCATTGCAAGGTGCAATTCTGAAATTTTTTGCTTTTTCCTGCTCCACTTAGCATGATAAAGAAGATTCAAAGAGAGTGAGATGCCAGCTCCTTTCATTCAGTCAGTAGCTTCAATCATTTCTGGACGTTTTTCAATGGCAAAAATCAATGAATATTGTAAATGCACAAACAGTAATTTCTCCGCATTGCAAGGTGCAATTCTGAAATTTTTTGCTTTTTCCTGCTCCTCTTAGCATGACAAAGAAGATTCAAAGAGAGTAAGATGCCAGCTCCTTTCATTCAGTCAGTAGCTTCTATCATTTCTGGTATATGAATAACATGATGTTTTTCAATGGCAAAAATCAATGAATATTGTAAATGCACAAACAGTAATTTCTCCGCATTGCAAGGTGCAATTCTGAAATTTTTTGCTTTTTCCTGCTCCTCTTAGCATGATAAAGAAGATTCAAAGAGAGTGAGATGCCAGCTCCTTTCATTCAGTCAGTAGCTTCAATCATTTCTGGACGTTTTTCAATGGCAAAAATCAATGAATATTGTAAATGCACAAACAGTAATTTCTCCGCATTGCAAGGTGCAATTCTGAAATTTTTTGCTTTTTCCTGCTCCTCTTAGCATGATAAAGAAGATTCAAAGAGAGTGAGATGCCAGCTCCTTTCATTCAGTCAGTAGCTTCAATCATTTCTGGATGTTTTTCAATGGCAAAAATCAATGAATATTGTAAATGCACAAACTGTAATTTCTCCGCATTGCAAGGTGCAATTCTGAAATTTTTTGCTTTTTCCTGCTCCTCTTAGCATGATAAAGAAGATTCAAAGAGAGTGAGATGCCAGCTCCTTTCATTCAGTCAGTAGCTTCAATCATTTCTGGACGTTTTTCAATGGCAAAAATCAATGAATATTGTAAATGCACAAACAGTAATTTCTCCGCATTGCAAGGTGCAATTCTGAAATTTTTTGCTTTTTCCTGCTCCTCTTAGCATGATAAAGAAGATTCAAAGAGAGTGAGATGCCAGCTCCTTTCATTCAGTCAGTAGCTTCAAACATTTCTGGTATTTGAATAACATGTTTTTCAATGGCAAAAATCATTGAATATTGTAAATGCACAAACAGTAATTTCTCCGCATTGCAAGGTGCAATTCTGAAATTTTTTGATTTTTCCTGCTCCTCTTAGCATGATAAAGAAGATTCAAAGAGAGTGAGATGCCAGCTCCTTTCATTCAGTCAGTAGCTTCAATCATTTCTGGACGTTTTTCAATGGCAAAAATCAATGAATATTGTAAATGCACAAACAGTAATTTCTCCGCATTGCAAGGTGCAATTCTGAAATTTTTTGCTTTTTCCTGCTCCTCTTAGCATGATAAAGAAGATTCAAAGAGAGTGAGATGCCAGCTCCTTTCATTCAGTCAGTAGCTTCAATCATTTCTGGACGTTTTTCAATGGCAAAAATCAATGAATATTGTAAATGCACAAACAGTAATTTCTCCGCATTGCAAGGTGCAATTCTGAAATTTTTTGCTTTTTCCTGCTCCTCTTAGCATGATAAAGAAGATTCAAAGAGAGTGAGATGCCAGCTCCTTTCATTCAGTCAGTAGCTTCAAACATTTCTGGTATATGAATAACATGATGTTTTTCAATGGCAAAAATCAATGAATATTGTAAATGCACAAACAGTAATTTCTCCGCATTGCAAGGTGCAAGTCTGAAATTTTTTGCTTTTTCCTGCTCCTCTTAGCATGATAAAGAAGATTCAAAGAGAGTGAGATGCCAGCTACTTTCATTCAGTCAGTAGCTTCAATCATTTCTGGACGTTTTTCAATGGTAAAAATCAATGAATATTGTAAATGCACAAACAGTAATTTCTCCACATTGCAAGGTGCAATTCTGAAATTTTTTGCTTTTTCCTGCTCCTCTTAGCATGATAAAGAAGATTCAAAGAGAGTGAGATGCCAGCTCCTTTCATTCAGTCAGTAGCTTCAAACATTTCTGGTATATGAATAACATGATGTTTTTCAATGGCAAAAATCAATGAATATTGTAAATGCACAAACAGTAATTTCTCCGCATTGCAAGGTGCAATTCTGAAATTTTTTGCTTTTTCCTGCTCCTCTTAGCATGATAAAGAAGATTCAAAGAGAGTGAGATGCCAGCTCCTTTCATTCAGTCAGTAGCTTCAAACATTTCTGGTATATGAATAACATGATGTTTTTCAATGGCAAAAATCAATGAATATTGTAAATGCACAAAGAGTAATTTCTCCGCATTGCAAGGTGCAATTCTGAAATTTTTTGCTTTTTCCTGCTCCTCTTAGCATGATAAAGAAGATTCAAAGAGAGTGAGATGCCAGCTCCTTTCATTCAGTCAGTAGCTTCAATCATTTCTGGACGTTTTTCAATGGCAAAAATCAATGAATATTGTAAATGCACAAACAGTAATTTCTCCGCATTGCAAGGTGCAATTCTGAAATTTTTTGCTTTTTCCTGCTCCTCTTAGCATGATAAAGAAGATTCAAAGAGAGTGAGATGCCAGCTCCTTTCATTCAGTCAGTAGCTTCAATCATTTCTGGACGTTTTTCAATGGCAAAAATCAATGAATATTGTAAATGCACAAACAGTAATTTCTCCGCATTGCAAGGTGCAATTCTGAAATTTTTTGCTTTTTCCTGCTCCTCTTAGCATGATAAAGAAGATTCAAAGAGAGTGAGATGCCAGCTCCTTTCATTCAGTCAGTAGCTTCAAACATTTCTGGTATATGAATAACATGATGTTTTTCAATGGCAAAAATCAATGAATATTGTAAATGCACAAACAGTAATTTCTCCGCATTGCAAGGTGCAATTCTGAAATTTTTTGCTTTTTCCTGCTCCTCTTAGCATGATAAAGAAGATTCAAAGAGAGTGAGATGCCAGCTCCTTTCATTCAGTCAGTAGCTTCAATCATTTCTGGACGTTTTTCAATGGCAAAAATCAATGAATATTGTAAATGCACAAACAGTATTTTCTCCGCATTGCAAGGTGCAATTCTGAAATTTTTTGCTTTTTCCTGCTCCTCTTAGCATGATAAAGAAGATTCAAAGAGAGTGAGATGCCAGCTCCTTTCATTCAGTCAGTAGCTTCAATCATTTCTGGACGTTTTTCAATGGCAAAAATCAATGAATATTGTAAATGCACAAACAGTAATTTCTCCGCATTGCAAGGTGCAATTCTGAAATTTTTTGCTTTTTCCTGCTCCTCTTAGCATGATAAAGAAGATTCAAAGAGAGTGAGATGCCAGCTCCTTTCATTCAGTCAGTAGCTTCAATCATTTCTGGACGTTTTTCAATGGCAAAAATCAATGAATATTGTAAATGCACAAACAGTAATTTCTCCGCATTGCAAGGTGCAATTCTGAAATTTTTTGCTTTTTCCTGCTCCTTTTAGCATGATAAAGAAGATTCAAAGAGAGTGAGATGCCAGCTCCTTTCATTCAGTCAGTAGCTTCAATCATTTCTGGTATATGAATAACATGATGTTTTTCAATGGCAAAAATCAATGAATATTGTAAATGCACAAACAGTAATTTCTCCGCATTGCAAGTTGCAATTCTGAAATTTTTTGCTTTTTCCTGCTCCTCTTAGCATGATAAAGAAGATTCAAAGAGAGTGAGATGCCAGCTCCTTTCATTCAGTCAGTAGCTTCAATCATTTCTGGACGTTTTTCAATGGCAAAAATCAATGAATATTGTAAATGCACAAACAGTAATTTCTCCGCATTGCAAGGTGCAATTCTGAAATTTTTTGCTTTTTCCTGCTCCTCTTAGCATGATAAAGAAGATTCAAAGAGAGTGAGATGCCAGCTCCTTTCATTCAGTCAGTAGCTTCAATCATTTCTGGACGTTTTTCAATGGCAAAAATCAATGAATATTGTAAATGCACAAACAGTAATTTCTCCGCATTGCAAGGTGCAATTCTGAAATTTTTTGCTTTTTCCTGCTCCTCTTAGCATGATAAAGAAGATTCAAAGAGAGTGAGATGCCAGCTCCTTTCATTCAGTCAGTAGCTTCAAACATTTCTGGTATATGAATAACATGATGTTTTTCAACGGCAAAAATCAATGAATATTGTAAAAGCACAAACAGTAATTTCTCCGCATTGCAAGGTGCAATTCTGAAATTTTTTGCTTTTTCCTGCTCCTCTTAGCATGATAAAGAAGATTCAAAGAGAGTGAGATGCCAGCTCCTTTCATTCAGTCAGTAGCTTCAATCATTTCTGGATGTTTTTCAATGGCAAAAATCAATGAATATTGTAAATGCACAAACAGTAATTTCTCCGCATTGCAAGGTGCAATTCTGAAATTTTTTGCTTTTTCCTGCTCCTCTTAGCATGATAAAGAAGATTCAAAGAGAGTGAGATGCCAGCTCCTTTCATTCAGTCAGTAGCTTCAATCATTTCTGGACGTTTTTCAATGGCAAAAATCAATGAATATTGTAAATGCACAAACAGTAATTTCTCCGCATTGCAAGGTGCAATTCTGAAATTTTTTGCTTTTTCCTGCTCCTCTTAGCATGATAAAGAAGATTCAAAGAGAGTGAGATGCCAGCTCCTTTCATTCAGTCAGTAGCTTCAAACATTTCTGGTATATGAATAACATGATGTTTTTCAATGGCAAAAATCAATGAATATTGTAAAAGCACAAACAGTAATTTCTCCGCATTGCAAGGTGCAATTCTGAAATTTTTTGCTTTTTCCTGCTCCTCTTAGCATGATAAAGAAGATTCAAAGAGAGTGAGATGCCAGCTCCTTTCATTCAGTCAGTAGCTTCAATCATTTCTGGACGTTTTTCAATGGCAAAAATCAATGAATATTGTAAATGCACAAACAGTAATTTCTCCGCATTGCAAGGTGCAATTCTGAAATTTTTTGCTTTTTCCTGCTCCTCTTAGCATGATAAAGAAGATTCAAAGAGAGTGAGATGCCAGCTCCTTTCATTCAGTCAGTAGCTTCAATCATTTCTGGTATATGAATAACATGATGTTTTTCAATGGCAAAAATCAATGAATATTGTAAATGCACAAACAGTAATTTCTCCGCATTGCAAGGTGCAATTCTGAAATTTTTTGCTTTTTCCTGCTCCTCTTAGCATGATAAAGAAGATTCAAAGAGAGTGAGATGCCAGCTCCTTTCATTCAGTCAGTAGCTTCAATCATTTCTGGACGTTTTTCAATGGCAAAAATCAATGAATATTGTAAATGCACAAACAGTAATTTCTCCGCATTGCAAGGTGCAATTCTGAAATTTTTTGCTTTTTCCTGCTCCTCTTAGCATGATAAAGAAGATTCAAAGAGAGTGAGATGCCAGCTCCATTCATTCAGTCAGTAGCTTCAATCATTTCTGGACGTTTTTCAATGGCAAAAATCAATGAATATTGTAAATGCACAAACAGTAATTTCTCCGCATTGCAAGGTGCAATTCTGAAATTTTTTGCTTTTTCCTGCTCCTCTTAGCATGATAAAGAAGATTCAAAGAGAGTGAGATGCCAGCTCCTTTCATTCAGTCAGTAGCTTCAAACATTTCTGGTATATGAATAACATGATGTTTTTCAATGGCAAAAATCAATGAATATTGTAAAAGCACAAACAGTAATTTCTCCGCATTGCAAGGTGCAATTCTGAAATTTTTTGCATTTTCCTGCTCCTCTTAGCATGATAAAGAAGATTCAAAGAGAGTGAGATGCCAGCTTCTTTCATTCAGTCAGTAGCTTCAATCATTTCTGGACGTTTTTCAATGGCAAAAATCAATGAATATTGTAAATGCACAAACAGTAATTTCTCCGCATTGCAAGGTGCAATTCTGAAATTTTTTGCTTTTTCCTGCTCCTCTTAGCATGATAAAGAAGATTCAAAGAGAGTGAGATGCCAGCTCCTTTCATTCAGTCAGTAGCTTCAATCATTTCTGGTATATGAATAACATGATGTTTTTCAATGGCAAAAATCAATGAATATTTTAAATGCACAAACAGTAATTTCTCCACATTGCAAGGTGCAATTCTGAAATTTTTTGTTTTTTCCTGCTCCTCTTAGCATGATAAAGAAGATTCAAAGAGAGTGAGATGCCAGCTCCTTTCATTCAGTCAGTAGCTTCAATCATTTCTGGACGTTTTTCAATGGCAAAAATCAATGAATATTGTAAATGCACAAACAGTAATTTCTCCGCATTGCAAGGTGCAATTCTGAAATTTTTTGCTTTTTCCTGCTCCTCTTAGCATGATAAAGAAGATTCAAAGAGAGCGAGATGCCAGCTCCTTTCATTCAGTCAGTAGCTTCAATCATTTCTGGTATATGAATAACATGATGTTTTTCAATGGCCAAAATCAATGAATATTGTAAATGCACAAACAGTAATTTCTCCGCATTGCAAGGTGCAATTCTGAAATTTTTTGCTTTTTCCTGCTCCTCTTAGCATGATAAAGAAGATTCAAAGAGAGTGAGATGCCAGCTCCTTTCATTCAGTCAGTAGCTTCAATCATTTCTGGACGTTTTTCAATGGCAAAAATCAATGAATATTGTAAATGCACAAACAGTAATTTCTCCGCATTGCAATGTGCAATTCTGAAATTTTTTGCTTTTTCCTGCTCCTCTTAGCATGATAAAGAAGATTCAAAGAGAGTGAGATGCCAGCTCCTTTCATTCAGTCAGTAGCTTCAATCATTTCTGGACGTTTTTCAATGGCAAAAATCAATGAATATTGTAAATGCACAAACAGTAATTTCTCCGCATTGCAAGGTGCAATTCTGAAATTTTTTGCTTTTTCCTGCTCCTCTTAGCATGATAAAGAAGATTCAAAGAGAGTGAGATGCCAGCTCCTTTCATTCAGTCAGTAGCTTCAATCATTTCTGGTATATGAATAACATGATGTTTTTCAATGGCAAAAATCAATGAATATTGTAAATGCACAAACAGTAATTTCTCCGCATTGCAAGGTGCAATTCTGAAATTTTTTGCTTTTTCCTGCTCCTCTTAGCATGATAAAGAAGATTCAAAGAGAGTGAGATGCCAGCTCCTTTCATTCAGTCAGCAGCTTCAATCATTTCTGGACATTTTTCAATGGCAAAAATCAATGAATATTGTAAATGCACAAACAGTAATTTCTCCGCATTGCAAGGTGCAATTCTGAAATTTTTTGCTTTTTCCTGCTCCTCTTAGCATGATAAAGAAGATTCAAAGAGAGTGAGATGCCAGCTCCTTTCATTCAGTCAGTAGCTTCAAACATTTCTGGTATATGAATAACATGATGTTTTTCAATGGCAAAAATCAATGAATATTGTAAAAGCACAAACAGTAATTTCTCCGCATTGCAAGGTGCAATTCTGAAATTTTTTGCTTTTTCCTGCTCCTCTTAGCATGATAAAGAAGATTCAAAGAGAGTGAGATGCCAGCTCCTTTCATTCAGTCAGTAGCTTCAATCATTTCTGGACGTTTTTCAATGGCAAAAATCAATGAATATTGTAAATGCACAAACAGTAATTTCTCCGCATTGCAAGGTGCAATTCTGAAATTTTTTGCTTTTTCCTGCTCCTCTTAGCATGATAAAGAAGATTCAAAGAGAGTGAGATGCCAGCTCCTTTCATTCAGTCAGTAGCTTCAATCATTTCTGGTATATGAATAACATGATGTTTTTCAATGGCAAAAATCAATGAATATTGTAAATGCACAAACAGTAATTTCTCCGCATTGCAAGTTGCAATTCTGAAATTTTTTGCTTTTTCCTGCTCCTCTTAGCATGATAAAGAAGATTCAAAGAGAGTGAGATGCCAGCTCCTTTCATTCAGTCAGTAGCTTCAATTATTTCTGGACGTTTTTCAATGGCAAAAATCAATGAATATTGTAAATGCACAAACAGTAATTTCTCCGCATTGCAAGGTGCAATTCTGAAATTTTTTGCTTTTTCCTGCTCCTCTTAGCATGATAAAGAAGATTCAAAGAGAGTGAGATGCCAGCTCCTTTCATTCAGTCAGTTGCTTCAATCATTTCTGGACGTTTTTCAATGGCAAAAATCAATGAATATTGTAAATGCACAAACAGTAATTTCTCCGCATTGCAAGGTGCAATTCTGAAATTTTTTGCTTTTTCCTGCTCCTCTTAGCATGATAAAGAAGATTCAAAGAGAGTGAGATGCCAGCTCCTTTCATTCAGTCAGTAGCTTCAATCATTTCTGGACGTTTTTCAATGGCAAAAATCAATGAATATTGTAAATGCACAAACAGTAATTTCTCCGCATTGCAAGGTGCAATTCTGAAATTTTTTGCTTTTTCCTGCTCCTCTTAGCATGATAAAGAAGATTCAAAGAGAGTGAGATGCCAGCTCCTTTCATTCAGTCAGTAGCTTCAATCATTTCTGGTATATGAATAACATGATGTTTTTCAATGGCAAAAATAAATGAATATTGTAAATGCACAAACAGTAATTTCTCCGCATTGCAAGGTGCAATTCTGAAATTTTTTGCTTTTTCCTGCTCCTCTTAGCATGATAAAGAAGATTCAAAGAGAGTGAGATGCCAGCTCCTTTCATTCAGTCAGTAGCTTCAATCATTTCTGGATGTTTTTCAATGGCAAAAATCAATGAATATTGTAAATGCACAAACAGTAATTTCTCCGCATTGCAAGGTGCAATTCTGAAATTTTTTGCTTTTTCCTGCTCCTCTTAGCATGATAAAGAAGATTCAAAGAGAGTGAGATGCCAGCTCCTTTCATTCAGTCAGTAGCTTCAATCATTTCTGGACGTTTTTCAATGGCAAAAATCAATGAATATTGTAAATGCACAAACAGTAATTTCTCCGCATTGCAAGGTGCAATTCTGAAATTTTTTGCTTTTTTCTGCTCCTCTTAGCATGATAAAGAAGATTCAAAGAGAGTGAGATGCCAGCTCCTTTCATTCAGTCAGTAGCTTCAATCATTTCTGGTATATGAATAACATGATGTTTTTCAATGGCAAAAATCAATGAATATTGTAAATGCACAAACAGTAATTTCTCCGCATTGCAAGGTGCAATTCTGAAATTTTTTGCTTTTTCCTGCTCCTCTTAGCATGATAAAGAAGATTCAAAGAGAGTGAGATGCCAGCTCCTTTCATTCAGTCAGTAGCTTCAATCATTTCTGGACGTTTTTCAATGGCAAAAATCAATGAATATTGTAAATGCACAAACAGTAATTTCTCCGCATTGCAAGGTGCAATTCTGAAATTTTTTGCTTTTTCCTGCTCCTCTTAGCATGATAAAGAAGATTCAAAGAGAGTGAGATGCCAGCTCCTTTCATTCAGTCAGTAGCTTCAATCATTTCTGGTATATGAATAACATGATGTTTTTCAATGGCAAAAATCAATGAATATTGTAAATGCACAAACAGTAATTTCTCCGCATTGCAAGGTGCAATTCTGAAATTTTTTGCTTTTTCCTGCTCCTCTTAGCATGATAAAGAAGATTCAAAGACAGTGAGATGCCAGCTCCTTTAATTCAGTCAGTAGCTTCAATCATTTCTGGACGTTTTTCAATGGCAAAAATCAATGAATATTGTAAATGCACAAACAGTAATTTCTCCGCATTGCAAGGTGCAATTCTGAAATTTTTTGCTTTTTCCTGCTCCTCTTAGCATGATAAAGAAGATTCAAAGAGAGTGAGATGCCAGCTCCTTTCATTCAGTCAGTAGCTTCAAACATTTCTGGAATATGAATAACATGATGTTTTTCAATGGCAAAAATCAATGAATATTGTAAATGCACAAACAGTAATTTCTCCGCATTGCAAGGTGCAATTCTGAAATTTTTTGCTTTTTCCTGCTCCTCTTAGCATGATAAAGAAGATTCAAAGAGAGTGAGATGCCAGCTCCTTTCATTCAGTCAGTAGCTTCAATCATTTCTGGATGTTTTTCAATGGCAAAAATCAATGAATATTGTAAATGCACAAACAGTAATTTCTCCGCATTGCAAGGTGCAATTCTGAAATTTTTTGCTTTTTCCTGCTCCTCTTAGCATGATAAAGAAGATTCAAAGAGAATGAGATGCCAGCTCCTTTCATTCAGTCAGTAGCTTCAATCATTTCTGGACGTTTTTCAACGGCAAAAATCAATGAATATTGTAAATGCACAAACAGTAATTTCTCCGCATTGCAAGGTGCAATTCTGAAATTTTTTGCTTTTTCCTGCTCCTCTTAGCATGATAAAGAAGATTCAAAGAGAGTGAGATGCCAGCTCCTTTCATTCAGTCAGTAGCTTCAATCATTTCTGGACGTTTTTCAATAGCAAAAATCAATGAATATTGTAAATGCACAAACAGTAATTTCTCCGCATTGCAAGGTGCAATTCTGAAATTTTTTGCTTTTTCCTGCTCCTCTTAGCATGATAAAGAAGATTCAAAGAGAGTGAGATGCCAGCTCCTTTAATTCAGTCAGTAGCTTCAATCATTTCTGGACGTTTTTCAATGGCAAAAATCAATGAATATTGTAAATGCACAAACAGTAATTTCTCCGCATTGCAAGGTGCAATTCTGAAATTTTTTGCTTTTTCCTGCTCCTCTTAGCATGATAAAGAAGATTCAAAGAGAGTGAGATGCAAGCTCCTTTCATTCAGTCAGTAGCTTCAAACATTTCTGGTATATGAATAACATGATGTTTTTCAATGGCAAAAATCAATGAATATTGTAAATGCACAAACAGTAATTTCTCCGCATTGCAAGGTGCAATTCTGAAATTTTTTGCTTTTTCCTGCTCCTCTTAGCATGATAAAGAAGATTCAAAGAGAGTGAGATGCCAGCTCCTTTCATTCAGTCAGTAGCTTCAAACATTTCTGGACGTTTTTCAATGGCAAAAATCAATGAATATTGTAAATGCACAAACAGTAATTTCTCCGCATTGCAAGGTGCAATTCTGAAATTTTTTGCTTTTTCCTGCTCCTCTTAGCATGATAAAGAAGATTCAAAGAGAGTGAGATGCCAGCTCCTTTCATTCAGTCAGTAGCTTCAATCATTTCTGGTATATGAATAACATGATGTTTAACAATGGCAAAAATCAATGAATATTGTAAATGCACAAACAGTAATTTCTCCGCATTGCAAGGTGCAATTCTGAAATTTTTTGCTTTTTCCTGCTCCTCTTAGCATGATAAAGAAGATTCAAAGAGAGTGAGATGCCAGCTCCTTTCATTCAGTCAGTAGCTTCAATCATTTCTGGACGTTTTTCAACGGCAAAAATCAATGAATATTGTAAATGCACAAACAGTAATTTCTCCGCATTGCAAGGTGCAATTCTGAAATTTTTTGCTTTTTCCTGCTCCTCTTAGCATGATAAAGAAGATTCAAAGAGAGTGAGATGCCAGCTCCTTTCATTCAGTCAGTAGCTTCAATCATTTCTGGACGTTTTTCAATGGCAAAAATCAATGAATATTGTAAATGCACAAACAGTAATTTCTCCGCATTGCAAGGTGCAATTCTGAAATTTTTTGCTTTTTCCTGCTCCTCTTAGCATGATAAAGAAGATTCAAAGAGAGTGAGATGCCAGCTCCTTTCATTCAGTCAGTAGCTTCAATCATTTCTGGACGTTTTTCAATGGCAAAAATCAATGAATATTGTAAATGCACAAACAGTAATTTCTCCGTATTGCAAGGTGCAATTCTGAAATTTTTTGCTTTTTCCTGCTCCTCTTAGCATGATAAAGAAGATTCAAAGAGAGTGAGATGCCAGCTCCTTTCATTCAGTCAGTAGCTTCAATCATTTCTGGACGTTTTTCAATGGCAAAAATCAATGAATATTGTAAATGCACAAGCAGTAATTTCTCCGCATTGCAAGGTGCAATTCTGAAATTTTTTGCTTTTTCCTGCTCCTCTTAGCATGATAAAGAAGATTCAAAGAGACTGAGATGCCAGCTCCTTTCATTCAGTCAGTAGCTTCAATCATTTCTGGACGTTTTTCAATGGCAAAAATCAATGAATATTGTAAATGCACAAACAGTAATTTCTCCGCATTGCAAGGTGCAATTCTGAAATTTTTTACTTTTTCCTGCTCCTCTTAGCATGAAAAAGAAGATTCAAAGAGAGTGAGATGCCAGCTCCTTTCATTCAGTCAGTAGCTTCAATCATTTCTGGTATATGAATAACATGATGTTTTTCAATGGCAAAAATCAATGAATATTGTAAATGCACAAACAGTAATTTCTCCGCATTGCAAGGTGCAATTCTGAAATTTTTTGCTTTTTCCTGCTCCTCTTAGCATGATAAAGAAGATTCAAAGAGAGTGAGATGCCAGCTCCTTTCATTCAGTCAGTAGCTTCAATCATTTCTGGACGTTTTTCAATGGCAAAAATCAATGAATATTGTAAATGCACAAACAGTAATTTCTCCGTATTGCAAGGTGCAATTCTGAAATTTTTTGCTTTTTCCTGCTCCTCTTAGCATGATAAAGAAGATTCAAAGAGAGTGAGATGCCAGCTCCTTTCATTCAGTCAGTAGCTTCAATCATTTCTGGACGTTTTTCAATGGCAAAAATCAATGAATATTGTAAATGCACAAGCAGTAATTTCTCCGCATTGCAAGGTGCAATTCTGAAATTTTTTGCTTTTTCCTGCTCCTCTTAGCATGATAAAGAAGATTCAAAGAGACTGAGATGCCAGCTCCTTTCATTCAGTCAGTAGCTTCAATCATTTCTGGACGTTTTTCAATGGCAAAAATCAATGAATATTGTAAATGCACAAACAGTAATTTCTCCGCATTGCAAGGTGCAATTCTGAAATTTTTTACTTTTTCCTGCTCCTCTTAGCATGAAAAAGAAGATTCAAAGAGAGTGAGATGCCAGCTCCTTTCATTCAGTCAGTAGCTTCAATCATTTCTGGTATATGAAAAACATGATGTTTTTCAATGGCAAAAATCAATGAATATTGTAAATGCACAAACAGTAATTTCTCCGCATTGCAAGGTGCAATTCTGAATTTTTTTGCTTTTTCCTGCTCCTCTTAGCATGATAAAGAAGATTCAAAGAGAGTGAGATGCCAGCTCCTTTCATTCAGTCAGTAGCTTCAATCATTTCTGGACGTTTTTCAATGGCAAAAATCAATGAATATTGTAAATGCACAAACAGTAATTTCTCCGCATTGCAAGGTGCAATTCTGAAATTTTTTGCTTTTTCCTGCTCCTCTTAGCATGATAAAGAAGATTCAAAGAGAGTGAGATGCCAGCTCCTTTCATTCAGTCAGTAGCTTCAATCATTTCTGGTATATGAATAACATGATGTTTTTCAATGGCAAAAATCAATGAATATTGTAAATGCACAAACAGTAATTTCTCCGCATTGCAAGGTGCAATTCTGAAATTTTTTGCTTTTTCCTGCTCCTCTTAGCATGATAAAGAAGATTCAAAGAGAGTGAGATGCCAGCTCCTTTCATTCAGTCAGTAGCTTCAATCATTTCTGGTATATGAATAACATGATGTTTTTCAATGGCAAAAATCAATGAATATTGTAAATGCACAAACAGTAATTTCTCCGCATTGCAAGGTGCAATTCTGAAATTTTTTGCCTTTTCCTGCTCCTCTTAGCATGATAAAGAAGATTCAAAGAGAGTGAGATGCCAGCTCCTTTCATTCAGTCAGTAGCTTCAATCATTTCTGGACGTTTTTCAATGGCAAAAATCAATGAATATTGTAAATGCACAAACAGTAATTTCTCCGCATTGCAAGGTGCAATTCTGAAATTTTTTGCTTTTTCCTGCTCCTCTTAGCATGATAAAGAAGATTCAAAGAGAGTGAGATGCCAGCTCCTTTCATTCAGTCAGTAGCTTCAAACATTTCTGGTATATGAATAACATGATGTTTTTCAATGGCAAAAATCAATGAATATTGTAAATGCACAAACAGTAATTTCTCCGCATTGCAAGGTGCAATTCTGAAATTTTTTGCTTTTTCCTGCTCCTCTTAGCATGATAAAGAAGATTCAAAGAGAGTGAGATGCCAGCTCCTTTCATTCAGTCAGTAGCTTCAATCATTTCTGGACGTTTTTCAATGGCAAAAATCAATGAATATTGTAAATGCAAAAACAGTAATTTCTCCGCATTGCAAGGTGCAATTCTGAAATTTTTTGCTTTTTCCTGCTCCTCTTAGCATGATAAAGAAGATTCAAAGAGAGTGAGATGCCAGCTCCTTTCATTCAGTCAGTAGCTTCAATCATTTCTGGTATATGAATAACATGATGTTTTTCAATGGCAAAAATAAATGAATATTGTAAATGCACAAACAGTAATTTCTCCGCATTGCAAGGTGCAATTCTGAAATTTTTTGCTTTTTCCTGCTCCTCTTAGCATGATAAAGAAGATTCAAAGAGAGTGAGATGCCAGCTCCTTTCATTCAGTCAGTAGCTTCAATCATTTCTGGATGTTTTTCAATGGCAAAAATCAATGAATATTGTAAATGCACAAACAGTAATTTCTCCGCATTGCAAGGTGCAATTCTGAAATTTTTTGCTTTTTCCTACTCCTCTTAGCATGATAAAGAAGATTCAAAGAGAGTGAGATGCCAGCTCCTTTCATTCAGTCAGTAGCTTCAATCATTTCTGGACGTTTTTCAATGGCAAAAATCAATGAATATTGTAAATGCACAAACAGTAATTTCTCCGCATTGCAAGGTGCAATTCTGAAATTTTTTGCTTTTTTCTGCTCCTCTTAGCATGATAAAGAAGATTCAAAGAGAGTGAGATGCCAGCTCCTTTCATTCAGTCAGTAGCTTCAATCATTTCTGGTATATGAATAACATGATGTTTTTCAATGGCAAAAATCAATGAATATTGTAAATGCACAAACAGTAATTTCTCCGCATTGCAAGGTGCAATTCTGAAATTTTTTGCTTTTTCCTGCTCCTCTTAGCATGATAAAGAAGATTCAAAGAGAGTGAGATGCCAGCTCCTTTCATTCAGTCAGTAGCTTCAATCATTTCTGGACGTTTTTCAATGGCAAAAATCAATGAATATTGTAAATGCACAAACAGTAATTTCTCCGCATTGCAAGGTGCAATTCTGAAATTTTTTGCTTTTTCCTGCTCCTCTTAGCATGATAAAGAAGATTCAAAGAGAGTGAGATGCCAGCTCCTTTCATTCAGTCAGTAGCTTCAATCATTTCTGTATAGTACTGTTTTTCAATGGCAAAAATCAATGAATATTGTAAATGCACAAACAGTAATTTCTCCGCATTGCAAGGTGCAATTCTGAAATTTTTTGCTTTTTCCTGCTCCTCTTAGCATGATAAAGAAGATTCAAAGAGAGTGAGATGCCAGCTCCTTTCATTCAGTCAGTAGCTTCAATCATTTCTGGTATATGAATAACATGATGTTTTTCAATGGCAAAAATCAATGAATATTGTAAATGCACAAACAGTAATTTCTCCGCATTGCAAGGTGCAATTCTGAAATTTTTTGCTTTTTCCTGCTCCTCTTAGCATGATAAAGAAGATTCAAAGAGAGTGAGATGCCAGCTCCTTTCATTCAGTCAGTAGCTTCAATCATTTCTGGACGTTTTTCAATGGCAAAAATCAATGAATATTGTAAATGCACAAACAGTAATTTCTCCGCATTGCAAGGTGCAATTCTGAAATTTTTTGCTTTTTCCTGCTCCTCTTAGCATGATAAAGAAGATTCAAAGAGAGTGAGATGCCAGCTCCTTTCATTCAGTCAGTAGCTTCAATCATTTCTGGTATATGAATAACATGATGTTTTTCAATGGCAAAAATCAATGAATATTGTAAATGCACAAACAGTAATTTCTCCGCATTGCAAGGTGCAATTCTGAAATTTTTTGCTTTTTCCTGCTCCTCTTAGCATGATAAAGAAGATTCAAAGACAGTGAGATGCCAGCTCCTTTAATTCAGTCAGTAGCTTCAATCATTTCTGGACGTTTTTCAATGGCAAAAATCAATGAATATTGTAAATGCACAAACAGTAATTTCTCCGCATTGCAAGGTGCAATTCTGAAATTTTTTGCTTTTTCCTGCTCCTCTTAGCATGATAAAGAAGATTCAAAGAGAGTGAGATGCCAGCTCCTTTCATTCAGTCAGTAGCTTCAAACATTTCTGGAATATGAATAACATGATGTTTTTCAATGGCAAAAATCAATGAATATTGTAAATGCACAAACAGTAATTTCTCCGCATTGCAAGGTGCAATTCTGAAATTTTTTGCTTTTTCCTGCTCCTCTTAGCATGATAAAGAAGATTCAAAGAGAGTGAGATGCCAGCTCCTTTCATTCAGTCAGTAGCTTCAATCATTTCTGGATGTTTTTCAATGGCAAAAATCAATGAATATTGTAAATGCACAAACAGTAATTTCTCCGCATTGCAAGGTGCAATTCTGAAATTTTTTGCTTTTTCCTGCTCCTCTTAGCATGATAAAGAAGATTCAAAGAGAATGAGATGCCAGCTCCTTTCATTCAGTCAGTAGCTTCAATCATTTCTGGACGTTTTTCAACGGCAAAAATCAATGAATATTGTAAATGCACAAACAGTAATTTCTCCGCATTGCAAGGTGCAATTCTGAAATTTTTTGCTTTTTCCTGCTCCTCTTAGCATGATAAAGAAGATTCAAAGAGAGTGAGATGCCAGCTCCTTTCATTCAGTCAGTAGCTTCAATCATTTCTGGACGTTTTTCAATAGCAAAAATCAATGAATATTGTAAATGCACAAACAGTAATTTCTCCGCATTGCAAGGTGCAATTCTGAAATTTTTTGCTTTTTCCTGCTCCTCTTAGCATGATAAAGAAGATTCAAAGAGAGTGAGATGCCAGCTCCTTTAATTCAGTCAGTAGCTTCAATCATTTCTGGACGTTTTTCAATGGCAAAAATCAATGAATATTGTAAATGCACAAACAGTAATTTCTCCGCATTGCAAGGTGCAATTCTGAAATTTTTTGCTTTTTCCTGCTCCTCTTAGCATGATAAAGAAGATTCAAAGAGAGTGAGATGCCAGCTCCTTTCATTCAGTCAGTAGCTTCAAACATTTCTGGTATATGAATAACATGATGTTTTTCAATGGCAAAAATCAATGAATATTGTAAATGCACAAACAGTAATTTCTCCGCATTGCAAGGTGCAATTCTGAAATTTTTTGCTTTTTCCTGCTCCTCTTAGCATGATAAAGAAGATTCAAAGAGAGTGAGATGCCAGCTCCTTTCATTCAGTCAGTAGCTTCAAACATTTCTGGACGTTTTTCAATGGCAAAAATCAATGAATATTGTAAATGCACAAACAGTAATTTCTCCGCATTGCAAGGTGCAATTCTGAAATTTTTTGCTTTTTCCTGCTCCTCTTAGCATGATAAAGAAGATTCAAAGAGAGTGAGATGCCAGCTCCTTTCATTCAGTCAGTAGCTTCAATCATTTCTGGTATATGAATAACATGATGTTTAACAATGGCAAAAATCAATGAATATTGTAAATGCACAAACAGTAATTTCTCCGCATTGCAAGGTGCAATTCTGAAATTTTTTGCTTTTTCCTGCTCCTCTTAGCATGATAAAGAAGATTCAAAGAGAGTGAGATGCCAGCTCCTTTCATTCAGTCAGTAGCTTCAATCATTTCTGGATGTTTTTCAATGGCAAAAATCAATGAATATTGTAAATGCACAAACAGTAATTTCTCCGCATTGCAAGGTGCAATTCTGAAATTTTTTGCTTTTTCCTGCTCCTCTTAGCATGATAAAGAAGATTCAAAGAGAGTGAGATGCCAGCTCCTTTCATTCAGTCAGTAGCTTCAATCATTTCTGGACGTTTTTCAACGGCAAAAATCAATGAATATTGTAAATGCACA